>NW_024353517.1:8173779-8663278 GCF_902729225.1 Pteropus medius
AAAAAAAAAAAAAGCAGAACACACTTCCATTAATGCCCAGGTAGAGAAATAGTCCATTAAACACCATGAATAAATAAGAAGACAAGGCATCTCAGAAAGAAAGAGAAAAATTTCCAGAAAATAAGCTTACAGATATAGAAATATGTGACTTAAATGACAGAGAATTCAGGAAATGAAAAAACAACTAGATGAGCAGAACAAGGAGATTGAAACCCTCAAAAAGAACCGAATAGACCTTCTGGAGATAAAAAAAAACAAAAACAAAAACAAAAAAACACACACCGCAAGAGTTGAAAAATGAAATAATAAGCTTGGGAAATAGAGTCGACCAAACAGAGGAAAGGATCAGTGATATCAGACAAAAATCTAGATATAAATCAGAAGGGAAAGAAAGAAATCAAAGAATGAAAAATAGTGAAAGAGAAATACAAGAACTAGCTGATACCATCAGGAAAGGAAATGTAAGAGTAATGGGAATTCTAGAAGGGGAGAAAAAGGAGCAGGGACTAGAAAGCATTTTTAGACAAATAGTTGATGAGAATTTCCCAAATCTAAGGAATGAGCTGGAGCTTGGAATTCAAGAAGTCAACAGAACACCCAATTATCTCAACCCAAAAAGCCGTCACCAGGACATATTGTATTAAAATTATCAAAAATCAGCGATAAAGACAGAATTCTCAGGAAGATGGTAACCTATAAAGGAAAATACATTAGATTATCATCGGAATTTTTAGCACAAACCTTACAAGCCAGAAAGGAGTGGAATCAAATATTCAAATTCTTAAATGAAAGGAACTACCAGCCAAGAATAACGAATCCAGCTAAGTTCTCCTTTAGATATGAAGGAGAAATAAAGACCTTTCCATACATAAAAAAATCGAGGGAATTCTCCACTACGAGGCCTGCACTACAGGAAATACTGAAAGGTGTCAGCTCACCTAAAATGACCAAAAAAAAAAAAAACATAATTAGGAGTAAAGTGACTATCAGGTAAATAGAAGCAAAGGAGAGCAACCCTTACTAAGAATAGAGCATTATAAGCTTAAAATAAGAAGAGATTTGCTATAGCAAGATAGTAATGAATGTTCAGCTTACATAGGGACAAATTGATACAACAATGACTGAAAGGCGGAGGATTCAAAGAGCCAAATTTGCAAAGGGGAATGGAGATAAGGCACACACAGAACAAAGTAGATGACTATATATATATATATATATAACTATCCTCTACATATTTGTTATGGTAACCACACAACAAAGATTCAGAACTGAAGTATATAACATAAAACAAGAAGGACCAGAGGAAAAACCCACAAAAGCCAACCAAAATAAAAAAAACAGAAACACAAGGACAAGGAAGAAATGGAAACACTGAGCTCCCAGAAAGCAAAAGATAAAATGGCTATAAGAAGACCTCATGTTTCAATAATCATCCTAAATGTAAATGGACTGAACTCACAAATAAAAAGGCACAGAGTTGCAGAATGGATCAAAAAACAAAACTCAATCATATACTGCCTCCAGGAGACACAACTCAGCTCCAAAGACAAATACAGACTCAAAGTGAAAGAGTGGAAAACAATATTTTAAGCAAATGGCATTCAGAAAGAGCAGGAGTAGCGGTACTGATATCAGATGAAAAAGATTTCAAAATAAAAAATATAAAGATACTGAGGGACACTTCGTAATGTTAAAGGGAATCATGCACCAAGAAGACATAACACTTATCAATATCTATGCTCCTAATTAGGGAGCCTCGAAATATGTAAAGCAATTACTAACAGAACTAAAGGGAGAAACAGACCAAAATACTATCATAGTAGGGGACCTAAATACCACACTGTCTGATACAGACAGATCATCCAATCAGAAAATCAATAAGAAAATAACATCCTTAAATGATACATTAGACCAACTGGACATAATAGACATTTACAGAGCCTTTCATTCCAGAAGTAAATCTGTATTTATGTGGGCAAAAATGTTTTGACGAAAAAGCTAAACACATACATTGGAGAAAGGAAAGCCTCTTCAATAAATAGTGCTGGGAAGTCTGGGAAGCCACCTGCAAAAGAATGACACTAGACTATTGTCCATCACCACATACCAAAATTAACTCAAAATGGATTAAGGACCTGAATAGAAACCTGAAACAGTAAAATGTGTAGGAGAAAACATAGGACCTTAAACTCAAGGACCTTAGACTTAAAGAGAATTTTAAGATTTTGACCTCAAAGGCAAGGAAAGTAAAAGCAAAAATAAACGAATGAGACTACATCAAACTTAAAAGACTCTTCTCAGAAAAAGAAACCGTCAACAAGGTAAAGAGACAATCAGCCAAATGGGAAAATATATTTGTAAAAATATACAAAGAACTCATATAACTTAATAACAACACAAAAACAAATGATCCAATCAAAAAAATGGGCAGAGGACCTAAACAGACACTTCTCCCCAGAGGACATACAAATGGCTAACAAATACATGAAAAGATGCTCAACATCGCTAGCTATTAGGCAAATGCAAATCAAAACCACAATGAGATACCATCTCGCACCTGTTAGAATGGCTATAATCAACAGGAGAAGTGATAACAGATGTTGGAGAGGATGTGGAGAAATTGAAACCCTTATACACTGCTGGTGGGACTGCTAATGGGTATAGTCACTATGGAAAACAGTATGGAGGTTCCTCAAAAAACTAAGAATTTATCTACCATAAGATCCAGCAATCCCTCCACTGGCTATTTACCCCAGAGACTTGAAAACTCATATCTGAAAAGATATTTGCACACCAATGTTCATAGCAGCATTATTCACAATGGCCAGGACATGGAAGCAACCGAAGTGTCCTACAATAGATGATTGGCTAAAGAAGCTGTGGTACATATATACAATGGAATATTACTCAGCCATAAGAAGAGATGAAATACTGCCATTTGCGACAACATAGATGGTCCTTGAAATAATCATACTAAGTGAAAAAGCCAGACAGAAAAAGTTGAAAATCATATGATATCACTTATATGTGGGATATAAACCTAAATGCAACAAATGAACAAGATAAACAAAGACTCGAGGACATAGACAATAGACTAGTAGTTACCAGAGGGGAGGGAAGGAGAAGGGGGAAAATAAATAAAATGTTAAACAAACAAACAAACAAATAAATAAATAAAATGTTAAAAAAAAGGTCAATGGATACACAAATTGATACACCGACACAATGGAATTTTATTCAATGATTAAACAACAACAACAACAACAAAACAGAGTTTCAAGCCAAGAAAAAAAATGGGGGAAGTTTAAAAACATATTGAAAAGTCCATCTCCGGACCAAAAGCCTATGTGTTATCATTTATTCTTAACTATAAGCAATTATAAAGCCTTTATTTGGCGGGCCTCATGAGGGAAAACTGCCTTTCTCACTTCATATGTATGTAATATAATCTGAAGGGAGTCAAGTACTCAGCGTCTCCCCACCCCCAACCCAAGCTGGCCATGCTCTTATGCACATCTACATTTCTAGCCCCAATTCCTAAATCTGTAGACCTGCTTATGGGGAATCCTCATCTGAGGGCTTTCTCGGGTGCTTCTGTCATAGCCACCTTATTAGAGGGCTTTGAGATTTTTTTTTTTTTTTTTGCTCTGACTCCATATTCAGTACTTTTCCATTCCTCTCTCCTCCCCAAGAGGGCCATGAAACAGCAGATTTTTGTTTAGGGCTCCCTTGGTAGAAACTCCCATCTGCATTGATATATCCAGCTTTCCTCTGGCACCATTCTATGGGGAAGAATGGAACATTGAGGAAACTGGTGCTTTTCCCTTTTTGGCCTCTTGCTTATTCATTGCAGTCAGTGCTTAAGGGCACGACTATTATTTTCATTTTGACTCATAGCCTTAATTGTGACCACTTCAACACCTGGCAGCTCAGCTTTCTCCAGTTCAGCTCTTGACACATTGCTTAGTAAAAGAAGTCTATCTAAAAAGGTTATGTACCTACTGTACAATTCCAACTATATTACATTCTGGAAAAGGCAAAACTATAGAGACAGTAAAATTTCAGTGTTTTCCAGGGATTCAGAAGTGCTGGGGTGAATAGGTAGAGTTCAGGTGATTTTTAGGGAAGTAAAACTGTTCTATATAATGCTGTAATGATGGATACATGGCATTATTCATCTGTCAAACCATAGAAGGATATAACACAAAGAGCGAATCTTAATATAAACTGTGGACTTCAGTTAAAAATTATATGTCGATATTGGTTCATCGGTTGTAACAAAAGTGCCACACAAATGTAAGATGTTAATGAAAGGGTTAAAACTGTGAGGGAGGTAAGAGTTTTAAGGAGATAGTTATAGGATAACTGTCTTTACTACCTCCTCAATTTTCTATAAACTTAAAACTGCTTGAAAAAATATTAATTAAAAAAATATGGCTACTTGGAGATTTTTTCTTTAGAAGTATACTTCAGGTGGAATTGTAGTGCCAGATATGCTGCCAGGCCTCCAAATCTTCTTCCTGAATCATTGGTTGTAGGAAATGCCCCTTGAGACTGTAGATGCAGGTTAAGAGGCAGGGGCTCGGAGCATGAGAGTGGGCCATTCGCATCTCTGCCATTTCTTCACAAAACTTATTTATGCTTTTAGAACTTTTTCAAGCCTGTATCACATATACAACTTCCATCTGATGATAAAATGAAGCTCAAGTTTATACTATTACTCAACATTATGACTTGGTAGGTGATAAAAAAAAACAAATTCATAATGATCAGTCCAGGTCACATGGTAACATGTCAGCCTATGGTCAAGTGTTCTGTCTCCAGCAAACTCTATAGTAAGCCAAAAGCTGTTTTGTTATTGTTGTTGTTGTTGTTGTTTTAAGTTGTCTATAGAGGATTGTATAGTTTTTCTCCAAAATCCTGAAGTCTGTATTGTGATTCACTTATACATGCCTGTAAAATAATCCATATCTTATTTATATCTGCCACAGACAGTTAAAGAACCAGTAGATTTGCAGGGTCACATGGTCCAAGTGGCAGAGCAGCTTGTATGGCAGCGTGGACTAATTCTAAATTTTTCTCCTGTTCTGAACCATACACAAAAATGGCAGCTTTTTGGATTAGTCATTTTATCAGAATGTAAGTAGCATGCCCAAGTGACATATACTTTGACTCCAAATTTCAAAGACAGTCATCAGGTAATGTACCTTTTCCTTAGTGGCCAGATTTAGGAACTTGTATTTTACTTTGGAAGAGATATTTGGACATGCCTCCAGATCACTGGGTCCCTATAAATTTTACCAACATATAAGTCCCCTAAATTTGGGGGAATTTATTTCCAAGTGGCCAATTATCTCCTGGAGTAATTGTATCATATTAGGGGCTCAATATCAGTCTGGTTGCTGACAAGTTGAATATTCAAAGGCAGATGGAGCTAGGTATGCCTTTTAAATAGGAGTCTATTTTGTTGGACCCATGTGTAACTTCTGTCTCTGCCACTGACGACATGCCATTCATTTGACCATCAATCATGACATTTCTGGAGTGGCTGATGACAAATGTTTGATAACATCAACGAGGCAGGTCATTTTATCCACTCGATTGTTCAGTGACTCTTTTATGATGAGTGTTAAAAGGTGGCGTGAACATTTTTACTCTTTATGCTCACTCTCTTGAGCCTATCCACATGCTTATATCCCTAACTTCCTTATTACTAATTATCCAGTCCTTTTCATTGGCCATTTCCCATGAACCTATGTATATTCTCAGTTCAAGTTGTTTTTTTCTTCTACACAAAGTCAATATCTAAGTACATTGCTTGCAGCTCTGTCCCTTGGGAGCCACCATTCTTTTTTGGCTTGTATCTATGTACTGAACTGACCTCCATCTGGAGTTCAAGTGCTTCCCTCTTCTTTCAATTGCTCTTACCACAGAGCTACTGATTCTGTGCAAGTCCTGCTGATATTTATGATTTGGCCATACTTAACATTTATTCTAGGTCTTTGTGGGATATTCTGTCCCCTAGATTGTTAAAGATTGAATTCACGAACTTTTTCACTTTTACTATACACTCTGTACTTGGTTTTCAGGAGGTATTTAGCAAATGTAAATACTGTAGTGATAGTATAATCACATTGCTATTTTATTTTATTTTGCTAGAATCCATTAAAAAAGGTGGAAATGACTGGTGCACAATTGATTTATAATTATATTGAAGGTACTTGTAGCAAAAGTGATGGTTTTATAAGGCAAGAACCATTTTAGAAAAAAAATTTTATCTTCTATGAATTATTATGGAGATTTAGTGTCTCTATTTCTCTATCGAAAATGTATAACATGTAGACAGTACCTAGTATTTCTATTCACTTAAGTGATCAAATATAAATGACTATTGAAAGAAAATTCTTTATTTAGTACTCTAGACAATAAAGCAATTCATTGCTGAAAATTTCAGTTTATCAAATTTATAGTATAGATACTTTTAGAAAGTTTATATGTTTCTAATATTTTGCAAAGCAATTGCTTGTTAAATAAAATTCAGAAAGCAAATAGAAAGAGTACTTTCTAAATGTCAATATCTCACTTCACTCTGTCATTGACTTATTTTAAATTAAAAAATATGCAGTTCCATTTGAAATTTCATAAGTATTCTCTATTGTGTTCTTATAAGGTGAATGTTACACCTATTTTACCAGGAGTCACTTATTTTCAAATCAAAGCACTTAGATCAATTTTCATGAAAATCTTTCTATTCAGTCATATACTCATTCACTCATTCATTCAATAAAATGTTTTTAAATAAAAAGGTACTGGGAAGCCAGAGGCAAGTAGTTTCTTCTTTCAAGGAACTCAGTCTAGAGATGAAGTCATATAAATAATAAAAAAACTGAAAACAATTTGTTCACTACTTTGCTACATATAAGTACTCCATAGATAAATACTATACTAACTCTCCTAATTCATCTCCTATCCCTGTTCAACTGACTTCTTAGTTCTGATATGCTAGCTTCTATGCTTGTCCTTCAACAAATCAAGCATGCTAGCATCTCAGGGATTACACACAAGCATTTGGATGTAAACACTTGGCATTTAGGAAAGTATAGTCTGGTGATAGGGATTTGGCAGAAGAGGAAGATATTTGAGTAAATAAGATATTATATAGAGAAATAAATATATACTATATAGTATTAAAATAAGGCTGTGGAGAGACTCTAAGGTAAAATTATACTTAAAGATTACAAGAATAAAATCAAAAGGAGTCAGTTAAGGAAGCTAAGAAAAAGATGTATAAGAATCTGATGGCTAACTAGCAGAAAGTGTTAGATGTCAAGGAAAAAAGAATTGATGGTCAAGCACAAATATAAATGCTAAACAACCAATAATGAAAAGCATCAACTTGATTTGGCAAGAAATTATAGGTGACTTTCAGTTAAAATTACCATGGAGCCGCAGAGGTAGACTGCATTTTGCAGTGAGTGGAAGAATGAACAGGAGAGGTAAAAATGGAAATAAAGCATCACTTATTCCTTTTATAGCCTAGCTCTGAATGGAGAAAGAAAATCTAAGCAATAGCAAACGATGATTTTTCATGAAGACAATGAGCGTAAGCTTCAGAAACCATAATTTGCATGAGTCTTGTGAGAACAGGGCATTGCTGAGAGGTCTGGAATATTCTATGCCCAGTTGCAATGGAAGTATTTTCATGTAAACAACTCTCATTCATTCCCAAAGAGATCTCAGAAGAGAGCACCTGAATATTCTAGCCCTTCCTAATTTGTGGAAATTTGTGTTTTGCATAATAAACATTTACTTGCACCTAATCTTGTATTTATAATTTTCCGTTTTTTTTCTTTAAAGAGGCCCACAAACTGTAATAAGTTTCAAACCTCACAAAATCTAGATCCATCTAGTAGCAGCAGATAACATGAAAGAGTTTCCTTGCAGGAATTTTTCAAGAGTGGTTGAAATGTGATCTTCTTTGTTTGCTGAATTAAAAGCTATAAGGTTTGAAACTATTGACAAAAGAAAAGGAAGTGGTGAGACTTGGATACTTAAGAGGCAACAGGAAATTGGCATTTGACAAGAAGAAAGATACTATTTTCTCTGGAGAAAAATTCTTTTCCTGACCAAACTTTCATCAGGCTCCTGAACCTTATCCTAGGCCCATCTGTGCACTTACTGGTAAAATCCAGTATTAGGAAGAACACTGCTAAGTCAGCTTACCCAGAACCAACACCCCACCACTACCACCACCCTTCCTTCCTCAATATCTGATCACCCTTGATATCAGATCAAACTCATCCTCTACCATCCCCCAGTGCTATCTGATCACAGTGGTCTATCTTTAGCAAAGAACTCTGTTAGGTTGATTTAGACAGAATCTCCCTTCCACCTAATGTTTCCTCTGTCATTTTCTATCCATTGACCCCCAAACTGCCCCTTGGTTATAAATTCTGCCTTGCTTATGCTATATTCAAAGTTGAGCCCAATCTCTACCCACCACTGTAAAATCTCATTGCAGTAGTCCCTATAAGGATCATGATGGTTCTGAAGAAAGTCCACTCCATCGTCTTTAACAAATGTCACTGAATATTTTTTTCTTTAACGTTCCAAATCTCATTAAAAGAAAGTAAGGAATTGTAAGGGCAAAAGTAAGATTGTTAATGGAGTGAGAGTGGGTGAGGAGAAGGGAGTAGTAAAAAATGTAAATTGAAGAAATTAGAATGAAAATGTGTCTTAAAAATCATTCAACCTGCTTTTCATGTTTTTGGAAGATAAAACTTCAACTCAGAGTTAGACTCAGTAAACCAAGACTATCATTAACAACATGCCCTGGAGTTACCATCTTTGCAAAAATCCAAGAAAATAAATGATATTTGTAGAAATAAATATCATATCTTCCACAGAGAATTTAGGGTCTCTTATCATTAATAATCAGCAAGGCATCATTGGAAAATACCTTTATTAGGATTAGTAAGTGTGATGGGGCCACTTCATCTTTTCTCAAATGCCTACAGTCTTTATAATTAATTAGACACTCAACAACAGTTTGAGTCAGAGTCCTATTATTCAGGGAATTACAGGGGAACCATCTACATACAGGCTGATGAAACATTGCAACTGTGGTGTAGTGGAAGGAACACTGGACCTGAAAGCAAATAGCCACCTTGGAGTTCCAGATCTGCTACATACCCCCATGTGCAGTGAGTGTAGGTCTCTTTTTTAATGTTCCCACATTTTAAAGGATAAATGATTATATCTGTCTGCATACCTCAAACAATATTAACTAACCATTTATTATTTATGAGAAAAATTAGTGATAACTTTTATATAAAAAAATAAAACATTCAGAAAAAAAGAACAGATTACTTAAAAGTATATCAAAAAATCATATGGCAGAGATGTTGTAACAAACGTTACTGGTAGTAGGAGTCAACAGACCTAAAAATTTATCTAATGTGAGTATGGGCTTTGGCAAATTAAGCAAACATTTTAAGGTTTCATTTTCTCATTTTAAAAAGTATTTAGTTAACACTTTAATCACTAAAACTGAAATTCTCTATAAAAAACTATTATTACGTATAGTTGCATTAGAACTTCAATTGCCGAGTGTATTCTTTGGGCTTAATTTGAGAAGCAGAGTCTATCTACAGTCCATGTCAGAGCTCACACACAGTTCTAAACTTTAAACTGTAGTAGTGATTATTGTCGGTTCCATTAATTCCCCATCAAGTTGGTCTTTATTGGGCTGTCATTATGTTCTGTAATTAACCTGTTTATTCTACTGGACTGTGAGCAAATGGAAGGTAGGATCTTATCTGATTTATTTATTTTAAATTCTTAATGTTTATAGAGTAGCAAGCACAAAAGTTCAATAAATGTAGGGAGTTTGGATCATGCTGATGAGCAGGAACAAAAAAATATTTCATTGGACTTACAGTTGCATTTGTCCAGCCAGTGTCAATAGTGATTTTCTTTCAAAGTTGAAATGTATGCTGGGAAGTTATAGTATAGTCCTTTATCCATTTATTTGTTCAGTGAGTATTTATCAAGCAAATTTATAATTGGTATAGAAAATGCTGTAGTTTGGAGTGTAGAAATAATCAGACATAGCCCACAATTGCTAAAACTATTTGGGTATTTTTCCTTACATATAGAAGATATGTATATGTCATATATGTAAGAAGTATGTCAGAAGACATGTATATATCAGAAGATATTACATATGTCAGAAAGAAAGAAAAGGTATTAGAAGAAGGAGACTCAATTTTTATGTTCTGGACATGATGTCATGTGTTAAGAGGGATGAAGAAGGGTAGAATGAGTCTAGTCTTGCTCTCTCAAGGATAAATAATATTAAAACCTAAATAAGGGCAGTTAAATTTTAGTAATAGTATATGCTAAGCATGAAAGTAGTGATAATGCATGTGATCTATAAAGAATAGTAAGTAGATAGTACATGTGATAAAGAACTCATACAAATAGTATAAAATAATTCAAGAAAGCTGTGTCATGGAGAGTCTTGATATTTCACTAAAGAAATCTTTAAATTATAGGTATTAGAGGGCCCCTTGTGATATTTGATCCAAAGTAGGATATAGTGAGAATTATTCAACAGGCTCAATTGGATAAAGAGGAGATTATATGGATAATTGGCTTGATTATGACAGCCCAATATTCTGTCTCATTTTCATAAAATTATTCCATATACGTAGTATACAGAACACTGATTCTAAATTAAAAAATGAATAGTAAAGAAATAAGAAGACAGAAGGAACTGGAACAATGCACTGAGTGTTAAAATATCTGTTCATTGTTTTGACAAGTATTTTTATGTTCTTATGATTTACTTTCAGGGTAGGAGAATCAAGCACTACCAATATCCAATATTTATAATATTAGAGACCTGAGTCTCTGTCTTCATGGAAGCATTTGTTTTTGAGACTTCCTGATTACCTTGGCTGTGTTTCATTTTTAATATCTGCACAGTGAAAATTCTTATCAAAACTCTATCTCAAATAAATACATATCTACCATCAAAAGACAAACATGTCTTTCTGTGTTTGAATGTCTTTCTGGCAAGTTCTGAAGGATTGTCCATATTGGTGTTTTGAAATAAAGGAAATGAGCCATAAAAATAAATAAATCGAAGTGCCATATAAAAACCTTTCAAGGAGTAGTGAGAAATGCTGATGTAAACATTCAACCACAGGAAAATACTGTTGCTTTTGGACAATGGTAATGACAAATGAACAAGAGCACCAAACACAGAATTTCTAAAGCTGCTAATATTTCAGCACATATAGAATTATGTGCCCTGAGTTATAATGTAAATTAAATCGAAACTTTTGAATTACAACTAAGTAAAATACCTACTGGACAGTAGCCAACCTCTGTGCCTGAATTCCTTCTATTAAAAAAAAATATTTAAGATATTAGTCAAGGGCAATAATATTATCTATAGAGATTTGCAATGTATAGTATCCAAGCCAGACACCCAACCAAAAGCAATGTTTGGGGAAGTTTTCTAAAAAATTGTCGAGCTTTTAACATGTTGCAAACACAGTCAGGAAGGCTGCTCTCCTTCCTAGCACCTGCCATTTTTCTCTCACATTTCCTTCATAAGGTAGTATACTTACTGCTACTCAGCCATCAAATAAACTGTGCTCCAAGATCTGTATTAGATGCCTTCAGTGTTCTCATTCTCATCCTCTGGAAAGCTGTTCTCTCCTGACAGAGTTTCACAAGTGTCTTTTCTTTCTACCCTATGGCTGGCTATCCCTGGGAACTTAGACTGGGAGTACTCAGAAGTGAGAGAGACTTAAAACTTCCAAGGGCGACCCTTGACTCGTTGTGGACATAAATGAACCAGTGAATAAATGTTTCTACCATTATCGTTAATAAGGCAAATAAATCTGGGAAACATTTGTACATTTTTCATAAGGTCTAGGCAGAAACAGTTCCCATTGCTCACCATGATGACCTCAATACTAAATATGTTCTTTATTCCTCATTCTCTGCCTCAGTGTCCAAAGAATGCCACACTGTCTAGCTCTCGGGACCGTCTTGAAAATAAAATATCTATCACAAGTCCTTCTCTCAGGGTCTGCTTTGGTGGAAAATCAAGCTAACAGATCTTTGGAAACTATAATTGTGATTTAAATCTTCCATAAAGCACTTAATGGCGCATAATTTCCTATGGGATATAGTCCAGGCTCGCTACTGTGAGGCATATAAAGTCTTTGATGGTATAAACTTTTCCTAATGTTCCTGTCTTTCCTCTGTCACAACTGATCCTCAAACACTACTACATGGAGTATGGCCAGCAGATGTCTCATTATGCCATGAGTTTTCAAACCCATTGCAATTGTTTTTGACCACTCTTAAACTATTTCCCTTCTGTGCACTGAAAACCTCCTATACACCTTCCTTTTCTCAGCTTCCCCTTCCCCTTTAAACACAATACCTAACTTACTTCTTTGTATATGCAGAGAATTCTGTTGCAAGTGCTGTTCAGTTAGCGCACTTGTGTATGTGCTTGTTTCTTCTACTTTGCTTAATTCTATTAGACTGATACTTCATTCCATTTTTAATTCTCATACACTCTGCAGTGTCTGATTTATAATAGGTAATCATAAACATTTATTATACAATCAAATAATGATTAATCGATGAATTTTACTCAGTCTCCTATTTAGTGAATCAATGTACCATTTTGTGTAGATGTGACTAGTCCCATTTACAAACTTTCTGAATGGACCTCTGGGCAGGCGTCTCCTTCAGTTACTCCTGAGATTGCAGTCATTCTAAGTGATTATAGATTATAGCTACATAATTCTTGGATAAGTAGAGTTTCACTGTTTATATAATTAAATGATAATTGTGCACGCCAGTGTATAAGTGCTCCATGAATTTGCTACAATGCTTACTGAATACAGGCAAGTGGAGTGCTCTCTTAAGGGAACAGACTTTAGCAATAGAGTAAACATAATTAAAATTTAACTGATTTATAACACTGATGCAATATTCATTTATTATTTGAATTTTTTTCATCATAGAGATGTTGTTCATGTGTAGAATAATGTGGGCACATTAATTTCAAGTTTATAAGATTAATAGGTTTTCTTTTAAAAGGAGGGGAAATGACAGAGAATGTGGGAGAAAAAGTATTCCCTAAGCCTCAGACTTATTCTAATCTGAGGTGTTTTTTTTTTCTTTTTATTACCAGAAATATAACTGGTAATAAAGGAAAGAATGGGATTAATTTTACTGGTTTAAGTAACATATGGCAGAGTTGGATGCCAATTAGTAGTAAGTGGAAGCTGAGACAGTTGGAGTCACATCTAAGAAGTCACTAATCTTTGTAAATCACTTTCATCTTAAGATATGAGCCAGATGCATGAGAAAATCAATAGAAAATTCCATTTTAATTTGAGTTTCAATTATTGAATTGTCCCTAAGGAGCTGTTAGTACCTTTAAAAACCAGATAATGTGAAGTTTTCATCTTTAAATTACAAATGGACTTATTTTATCTGCTTTAAAAATAACCTGTATAATTTTAAAAATTACTAAAGTAGAAAAATACTATAAACTAACATTGCTAAGTTTTTGGTTGGTTAAAGCTTGACTAATTTTTTTAAATTAACATTTAAAATTATATGTGTATATGTACCTACATATATACATATGTTTTGTAACATGCATAGATATCCACATATGTATTTAGCTTATCATTTTGTTTGTCGAGAACCAAATTTTTTAAATTTGAAATTAAAAAAAAATTAAATAGGTAGTGTCAGTTATTTGTTCTATAATCTAAAATATTCATTAACTTATCTATTCAATATATATTAATAGTACTTACTTTTTATGAAATGCAATGAGAGATAAAAAGATGAATTTCATAGAAATCATTCATAAAGAAAATATTTTATTGGAGCATAACATAAATGCAGAAAAAGACCTAAATTATTTGATGAGTTTTCATGTGATTAACATACCTATGTGACCACAAAACAGACCAGTAAACAAAATGTTGCTTGAAACCTAGTAGCCACCTCATGTTTCCTCCCAGTTATGTTCTTCTCAAAGAGGAACTGCCTTCTGATTTCTTTCTTCATAGATTCTTTCTACCTGCTATTGAAAAGTATATAAATGGAATCTTACAATTTGTACTCTTACGTATCTGCCTTCCTTTACTCAATACAATGCCTGCAAGATTAATCTGTGTTGTTGCTTTTAGAAGAAATTCATTTTTTTAAATTCTCATATGGCATTCTAATATTGAAAAAGAATCATTGATTTGTTTCCATTACAGACTATAACAAACAATGCTGTTTTAAACGTTTTTCTTGCCTCTTTGTGCACATATATACACAAAACAAACTAAATGTTTATTATCTCGTACAATTTCAATTAATTTGAAGTACAAGAACAATTTGGCTGTGTGTTCCTGGATCTAGGTTTTTCATGAGACTGTTCTACAGGACCAATTTTGTCATAAATCAGAGATGTACACATATATGGGTTGGCTCTTAGAAATTCTGTTTGGAGTCACTATCTATTTTATGATTTTTTCACTGAAACCACACTGTCTTAATTACTATTGTTTTTAAAATTTTAATAGTTTGATATTTTTAAATTATTTTTTATCAAAATTGTTTCATTTGTTTTGAATCCTTTTAATTTCCATACAACTTTTCATGATCAGATTTAATGCTCCTACTTCCCCTTAAAAAAAGATGTTGAGGTTTTGATTAGGCCTCTATTGACGTAGGAAAATTGAACATATTAGAATACAGAATCTTCAATTCCATTAACATGGTTTATGTCTACATTTATTTAGGACTTAATTTCTCTCAATGTTTTATAGTTACATTGTATGGGATCTTCTGATGATGTTGTGTAAGAGCAGTGGTGGCAGGTACACCTGCTTTGTCCCAATCATGTGTACGACTTTTAATATGGTATAATTAAATGGGATATTTACTATAGTTTTATTGTTCAAGATTCTCTGTATCAAAGAGAATTCCCTATATCCCTACTTGACTAACAATGAGTTTTTTTATCATGATGGTTTGAAATCTTATTATATGCTTTTTCTTCCTCTATTAAATAGTCATTTAATTTTCTTCCTATTGAAAGAAAGTATGATGATTTATATTGATAATTAGCATTCTTTAGAGTAAATATAATTTGGAAGTTATGTATACTTTTATATACACTGCTGAATACTATTTGATTTTATTTTTGCAAATAACTTTTTGTATTTATATTCAAGAGTAATTAGCTTGAGTTTTATTTTGCTTTGTTTTCCAGCAAAAACCTTGTCAGGTTTTAGTATCAAGCTTATGCTGGCTTCATGAAATGAACTGGAAAGTATGTTCAGTCTTTTTTTATTCTCTAGAAGTAATTTTTTATTATTTGTACTATTACTTCCTTAACTATATAGAAGAATTCTTCAATTAATTCATGTGAGGTTGAGGTTTTCTTTTTGAGAAAGATTTTTAAATAAATAATTGATGACAAACCAGATATTCTATTTTTACTTGTTTCAGTTATGGTAACTAATTCATTAAGATTTATTTATTTATTTAATTACTTAGTTATTTTTACTTAGATTCATAATGAAGTACTTGTTTATGATTTTAAAAACTTCTTTCTGTAATTTCAGTTTTCTGGCATATGCTTTTCTTTAGTAAGCCTTCATATTCTCTTTCCGTCTTATTTTCTTATGGTGTCTTATACTGATACTATGCCAGATTTTCCCCCCTAAGAATGGGTTAGATTTTGGGGAGATAAGATGATGCATGGGTTTTACGTAAATTGTAGTAGGACCAGGGCAGTCTTTTGACAAATATAGCCCCTGTATATTATTTTATCTAGATCTACCCTGCCTCTTTCTCTCATTTATAAGCTAGCCCAGGGATCTTTTTAAAATCAATATCATTTACCCCAGTTCTAACATCAGTTAATAAAAAATTAGTTCTAGCCTTATATATGAAACACCTATCCTATGAAGCTTTTAAATTAAATTTAGTTTAGTTTTGCTTTGTATTCTTTTGAAATATTCTGACTGTGCATTATCTCAACCCTCTCCACTTTCCTTAAATAGATTTTTTTAGATATCTCACATTCATTTAAGTCAAATCTAAAATCAATTTAAACATCTTCCTCAAATTCAAATTCAGGCTCTATTCTCTCAGTCGTTCAGGTTATTACACTTTGAAAAATCTCTATGTCCTATATGTTTCCCTACCTTTTGTTAACAAGTTTTGTTAATTATTTTGTTACATCCATTTTTTTTTTCAGTTTTACTGCTATTATCCTAGATCAGGATCTCTAACTTTATTCTCTGAATACAGTCATTTTCTCACCCCTCTTACTTGTCCTAATATTGTCAAATTTTTCTCAAACATAATTGTGAACAAAATCACTAAAGTGTGAACTGAAAACATTCCAAGCCATAAATATTAATGACTATTTATATCATGATTCCAAATAATCTCTTTAATTTTATTTCATACTCTTTCTTTCATAACTCATACATCGTACATTCTTCTTTTTGTTTTTTATGTTTTCTCAAAATAAGCACCACTACCTTCAACTACTATTCAAAAATCACCTCTTTCTGACATAATTCTAAGGGAAAAATTATATCTGTAAGCTTTGACATAGCAACTAAGAATCTTGTGTAGAATCATAATTATTTTTTCATTAAGTAATTTGTATAATTTACCAGTGAAACCATCTTGGATTTGTGTTTTCTTTTATAGAATATTTCAAACTATATGTTCAATTCCTTTAATAAATATAAGATAATCCAGATTTCTTTGTGTGTAAATATTGATTGTGACTTTCAAGGAATTGATTAATTTCATGTAAGTTTTAGAATTTATGATAATAAACTTGGTTATATTTTATTTTTTTCTTTTAATATCTATAGGATCAGTAGTGATAGCCACTCATTCTTTCTGATATTAGTTATTCATGTTTATCTATTTTTTTCTTGGCCAACCTACAAATATTTAAAAAGAAAACACTGTTGTTTTTAAGAGACATACTTTGAATAGAACAAGAAAAGTTGTGACTAAAAAATGAAAAGATATACTAACTGAAAAAAAAAACTGACAGATTTATATTAAAAGCAGAGAAAATTTAAGGAAATAAATAATATAAAACATAAAGAGGTATGTTTCATGAAGATAAAGTGTCAATTCAAAAGGAAATACAATAATTCTAAATTTGTGTGCACTAAAAAATAGCTTAAAAATATAAAAAGCTAATTTTGGCAGGACTAAAAGGAGAGATGGACAAATCAACAACTTTCATTAGAGATTTTTGACATATGTCTCAGAATAATTGGAGAATTTAACACAACTTTGCATAATTTACAGATCAAGAAGACAAAATTCAGTGAGGATATAAAAATATCTGACAAATACAATGAACTAATTTGATCTATTTGAGATATGTATTAAAATTCATCCACCAGCTACAGAATATAATTGTTTGCAAATGTGCATAGAGTATTTGTCAAGTCAAACCATAACCTGGGCCATCAAATAAATCTAAAAGAAGATAAGAAGAATACCTTCGTGATCTTGGGATGTACAAAAATTTTCTAAATAAGACACAAAATTAATTAAACATATACAAAAAAATTAATAAATTGAATTTCATAAAATTTGCATTAATAGAGTGAAAGACAAAACAGTGACTGGAAGAATAAAAATAAAAAGAGGCATAAAAAAACAGAGAAAAATGTTTGAACAGACACTTCACAAGAGGATTTAAATAGGTCAACTCTGAAGTCTTCAAGAAAATGAAAATTAAAACCATATTGAGGGACCATGAGAATAACTCTGATGAAAAAGACAGAAAATATATAAAGTTCTAGTACAAAAGGGACTCTATTAGTTTACTGGTTTGAGTTTAATTTTTAAAGCTACTCAAGAAAGCTGTTTGACAGTATTTACAAAAATTAAAAATATATATACCCCAAGACACATCAAATTGAAGAGAAGTTAGTGTTTCTGTTCAATAAAAGACATATGCACAGACAGGAATATTATTCCCAATAGCCCCAAATTAAATAAACACAAATGTGCATCAATAGTAGAATAGACAAATGAACTGTGGTATACTCATACAAAGGAAGTCTATAGAACAATGGAAAATAATGAGCTACTCCTGTATGCAATAACATGGATAAATGTCCTGGACATAGCATTAAGCAAAAGAAGCCAGATACAAAGTATTAATATAATAGTATATATGATGCCATTCACATAAAACTTAAACACAGGCAAAATTAACATATGGTAACAGAGGTCACCATAGTGATTATCTTTGGATATAAACCAGTATTAAGCTTGAGGGAGATTTCAGAGGTGCGGGCAAACTTTTATCATGATTTGTTTAAGATATTTGCATTTTACTATATATGTCATATAACATAATCGAAAAATAAATATTAGAGAGAAGGAAATCACAAATGTGTAATATCTTGCTGATAAAACTCAATTATCATGTTTTACACTGAATAGTTCTTTACGTTTCATAATTCTTTCCCAAATATTACCTAAATTAAATCCTTGCAACATACTTATGAACTTAACATAACATATTATCTCAAATTCTTCTTCAAAAATGGTGAAGCTAGGCAGAGAAGAATGAAAGGGAATAAAGAGAAATTCTACTTGAGAGGGGAAAAAAAAAGTATTTCTGAGTGATGAAATAATTTATACATCAATAACCAGAACCAGAATCGATGTCATATCTTCGAACACTAAAGCCTATAAATAGGACTTTATGCCAAGATATTTCTCAAATCTTAAGAGCAGACTGTGGAACCCCTTGGGTACTATGTTAGTCTTAAATGCTCACAAAATTTTTCTGATCTTAAATTCAAATCCTGGCCTTTTTCATTTTTAGCATTGTTACTTTGAACAGGCTCTTTTTTTTTCTCTTGCTCATCATTGATAAAACAAAAGAAAAAGCAAAATGAAATTAATAAAATTCCCTTTACAATAGCATCAAAAAGAATAAAACAGGAATAAATTTAACAAAAGTAGTTCAAAACTTACACTTTGAAAACCTAAATATTGTTGTAAGAAATTAAATAAGATCTAAATAGATGAAAACATGCAAAACGACTCTGAAATTTAAGAAAAAAAAGTAAAAGCAATTTTTTGCTGGTCTCTGTTAAGAGTTAAATATTATGACAGTTGTGAAATAGTACATTCATGTACTATTTGAATCCAAAGAATTGTCAAATAGGAATTTTCAAGTTGAATTTTTAGAACTTTGTCGAAAAATCAGCCTATCCCTTATCTATGTTAACAAGGTTGTCTTTGAAATTAAATAACACAAATATATAACTTTTTTATTTATTCCAAAAAAAACCTTTCAAACATTTTTTAACTAATTGATTTCTTCACTGCTTAAAACTTGTGATAGCAGAAGTGACATCACCAAAATGACAGCATAGGTAGCTCCCGACTTAGCTGCTCTCATAAAAAGAAAAACTAACAATCATTCAAGAATAAGACACCACTGAGAGAATTCTAGAACTTGGGAGTGAGACTAAAGCACCCCCCCCCTGAATCACAGAGAACAGGGAAGACTGCATTAGAAGGGCAAGAGAAGTGGTTACATGAGTGTGTTGCCCCTTCCCCAGGCCAGTGCAGTGCCATGCAGAGGGGTCTCCATGGAGCCTCTGATTCCTCCAATGAGAAAAGAGAACCTAGTGGGGCAAGCGATATGCCCCAGCACTGAGATCACTTTGTGGGAGTCCCAACTCTGATATCACACCACAAATGTTGCAGAGGAATCTGTGGGCAAGCAGCCGATTGTGGTGGAGAATGGAAGAGGGGCTTGCAGCAATTAGTGTTTGGGTCTTGGCAGGCAGAGTTCATACCTTCATTACCCAAATAATAATCCCAAACAGCAGTCTCACTTGCCTGCAGAATCAATTTGGGGGCACACTCTGACCAGGAAATTCAGTGGGGTACAGATCTGTCTGTTTAAGATCCTGAAACCAAGGATTCTACCAGCCTGAGAGCCCAATTTGCCCACACCCAAGCAAGGAGCTGAGCCACAGATCGACACACTGTAGTGTCTTCCGGTCCCATCTGACCAGGAGGGCTGTAGATAACTCCTGCAAACTGTGCAGCCCAGAGGTATTTGAGATGAGAGAAGGACTAGCAGAGCTGATAGTTTGCAGAGCAAAGCCCGTGGACTTGTTCAGCCAGGGAACTTGGGATGCGGGTCAGCTTGAGTTAAGACAACAAAGAGCTTTACTGGATTTAGAACTGTTTTTTTCCACTGCATCTGGGCAAGGAATCTAATCTGTAGCTCCATTCATCACTGAATATAACCTTCAACCTGTTCAACTAGGGAAACTAACGAGTTCACAGGAAACAGCATAGCTCATTCAACATTCCTAGGTACTGGGGTCTTTGAACAAAGAACACAGCTGTGGCTTCCCCCATCTGCAGAGAAAATTTTTGGCCTCACTTGACCAGAGAATTCAGTGCATACAATGGCCTGATTCAAGTCCCCAAATAACAATGTGTACAAGTCCTGGGTCCCATCCTGCTGCTCTGTCAAGGTAGGGAAGCTAATTCATAGCCCTATGTACAATGGAATATAGTAACCAGTCTTGACCATCTAGTAATACTGACCAGAGACACCAGGCAACTGTGGTGCCCATACTACAGCCTCACTAAGGTAGGGACAAGACAGCAATTCTATCCTATTTTTCTCAGTCAGAGGTACACCTTCCCCCACGACCATCCTCAGAACTTAAACAGTTGCTTCTCTTATAAATAGAGAGTAATAGCAGGTCCCACCAGTAAGGACATTACCAGTAGACATCTGAGAAACCCAAACTGAACTGACTAGTGAAGAATGGTCTCTGAAACCTGTAAAATCTAGAAGAGAAGCCTGATTACTCAATGAAAAGGTATTCTTTGTTCATAGATTGGAAGAATTAATACTGTTAAAATGTCAATACTACCAAAAGCCATATATAGATTCAATGCAATTCTTGTCAAGAATACAATGGCATTTTTTTTTTACAGCAGTAGAAAAAACACTTCTAAAATTTATATGAAACCACAAAAGACTCTAAGTAGTCAAAGAAGTCCTGAGGGGGAAAAATGAAGCATGTGGCATCACACTTTCTGATTTCAAGATATACTATAAAGCTATAGTCATCAAAAGCAGTATGTATGATATTGACATAAAAACAGACAAAGGGACCAACTGAACAGAATTGAGAGCCCAGGAACAAACCCAAGCATCTACAATCAACTAATATTTAACAAGGGAACCAGTAATACTCACTAGAGAAAAGACATTCTCATCAATAAATAGGGCTGGAATAATTGGATACTCACATGTAAAAGAATAAAACTGGACCCATATCTTACACCACTCACAAAAATTAACTGAAAATGGTTTAAAGACTTAAATGTGATACATAAAACCATGAAACTCCTAGAAGAAAACAGGAATAAAGCTCCTTGATGTGAGTCTCGGAAATATTTTAGGTATGACCCCCTAAAGCACAAGCAGCAAAATGAAAAATAAACTATTAGAACTACATCAAACTAAAAAGCTTCTGAACAGCAAAATACACCATTAACAAAGTGAAAAGACAACCTATGGAATAGAAAAAATATTTGCAAATCATATATCTGCTAAAAGGTTAAAATCCAAAATGTATATTGTACACATACAACTCAATAACAAAAGCACAAATAATCCAATTTAAAAAATGGTCAAAAAACCTGAGTAGACATTTCTCCAAAGAAGATGTATGACAGGCCAACAAGTATATGAAAAGATGCTCAGCATCACTCATCATTAGAGAAATGTAAATTAAAACCACAATGAGTTATCACCTCACACCTGTTAGAATGGCCATCACCAAAAAGGCAACAGTAACAAAAGTTGGAGAGGATGTAGAGAAAAGGGAACCCTTGTGCACTGTTGGTGGGATAGTAAACTGGTACCGCTGCTATGGAAAACAGTATAAAATATCCTCAAAATCAAAAAAATAAAAATAGAACTACCATATGACCGAGCAATTCCACTTCTGGGAATATATCCAAAGGAAACAACAACACTAACTCAAAAACCAATCTGCACCCCCATGTTCATAGCAGCATTATTTACAATAGTCCATACATGAAAACAACCTGAGTCTGTATTGATAGATAAATGGATAAAGACGTTCCATTGTAAATATACAGCTACATAAAACAATGAAATCCTATCATTTGTAACAACATGGATGGACCTTGAATGCATTATGCTAGTGAAATAAGTTAGACAGAGGAAGATAAATACTATATAATCTTTCTTATATGTGTAATCAAAAAAAAAAAGAAAAAGAAAAATCACACACATACACACAAAGATCACACTATTACCAGAGGTACCAGAGGAGGAGGGTGGGGGAGGAGGAGTGGGAGGAAGGGGGTCAAAAGGTGCAAACTTTCAGTTATATGATAAATAGGTGCCAGGAATGTGATATACAACATGACTACAGCTAATACTGCTGTATGATATATAAGAAAGTTAAGAGAGTAAATCTGAAGAGTTCTCATCATGAGAATATTTTTTTCCTTTTTTTTCTTTTCTTTTTATTGTATCAACATGAGAAGATGAATTTTAGCTAAACCTATTGTGGTAATTGTCTTACAATACATGTAAATCAAACCTAAAAGGCATCATGCTGTATGTCTTAAACTTTTACAGTTATATATGTCAATTATTTCTTGATAAAACTAGGGAAATTAAAACTTGTAGTAGCAATAGTTTGGGGTTTTGTTTTGTTTGCTTTAATTGATTAGAGAGTAAGGTTATGACTGTGATAGAATGTGAGATGAGCCTCAACTAGAATTGTAAGTGGGGCAGAAGAGGATATATCTAAAATTTGATCTCTTTACTTACTGCTAACTTATAATGAACATAAATAGATCCTCTAATCAGTGTAACTGCTTCTTGATAGGACCTTGGCAGGCAAAGTAATATGTAGCTATCAGAAGGCTGAATTAGAGAGAAATCCCTTTCCTTGCCTCTTTAAGCTTCTGATATTAGATAAATGCATCTCTTCAGATAAGAATTATTAATTATTGATTATTCATTAAATTAGTCTGTGTCCTTAGTTTAGTCTGCTAAATGTTCAGATGTTCCTGTTCTTTCTGCGCCAAGGACATTTTGGTGGGCAGAATAATAAATGACACTCCCCCATTTCTTCCCAAGATGCCCATATCCTAAAATCTTTAACTTGTGAATATATTAGCTTACATAGGAAAGGGAATTTGCAGATGTGATTTAATTAAATACCATGAGATGGGGAGATTATTCTGGATCATCCAAGGGGTTCGATTTAATCACATAGGTCCTTTAAATATAGAACCTTTTCCAGCCGAGTTCAGTCAGAGAAAAATGTGACTCTGGAAGGATAGTCAGAAAGATATGACATTGTTAACTTTGAAGATGGATGAAGGGGACCATGAGCCAAGGAACATAGGTGGCCTCTAGAAGCTGGAAGAAAGAGGCAAGAAAAAGGATTCTCCCCTAGAACCTCCAGAAGAGAATACACCTGCCTATATCTAGCCCTGTGAGACCCCTGTCGAACTCCTGACCTATAGAACTGTAGGAGAATAAATTTATGTGGGTTCTTTTTGCCACTAAATTGTGATAATTTGTTATAACATCTATAGCAAATTAATATAGACTTTTTTGGTAGTAAGATGAAGCTTTTGGGCACATCTTATAGCATTTTAAAATATATGACTTAAAATACAAAGACTTTAATAGGAAACCAACTATGTGGCTGTATGGAAAACAGTTACAAATTCTACTAAATAGCATCTAGTAGTGGGTTTAATAACTACCCTTATTTTGAAGTATTGATAAGCACAAATGATATTTCCAAATATCTGTAACAATCATAATATGGTATGAAACTATATGTGATTTCTATTGGTGACAAAGTTATGGATATGCTAATTTACCATGATGAGTTGCCTATATTCCTGATTGAGGAAAACTTTATAATTCAATTAGAAGTTAATGAAAATAAATACCTAAAAAATGTCATACCCAAGTATTTTGGTCCTTTGCATTTGATTCATGAATACGTTGTAAGAACTGTTTGGTTGCTGGGAGTCAAGAGATAAGTCTTACCTTTAAATCTTACCAGGTTTGACAAACAAACATTACCTTGATGAAATGTGATACACGCTATATAAGATTGTTTGAAAAGAACTCCAGGAACACAAATAACAGTGACATTCGTTCTTACCTAAGGGTTTTGAGCAGATTCTTGAAGGATAGTTATTTTGGCTACTGCCTTTCTGAAGTCCCTTTGCTACAGTCACTGAAGTCCTCAACCTGTAGGTTCAACCCTACACAATTCTTCAGTTAAAATTCTAGAAAACAGAAGAGTCTCGGAAGCCTTTATTAGGCTATGAGGAATGGTATCTGATCGGGCTAATCATCTTCATCCAATCAGCATTGTTCTGGGTATGGCCAAGGTTGTAATTTTAATAAGACTTAGTCTAACTATCATTCAAATGTATTCTTTACAGATGGCCCTGTTAAATTTTCAATCCAGAAAATAGAAGATCTCTTTTCCTAATCACTGAAAGAGTGCAGGAGCTTTCTTTCTTCCATTCAGAGGTTTTGAGTTTATTTCTTTGGTCTCTTACCCCACATAGTTTACGTTTTCTCAAATTTCTTGAGGGGAAGATCAGCCAAGTTTATCCTTCCTCTAACAATCTTCGTCACCTAAGTAATGAAAACTACAGAAAGGCTGTTTAGAATTTCTTCTTTCTCCAGTCTCTTGCACAGAGCCCCAGAAAATTCACTGAATATGTCATGATCAGAACGTGCTACACATGCAGGACTTCCCCAGGTCCCAGTGTGACACAGCAGCCCAGCACGACCACTGAAAGCATGATTAGTTTCATTTTCACACAATCAAGTTCTTTTGCCAAGGACATGTGCAATCCTTAGCCTTTAGCTAGAATCAGAAAATGAACCCAGGGAAGAAAACACCCGGAGTTACTCATCTCAAAAGAGTTCTTTTTTTGTGTGAGAAATTCTGGTACATCTAGCCCTTGATCCTAAACTTTCCAATGCTCTAAAACTATAATTCTTGTGATTTACAAGTGAGAGTATAAAATGTCATGACCTACAAGCTCCTAGGTAGAAAAGGACGTCTCTCTATATACTTTCTGTAAGTTCGTCATTCTTCCTGTGCTGGCCTTTGCATATACATAAATCTAAGGTCTTTGGAAGCATTGTTTTTTAAAAGCAAACTTCACATAATAGTTAGGCAACAAGTGCCTAATATAGCACTGAATTAGGTGACTGGTAGCTCCTGAAAGCAGATCCTATCCTCAAGTAGGTTTCCACTTAAATGCCTATAAGGATATTTTTATAAGTTTATATGAGGCTGTCAGTAGAATTTCTTTCCTAGCACATATTTTTGGGGCCACATCTATTACATTGTTTATGTAGATTGCATATAATTCGCTTTTTGTACATGTATATTTAATATTTTGATATATTTTCATTATCTTTTCTAATTTGAAGACTTGTCAGCTGCTTTGATGTACTAAAAAATTTTCAGTCTTTTTATTTATTTGATTTATTTCACATCTTACAAAATTTATCGCCTTTCAGGCTTAAGTGTGTTTATATGACATTTTTTAAACATTTTTTAAATTTTTCAGTTATAGTTGACATACAATATTATTTTAGTTTCAGGTGTACAACATAGTGATTAGACATATATAACTTATGTAGCGATCACCCTAATAAATCTAGTACCCATCTGATACTTTACATAGTTTCTACAATATTATTGACTATATTCCTTCTACTATACTTTACATCCCCATGACTATTTTGTAACTACCAATTTGCACTTCTTAATCTTTTCTCTTTTCCCCCCATCCCCTCAACCCCCTTCCCTTCTGGTAATCCCAGTTTACGTTTTTTTATTTCCATTTTCATGAAATATCTTTTCCATCCCCTTACCTTCAGTCTGTATGTGTCTTTCAATCTGAAGTAACTCTTGTAGGTAACATATGTAAGGGTCTTGTTTTCTTTTTTTTTTAAATTAAGTTTATTGAGGTAACATTGGTTAACACAATTATATAATTTTCAGGTGTACATTATAATTTGACATCTGTATATTCTAGTGTGTGTTTACCACCCCAAGTCCAGTTTCCTTCAGTTACCATATATTTACTCCCCTTTATCTACTTCACCCTCCCCCTAACCCTATATTGGACCCCCTTTACCTCGACTACCTCTTCCCTCCTCTCCCACCCCACTAGTAACCACTAGTTTATAGTCCTCCAGTAACCACTAGGTCTTGTTTTCTTATCCATTTATCCACCTTAAGTCTTTTAATTGAAGCATTTTAAGTAATTTAAAGTAATTACTTTTCATTTAAAGTAATTGTTGATAGATATGCAGTTCTTGTCATTTTGTTATTTATATTTTTTATCTTTTTTTCCCCTTCTTAAAAAAGTTCCTTTAACATTTCTTGTAATACTAGTTTGGTGGTGATGAACTCTAGCTTTTTTTTTGTCTTGAAAACTCTTTATCTGTCCTTCGATTCTAAATGATAGCTTTGCTATAGAGTAATCTTGATAGTAGGCCCTTGTTTTCATCACTTTGAATATTTCATGCCAATTATGGTGTGTCTTGGTGTGGGCCTCTTTGGGTTCATCTTGTTTGAGACTCTCTGGACTTGTATGTCTATTTCCTTCACCACGGTAGAAAAATTTTCTGTCATTTTTTTTTTTTCAAATAGGTTTTCAATTACTTGTTCTTTTTATTCTCTTTCTGGTACCCCTCTGATGTAAATGTGGGTACCTTAATGTTGTCCCAGAGGCCCCTTAAACAATCCTCATTTTTTTGGATTCTTTGTTTTTGTTGCTGTTCTGATTGGGTGTTTTCTGCTATCTTATCTTCCAAACCACTGATTTGCTCCTCTGCTTCATCTAATTTACTGTTGATTCTCTCTAATATATTCTTTATTTCAGTTATTGTATTCTTCATTTCTGACTGGTTCTTTTTTATATTTTCTATCTCCATTTTTATATTTTCTCGCTTTGTTAAAATTCTCACTGAGATCATTGAGCATCCTTATAACTGATATTTTGAACTCTGCATCTGGAAGATGGCTTGTCTCCATTTTGTTTAGTTATTTTTCTGGAGATTTTTTCTGTTCTTTCATTTGGGAAATGTTTCTTTGTCTCCCTATTTTGACGGCCTTCTCGTTTTTGTTTCTATGTATTAAGTAGGACTGCTCTGTTATCTGGTCTTAGTTGAATGGCCTTATGTAGTAGGTGTCCTGTGGGACCCAGTGGTACAATCTCCCTGGTAATTTGAGCCAGGGTCCCAGGTGTGTCCCTTATGTGGGTCGTGTGTGCCCTTCTGTTGTAGCTGAGCTTTGGTTGCTGTTTGCATATCAGTTGGAGGGACTGACTCTCATGTTGATTGGTTGTGAGGACTGGCTATGGCTACAGTGGAGAAGCTATTGTACAGTGGCTGACCCTATAGAGCAGGATTCACCTTAGCAGATCTCTGGTGCCTGCCCAATCTGCCTTTTACGTGTGTCATTTGTGGAGATGGTTAGGTGGTACTCTGGTATCACCTGAAGCTGGCCATCATGTGTGTTGGTTTTGGGGCCTTTTGGGAGGGGTTTTGTTGCAGGCCATGGTTAGCTGCTGCCGGTGTCCTGCCCTGGGCTACTTGGTATGACAATATAATCTGCAGATGGTTGTCACTTGTTCTGGGTTTGGAGGTGGCTGGAAGAAGCTAAGCTGTGGACAAAAGCCAGCTTCCACTAGTACCAAGCTTAGGGATGCTTAGCAAGAGGTAAAGGGCATGCCAAAGCCAGATGCTGCTTGTTAGGGATTTGTGAAACTTTGAGTAATTTTAAGAATGTATGCAGAATGAGCCAAGGCATGGAAAAGACATTAGAAGCATGTTGGGTGGACTTGCAGGTTAGGTAGTATGGAGTCTCAGGGAATCACCTGAGCAGGGTGACTTGTGTTAACCGGGTAGATGGAGACTCAGCTATAGTGCCTGCCTGTGTCTCCATGCTGAGTGGAGGGGAGGGCTCAACAAAAGAACACTGGCCTCTGCCAGCACTTCTGCCTGGGAGGAAGCTACCCCTCCAGTCCTTTCCCTGAAGCTAGACAATTCAGTTCTTCCCTGTATGTCCCTGGCACCTTTTGAGCTGATGCCTCAGCACCAGAACTCAGAGTGAGCCCGTTAGTGAGCAAGTCCAAGTGTGGGCCCTTTAAAAGGAAGCCTGGGTCTCCAGCCATTCTCCATCTCACTCAGCCCCAATCTCCACTGGTTTTCACAGCCATAAGGTATGAGGACTTCTCTTCCCAGCACTGGAACCCTGGGCTGGGAGCCTAATGTGGGGCTGAAACCTCTCACTCTTCAGAGAAGACCTCTGCAGCCGAGATATTCCTCATGATATTTAACTGCCATGTATGGACATGAGACCAGCTTATTCTGAAGTCTCTGATCCTCCTACTAGTCTTGAAATGGCTTCTTCTATTTGTAGGACTTCTGTTCAGCTAGACTTTAGGTGATTCTCAATGATAGTTGTACTGTAGTTTAGTTGTAATTTTGATTTGGTCATAAAATGAGGCAAACATAGCATTTCCCTACTCTGACATTTGACTGGAGTTTTATATGACTTTTTGTCTCAAAGGAAAATTTATTAAAGCTATTAGAGTCAAGTTATTGAATTTCCTTAAGTTTATCTTTTCTATCATTTTATATGTTTAGATAAGAGTGCTTTTGTATGTTCAGTATTCTCATTGGAATTATTTCATAAATGGGATAATCAGTATTGATTGACAGTGATTATTTTAGAAATTGAAGTCATTGGAGTGTCAGAAAAAAAATTAATTTTAATAAACTTAAATTTTGCCATATTATCAACGGATATAATTTTGATTTTGCCTACAAAGAATTTTGGTAGGTAGAACTGAAACTTAGTAATAAAGGTTGATTAACATGCATGTCAATTAATTTTCAGATCATTTGAAGCAGGATCACCCGCTAAAGTTAATATGAGGCTAGCTAGAGATTTTAAATTAATAAAAGGGCTAGATAAAATGTCAGAGAAGCAGCAATGATAGTTGAGAAATCATAGAAAACTCTTGCATTTATGATCTTTTTTACTTAGGGCAACATCATTTGAGTTTCAGTAAATTGTGTCTGTCTAGAAATGTAGACATATTATTAAAGATCTTGAGAAATTTCTAGAGAAGACATATTTTTGTATGATATCTCTTGATTATTTCATGAGTTGGGCTCAATTACACACACACACACACACACACACACATCATCACACACACACACGTCACAACTGCTGGTATGATATGACCCATGGGGAACCAGCTGGATTCTTCTGGTTTAAAACAGTTAGCTTTATTAACTTGGACTTTGTTTATCAGAACAAGCAGATATGGTACAATTGAAAATGTTTTATAGTATGTATCTTTATAATTAATCAGAATTTTACTTTCCAAGATTCCAAACTCTTATAATTCTGAATGAGGTTCTTTTGTGTGTTGATTGTAAATTTTTGTATTATAACTAATATAACTTCTTGGACCTTCATATTTTTAACTTAATCCTATTCACTCATTTCATAGATATTTATTGAGTAAAATCTGTGTGCAAGCACTAGTCTACAGTGATCAGGATACATTATAAACAAAAGAGACAGGTCTTTAATAATATTTATATGTGAATTTAATTATTAAAATACACATTTACATATGCTACATAATTAAAATAGCTTTTTACTCTTGAGACTTTTTTTCAACATAAAAAATATAAAAAGTCACTGATGTTACACATATTGAAAATAAACAGAAGAGTTTCTGATGAAGCTCTAGAGTAAAGTGGAAAATTGAAAATATTTTGTGACCTTAATTTTTGCCCTGTTTTGCTTAATTTCTGCCTACATTCTGAAAGCACATGTATATGGCTAAAATATGCATTAGCTAAACCTTGTACATATCGTCTACATATTGTTGAGAAGTACACAGATCTTCTCAAATATTTTTATACACATTGCCTGAAGAGAATTTCTCTAACTGTAGGGAAATAATGCATATATGGATGATAAGACATGCCATTTGCTGAAATGAATGTTATAAGATGCTAGAGGCAAACTAACATCATTTCCTTTCTACCTTCTCAGTATAGACATTTTCAGTTAATCTCTGATAGAATTTTAGAGGGGCAAAGTATCAGGATATGAGCTCTTAATGGACTTTATAATTTTTATTTATACAGATAAGCAACCTAGTCACTGTTCTACATGTCCATGTGTTGTCTGCTTTTTGATAAAACTTCCTTACATCATGTTGCATATCATGTTGAAAGACTTATAGTTGATGAGCCTTCATGAGCTGTAAAACTTGGAAAAGTTAGCTCAGAAGATACAGATCTACTCTGTGATTCTAAGTAGCACTGAGTTATGAAAAGGGGATTGGAATGCAAATAAAGTACCTTCTTCTTTTTCCTAAATCTGCCAATGATGTTTTGTGTATCCTTGTATAAATCTACTTTCTCAAACCCAAGACTGTCTACATAATTTACGAGTCCAGTACAAAATAAAAATGTAGGATTCTATATTCAAAAATTTTTGATGATTTTAAGATGGCAACAGTAGAGTGTTGAATCTAACTCAGGACCCTTCTAAGCACAGGGCCCTGTACACTGCATTGATTGTATGCCCATGAAGCTGGTCCTTCTTAAAACATATGGTCTTCATTTATAAAATCGCTGTGACTTTACATACTTAGCCTGAGCTTTGGAACTATTATGAAGCTCAAATTGCATGTTGATATATTTTGTTAATTAAGAACAATACTAATACAAAAAGTTGACAAGGTTTACTCTTCAATTTACCTAGGTAATCGAATAAGAGCATGTTTTCTCACCTGTGTATATAAGATTATTTTGCATTCCTCTAGATCTCAGTCTCATGAAAGTTGACTAAAAATAATCACCATAAATTCCGTAATAAATTTTTCTTGAAAGTTTCATATATTTGGAAATGTATTAGGACAATTTGTGTTTGTATGTGTATGTGTAGATCTAAAGGAAGATGTGCGCTAGGTATAGATTTGAGAGATTGAATGAAAACTCATGTTATAGGAAATATTAAGTGAGATCATTAAGGGGTAAATGAGTGAATGAGTGAGTGATTGAGTGAGTGCGTGACAAACTGGTTGATGAACAACTCATTTCAAAAGCACTTAAGGTGGCTAATACAGTAGTCCTCTATCATTCCTGAGGGAATGTTCCAACATCTCCGGTGGATGCCTGAAACTGTGTATAGTACTGAATCTTGTATGTACTATTTGTTTTTTTTTATACATACACACTTATGACAAAATTTAATTTATAAATTAGGCACAGTCAGAGATTAACAACAATAACTAATAATAAAACAGAACAATTATGACCATATATTATAATAAAAGTTATATGAATGTGCTCTCTATCTCAAAATATCCTATTTTACTGTACTCACCTTTTGCTTAAAGGGAGCACTTTACAACTTCTCTTTGGCCTATCTGAATTACCAGCATCACTACTCTTGTGCTTTGGACCATTATTAAGTAAAATAAGGATTACTGAAACACAAGCACTGCAATATCTTGACAGTCAATTTGATAATTGAGAAAGCTACTAAGTGACTAACAAAGGGCAGTCAGTGTATACATAGTGAGTATGCTGGACAAAGCAGTTGTTTATATCCTAGGCAGAATGAAGTGGGGTGGTGCAAGATGTCATCATGCTACTCAGAACAGCAAGCAATTTAAAACTTATGAATAGTTCGTTTCTGGAATTTTCCATTTAATATTTCCAGACCATGGTTGACCATGGGTAACTGAAACCACAGAAGGCAAAACTAATACTGTAGTAAATAGGCAGATGGTAGAGAAACAATAAATAAAAGATTACACTGGAATTACTTTTGATTTTCTGTGATAGCTATTACCATTCTGAATCAATATCACATCCCTAAAAGGGATGGTCAGATAAAAGATGCAGGGGAGTGAGCAAGGAATTAGATCATATATAAAATAAATGTAGTGACATATGTCTTTTACCACCTGATGGGAAATATTTTTTTCTTGTTTTTAATGTTATTGATGAACTAAGATAAGGAAAGTGTAAGAGCTGTTGAGATACTAAAATTAAACAAAGAGAAGAAAAGTGAAAAAGAAAACTGTCAATTTTACACATGCTTCCTTTAAAAATGACCAAATATTTAATTATCTTATTCCAGCTCCTCAAAATATTTCAACAATATTAGCCCAGTAAACTTCTTCCTGCTCGTAATCTTTTCATTATTTATTGGGTCCTCCAAACTGCCTCCTAAGTAGGCTTTATACTACCTAGTTCTGCTCAAACCAGATCTAATTTAAAGTTTGTTTTATTGACCTACAGATAAATCTCAGATTGTTTTTAAGGCCCTTCACAGTCTGGTACAGCTTACCTTTTCTTCATCATTCACTATTTTCAATCACTTCACATTCCAGTCCCACTGAACTACTTACAATTCCTCAAACATATTACATACCTTCTAGTTCCCAAGCTATTGCATATGACATTCCTCTGATTAGAATACTATACTCCACTTTTCCATCCAAGGAATTACCTTTCATTTAAAGCTTACACAAATATTTTCTCCTTCATAGTTAAGTGCCTTCTGACATTCTGATGGAGGGTAACTTCTGCGATTTTCATAATAGTTATACTAATTCCATCTGTTATTAGTCAAGTTTGCTGTGAAAACAACCCAATACCTCGTTCTTATTTTTTTAAAAATCTATTTCTTGTTTATATTTTGTGAGAGCTGTGAATTTTTCGAAACTGTACCAGGCAGCAGTCTCTTGCAGACCTACTTCCCTTGTCTAATTCCTTTGGATTTTAGATAGTGGTTTTTCATGAAGAGATTGAAAATAGGTCTAGTAACAGAAAATTAGAGTTGGGTTACTTTAAAAAGGGGGGTAGTCATTGAAGATCTTTCCGAATAGGTGATTTTTAAAGCCAATATCTTATGAACAAGGAGAAACCATCTTTATAAATATGGAGGAGAAAAACATTCCAGATCTAAGTAATAACAAATACAAGGGCCATAAGACAGAAATCAGCCTGGAATGCATCACTGGAGAGAAGAGGAATGAAAAGAATAAGAGAAGATGAAGTTCTCTCTCAAATAATCAAGATTCTCTCTCTCCTTCTCTCTCTCCCTCTCTCCCTCCCTCCGTCTCCTTCCCTCTCTTTCTCTCTCCTCTCTCTCTCTTTTTAAATCAGAAAAGTATTTTATATTTTATACTAAAAGTGATGGAAAGCCATCGAATAGTTTTTTAAAAGCATGATAAATGTGATAATGTTTTTGAAACAATATTTGCTGCTGGGTAGTGAATGTATTATCATAGGACAAGAGGAAGACATGAAGCAGGAAGCTACTGCAGCAGTCCAAGCAGGATATGATTGTGGCTCCTGCTGATGTGGTGGCAGTACATCTTCTATCTAGAGCACCCAAGGAAGGGTAGGAATTGATAAGGGCAGGAATGGTTCACCTTAATAAAGAGGGAAGATGGTATATATTGGTTGTGGCGACATGGGAGATTTCTCTTGTCAGTTGCTTATACTTTCTTTACGAAGTATGTGGCAAGGTTAAGAACTGAGTGTTAGTCAAAATAGGAATTTGAAGGAAGAGAAGACAAACTACTTATGTGGGGGAGTAAGAAAAAGAAAGTTTAGGGAAGTGTACCAAAATCACCAGGCAGTGTTTGAAAATTCGTTTGAGATTTGTCGTCAAGAATTTACAGTGAAACAAGTCAACTTGGTTTTGTGTTTTTCATCCATCAATGTCCAGTTTCCTTGGACCTGATGGATAGTTACATTTAATTAGTTTTGCTTTTTCAGACTTGCACAAGAAAGGAAGGGGAAGGTGAGAGAGATAGAAGTATTTGCAGAGCTATATTTATAACTCTGTATTACATAGTTTAAGAAGGGAGAGAAGGGATTAAAGAGGTTGTCAAGAGTGAAGCATCTTAGTCCATTCAGGCTGCTATAAGAAAAATGCCATAAACTGGGTGGCTTATAAACAACAATCATTTATATTTCAAAGTTCTGGGGTCTGGGAAGTCCAAGATTATGGTGCCAGCAGATTCAGTGTCTAGCGAAGGCTAATATTGTTGTTGTTATGGTAAGAATATTACAACTCTAGTCTCATGGTAACTTTCAGGTACATAATGAAATATTGTTAACTACAGTCACCATGCTGTACTTTAGATCCTCAAAATTTATTGGCCTTATGACTGAAAGTTTGTACTCTTTGAAAAATATCCCCCCATTACCATAACTCTCAGTTTCTGGTAACCATTGTTTTCTCTATTTCTATGAGTTTGATATTTTTAGATTCCACGTATAAGTGAGATCAGACAGTATTTGTTTTTCTCTGTCTTAGTATGAGGCCTTCTAGGTCTATTGGTATTGTCACAAATTGCAGGATTTTCTTCTTTTTATGGCCAAATAATATTTCATTGTATTTATATACTGAAATATTTTTTATTCATTCATCTGCCAGTGGATACTTAGGTTGTTTCCATGTCTTGGCTATAGTGAATAATGCTGCAATGAACATACAAGTATGGATATCTCCTTGTGATAATGGTTTCATTTCCTTTGACTATATACCTGGAAGTGAAATTGCTGGATCATATGGTAGTTCTATTTTTAGTTTTTTGAGGAAGCTCTGTGCTGTTTATCATAGTGGTTGAACCAATTTCCATTCCCAAAAACAGTGAACAAGTATTCCCTTTTCTCCTCATCATCACTAACATTTGTTATCTCTTGTCTTTTTGATAATAGCCATTCTAACAGGAGTAAGGATCTCATTGTGGTGCTGATATATATTTCCTGATGATTAGTGATGCTTAGCACATTTGCATGTACCTATTGGCCATTTGTATTTCTTCTTTGGAGAAGTGTCTATTGAAGTCCTCTGCCCATTTTATTATTTAGTTGTTTGTGGTTTTGCTATTGAATTACTTAAGGTCCTCATATGTTTTGAATATTAATCTCTTGTCAGATATATAATTTTGCAGATATTTTATTTTGTTCTGTAGGCTGTCATTTCATTTTATTGTTTTTCTTAAGCTATGCAGAAGTTTTTTAGTTTGATGTAGTTTCTCCTGTTGATTTTTGCTTTTGTTGCTTATGCTTTTGGTGTCGCACATATCCAAAAAATCATTGCCAAGACTAATGTCAATGAACATTATTCCTATGTTTTTTCTAGGAATTTTATGGTTTCAGATATCATTTTTAAGTTCTTAATCCATTTCAAGTTAATTTTTGTGAGTGGTGCACAATAGGGATGCAATATCACTCTTTTGCCTGTGAATATCCAGTTTTGCCAATACTATTTGTTGAAGAGACTATCTTATCCCCATTGAGTATTCTTGGCTGTCTTGTCAATGTAACAAAATGTTATATGTGTTTATTTTTATATTTATTTATTTATGGATTCTCAATTCTTTGTAATATAATTTGAAATCAGGAAATGCGGTGTCTCCAGCTTTATTCTAACTCAAAATTGCTTTGGTTATTTGGGATCTTTCGTAGTGTCATACAAATTTTATAATATTTTTTTTTCTATTTTTGTGAAAAATAATATTGGAATTTCGATAAGGATTGCATTCAATCTATAGATAGCTTTTGGTAACATGAACATTTTAACAATACTAATTCTTCTGACCCATAATCATAGAATATCTTCCCATTTATTTGTGCCTTCTTCGATTTCTTTCATCAAAACTTATATTTTTGGTATATAGATTTTTTTATTTCTTTGGTTAAATTTATTTTTAAGTATTGTATTGTTTTTAATGGTATTATAAATGAGATTTTTAAAAATTTCTTTTTCAGATAGTTCTTTGTTGAGGTGTAGAAATGGAATCAAATTTTGTATGTTGATTTTGTATACTAAAACTGTACTGAATTTGTTTTTTACTTTTAACAGTTTATAGTGGATTCTTAGAATTTTCTATATACAAGATCATGTTGTCAGCAATCAAAGACAATCTTCCTTTTCGATTTGGATGCCTTTGATTTATTTCCCTTACTTAATTGTTCTGGCTAGGATTTACTGAATAGGGGTGGTGAGAGTGGGTACCCTTATTTTGTTCCTGATTTTAAATAGAAAGCTTTCAACCTTTCACTGTTGATATGTTAGCTGTTGATCTTTCCTATTGTGTTTCTCATCTTTATTTATTTCCACTCTGATATTTTTTATCTTCTTCCTGGTAACTTTGGTCTTTGTTTATTTTGTTTTTATAGTTTCTTGAAGTATAGAGTTAGGCTGCTTATTTGAGATCTCTTTTAATGTGGGTATTTATTGCTAAACTACTCTCTCAGCATTGCTTTAATGCATCCCATAAGTTTTGCTGTGTTGTGTTTCCATTTTGTTTGGTTCAATATATTTTTTAATTTGCTTTTGATTTCCTGTTTGACTCACTGGTTGTTTAGAAGTGTGTTGTCTAATTTCCACATATTTGTGAATTTTCCAGTTTTTGATTTCTAGTTTTATTCCATCGTGATTAGAAAAGACACTTGTTATGATTTCTGTCTTTCTAAATTTATTAAGACTTGTGTTGTGAACGAACATATAATCTATCCTGGAGAATGTTCTATGTGTACTTGAGAAGTATATGTATTCTACTGCTGTTAGATGGAATGTTCTATAATGTCTGTTATGTCTATTTAGTCTAAAATTTGTGCAAGTCGAATGTTTAGTTATTGATTTTCTGTCTGGTTGATCTATCTATTGTTGAAAGAGTACTAAAGTATCCTGCTGTTCTTGTAATGTTGTCTATTACTCCCTTCAGATCTTGTATTTAGATACATTTTTTCATATTTAGATGCTTCTGTGTTGGTTACATGTAATTTATAATTGTTATATTCTCTTGATGATTTACCCTTTTATCATTTCATAATGACTTTCTTTTGTCTCTTGTTACAGATTATGACTTAATGTCTATTTTCTCTGATTAAAATATAGCTATCCTTGTCCTCTGTTGTCTTCCATTTGCATGGAATATCTTTTTTACCGTCCCTTCACTTTGATCTTATGTATGTACTTGAAGGTACAGTGAAATCTCTTGTAGGTATGATAAAGTTAGGTTTTATTTTCTATCCATTCAGCCACACTATGCCTTTCAATTGGAGAATTTAATCCATTTACATTTAAAGTAATTATTAATCGCTAAGGACTTACTATAGCCATCTTGTTAATATTTTCTGCTTTTCTTGTAGGTCCTTTGCTCCTTTCTTACTCTCTTGCTGTCTTCCTTTTGAATTGATAATTTTCATAGTGTATATTTTGATCCCCTTCTCTTTATTTTTTATGTATCTACTATAGATTTTGTGTTGTGGTTACCTCGAGGCTTATTTGAAACATCTTATTGATATAACAGTTTATTTTAAGCTGACAACAAATTAAATTTAATTTGATATAAACTGTACCAATTGGCTTCTCCCCACACATTTTATATTTTTGATGTCACAATTTACATTTTTAAAAAATATTCTGTATTCATTACTCCTGAGTTTTTGTTTATGGATAGCTAATTGTTAATCTATGTGGGAAGGAGGAAGCTTGGGTCACCTACTTACCATCTTCATGATGTCAGTCCTCTCCCATCCTTTTTATTTTTAAATCTCTTTCACCATTATTTGTAGAAATTTTTCTACATTTATTTTTTAAAAACACATAGTTTTAAACACTGTACTTTATGAATTTCAGTAATTTATATTAATTATACTGTATTATATGTAAGGAACTTGATATTTTTACTTCACATGATATTGGAATTTATTCATGTTTGAATATATTGATGTGCTTCATTCATCTTAAGTGCTATATAATAGTCTATGATATAAATAAATTGAAATTTGGGAATCTAGCCCCATAATTAGGGACAGTAGGTCTGCTTCCACTTTTCTTTTTTGCTATTTCAGATAGTCATTGCTAAGTAGTCCTACCTGCTCTTATTGAGACTCAAGTGTACCATTTTGTCAAGACAGCAACCCTTCACAGAGACCTTGAATGCTTCAAAGGTTGAATATTGCCATACTCTAAGGTAAATAATTTTTTTTATGTTAATTCAAATGCATAGAAAAATTTTTCTTTATGTTAAGCCAAACTTTATTATCCTATAACTTCTACAAGGAAAAAAAAAAGTGGGGGGTAGGGGGAGAGATGATCTTTGGGATATAATGACTGAAATTTTCTTAAAATTTCAAAGTAATTTGAAATTTCATATTTCAAAGCCATAAAGTAAAAATAGAATTCAATTGTTTACATAATAAATAAAGATTTATAGTTCAGCTAAGGACACCATGGACAAAATTAGTATAGATATGACAGAATGAGTGGAAATATTTTTGTTGTCCAAATGCGACTAGGAACTGCTGCAAAAATCAAAAAAGCAATGCAACTCCAATGGAGAAACTTCAAAGGATATAGACTGGAAGTTAGTTTATAGATAAAGAATTATAAAAAATACAAAGCATGAGAAAAAATGCTCAAAATTCATAATAACAAGAAAAACACAAATTAAATCTACAATGGAAAACCATCCCCCCTTAATATTGACTGATAAAAATTGGGACAATAAGTAATATCAGAATTGTTGAGAGTATAAAAGCTTTCATCTACTAGGAGGAATTGAAAATAAGGTAGCCATTCTGGTGAGGAATCCTGTACTAATTAGGTAAATTAGGCATGGAGATACCCAATGACACTGCAATTCTGTCTTGGGGTATATAGCCCAAATAAATTATCACACAGGTCCATAAAGGGACATGTACAAAAATGTTTGTCATGGCTTTATCCATGATGGTGGTACAGGGTGTGGATATTTGAGGCAATCTTTGTGTCTATCATTCAGGGACCAAAGAGGTGAAGCATGGTAGATATTCACCATGGAGTATTAAGCAGCAGTTATGAGCAAAAGGTTAGATATAAACATGGTATAGCAAATAATTATAAGGAATATAAAGCTTGAAAAAAAGTTAAGAACAGAATTATATATTATACCACTAAACATGTTTTTTGAGAACAAAACAAACAAACAAAAAGATTTATATTAAAAATCATTGCCTATAGAGTAGAGTAAGAGTGGGTCATGTTATGGGGATAAAGAGAATAAATATTAGATAAATTATTTTAAAGAAGAATGATGAAATGGTACCGTAAACTGAAAATGTAAATGATTCATCCCCCATAGTAGAAATCTCCCAAAAAGAAAAATAAATAAGTAAAATAAAAGTATTATGTCTGCCTCTTTGAAATCAGAGGAAAAAGTCTAATTCTTCTACATGATTATCCTGGCAATGTTTTCTCTTCTCTTCTTTTGCTTACACAATTATGATTGTTTCAAGTCTCATTATTACCTCTAGACTCTACTCTTCTGGAAAGTCTTCCTCTGCTGATACAACTTTTCAGCATCTCCTTTGTACTTTCACATCCAGAACTGTATAGAATTTCCAAGTGTGGTTTGGCTAGCAGTACCCTTCTCATCTGCTTAATCTACATCTAACAAGACAAGAGTTCTTTTTTTTTCTTTCTATTTATAAATTTTTTCTTTTATTATTACTTATTTTATGTTTTCTAACTTCAATGCAAATTATTTATTTCATTCTGTTTTCCACACTTTTCTTCTTCTATTCCTATGCTGAACACTGTGCTGGACCAAAGTGCAATCTCACTCCTGAACGTACTGCTAGAGGTGTTTCTCCTGTAGGAAAGCAAGAATCAGGCTTATTTGGCCCATTGCTTAATCTAATTTCTTATATTTACTAAGAGTTACAGCAGTATCATTTCTCACACCCATTGCTATTTTCAGTCAGCCATTACTCTTTTTTGAAATCTCTATGAAATCAATAGACATCTCTGAAGGGCCATTCTTCTTAATATGAAAACAAATGCTTCTTTACTCCTCTTTAAAATGTTAAGATTTATCTCTAGAAAGTTATCTGCCAATATTATTTTAATGTGCTAGAGAAGCCTTCTAAATCAGAAACCATGTGTTTTGTCTGTTAAGGAAAGTAATTCCATAAAGACTTAGCGAGAAAAGTAGAAGATAAGTAATGACTTTGTGAATTGCTCAATTCAAGTTCAGAATCAGATGTAGGGACAGGAAAATATCTTAGAGTTCACAGGTAGCGTTAAGAGATATCATGAGTAAATCCATTTTTAATGTGCTCAATCATAGTTTGCATATATTTCTCCCCCAAAGTCAATCTTGTGTACATGTACAGGCAAGCATAAACAAAAGCTCTCGTAAACATGCATAAACATGAATAGACATATTTGAACTGTGTTGGTTTCCCATCCAACTTCCCTGAATTTACCTTTACTGGAATCTAACTTCATTTCCTTCACTCCATTCTTGAAGGATGCAGTGTCTCTCTTCAAATTAAAGGTAAATTTGAAACATTGATTTCCTGAATGCCAACTTCTTTTCATATTTCCGGATTCTTCTTTCACCTACTGTTTCTCTCCTCTCATTTACCTCCAAACCCTTTCTCCATTGGTATGTTTTCCTTTGACTACACCAATCCTCAGCCAAAAAAAAAAAAGCTAACTTTTTAAAATCCGTGTCTTTCTACCCATATACTCACCATCTTTTCTCTGTTTCTTATGCCATCCATGCCTACACTTTGTATTTCCAATATTTTTTTCTTCCGGTGTTTCACATCCCACTGTTAACTTTATAAGAACTATTATATTGAAATAATTGGCTTTCAATATGTCCACAAAGCCATCTCAGGTGCTAAATTCAATGTATACTCTATAATCTCTATAATCCTTCTTTACATTGGCAGAAATGGAAACTATAGGTCAGTTTTTCTCTGCTGAAATCTATTTCTTCATTTAGTTCAATAATACTCTTCATTCTGGTGTTTTTTGTTTGTTTGTTTTTTGTTTTTGTTTTTGTAATTATTCCCTCTAAGCCTCTGTCAGTGAATTTTCTTCCTCTGTTTGCCCTTGGTACCCTTCGGAGGACTTTCCATTTTTGATGCTCTTCTCACATCTCTTCCACATCATAGTTTTGATTAGGATCTAGGTATAAGTGATTTCCAAATCTGTAAATTCAGCCCTGACACTCCTTTAAGCTCTATATACATATATCTTAGCTGCCTGATGGATATTTCTACTTCAGTAGCCCAAAGACATATCCCATTTTCGAACGTTCAAATTATTGATATATTTCTTGTCCTTTTTTAAAACTATTTTTTCACTATAATTCAAATATGAATTACTGATACCACCTAGTATTCAAAGTTCAAAATCTGGAAATTATTCTTTACTATTTACTCTTTTAAACTCTATTTACTCTTTAAGCCTCTATATCAAAACATTCACTCATACTTGTCAATTTCGCCTCTCCAAAAATGTGTCTGAATCTCCATTACCATTTATTTTAACACATTGCTTTTTTTTTTTTTGTATTTAAATGCCTTTCTTGCCTTAACCTTGCCCTGTTGAGCTATCATTGATGGCAAGTTTCTAACCATCCCCAGAAAACTGTCTCCCAGATCATCTTTCCCATCCCAAATATTGCTGAGTTCTCATGGTGCTCATTGCCAGAATCTTGTCATTTTTATGATATAAATAACGAATTATAATTTAAAATACATTTTAAGTCTTACACGAAGACCTACAGCATATAAATATTATATGTGATTACTAGATTTTAAAAATATTAGTCAGATGAGCTAAATTCACAATTCTAATTATCTCTGCATTATTATTCAGATAATTTATTTATATTCATCTAGAGTTGTGATTTTTAAGGTATAATAAAAGAATGGTTCAGAATCTTAATTTCTTTCTTCTTCAGAAGCAGATCTCCCTGCATTTTGACGTTGCTTCTATGAAAGTGATAGCAATCAAGTGACAGGTGAGCTGCCACCCTTTACAGAAGATAAAACTCTTGGCTTCTAAGAGCCCAAGTTCTTAGAAATAATGGGTTGTTGATCTGATACGGACAATCCCATATTATCATTTATTCAGAAAAATACTATCCATGGCAGGAAGAAACTGTATAAAAAAAGAAATAATTACAATTGTGAGGCTTTATTCTGGAGGCAATTAGCACATTACGGGGGGTTATATTTTATTTCAAATACCAGATGGGGTAATGTGAGAAGCCTTGCAGTTTGAGAAAATGGCAAAAGTCTTAAGAGTTAGAAGCTGTTCCATTAAATGGCCTTTTTAAAAGAGAAATCTTAAGAGGAACAAAAAAGGAAATGTGAATATAAGCAAACGAAATCTCATAAGATCTCTGGGCAGATTATCTTAACATGTAGTAGTAGAAAAAGAAAGATGAGATCTCTGGTTTATTCCAACCTAGTTAAGGTGAACTTCATTTTACTTAAGTTTCTGCTATAAAAGTAATAATATGAATTGGACAATTATATACATTATATACTACACTATTTTCATCATCTTCACAGTGAACCTGTAGACAATGTAGATATTGGTTATCCCTGTATTTAAAGGGAGAAACGGAGCCTCAGAGAGTATGAGTGCATTGGTCAAAATCAAATGGCTTGCAAGTGATGGAACTACAACTTAATATCAGACCTTCTGTCTCCAAATTCCATCCCCTTGTTCTTTCTATTGAGTGACAGGGCCTGAGTAACAGCTCTCCTCAAGGCTTTGCACTCTAAGAGAAAATTTAGCCTCATAAACATTTCTCACTCCAATGAAAAGCAAAGGCCAGCTCACTCAGTGTGTTGTGTTGATCTGACCTGTCAGAATATTGCCTCAGTGCTTCCAAATCTAAGGAAGCTTGGCCATAAATAAATAACATCCTAAACAAGGCATACCCATGGATGGCTTCTCTGGAACTCTAATGATGCTGATGCAACGAGTTATGAAAGAAGCTCCTGCTCTGTTGAAATACTGTCCTCATTTATTATTATTAAGGTAAATGTACATAATTTATGTCTCATTGCCACTGGCAGGGAACGGTTTACATGCTGCTCTAAACAAGTTCACAGCAACTGTTTCTTTCTCTTTCTTTTTAAATAAGCTGACTATTTAATATCTTAAGATTTGTTTGACAGACATTATGGATGAACCCTTTTGAATTTCAACCTTTTTTGTCAGGTGCTTTTCCACTTTATCAGTCTTCAAATGCTGCAAAATTAGTTGGTAGCAAATATTATTCTGTTTTTACTAGTGCATATAGCCCTGCAGGGCAAGGCAACAACTCTAAAACCAAGATGGCCCTTTTGGGGCATTGGACTTATACACGTTTACAGCCCACTGACTATTTTTATTCTAATTTCTCGGGCTAAGATTCTCTCTCTGCATTTTAAATGCCATCCTGCATCTAAGATTCACTGAAGTCACTATCTCTCTCTTGAAGCACTTTCATATTGCCCCTGCTGTGAGTCATTCTCTGCTCTATACTCCTACCTTACACATATTTTCTGTATAAGACAATGTTTATTATTATTTGAGTCTGTCTTTCCCTCTACCACATTGATTGAATTATCTTTGTACCTTCTATAATAACTAGCTCAGTATCACATCCTTTACAGAGGACTACACTTTTAGAAAGGTAAGAATAAGAGACAAAAGTATTTAACTGGTGCTGGAGGCACAAATTCATATCCTGCAACCCCCCTTTTATATGGCACCCTCAAGCAAATAAGGCTTAACTGTTTATGTAATCTCCCATGTCAACTTTCAACTTTTTTATTTCTGCATGCTATTAATTTTGAATGATGTTTCCTTCCCCTCCTATTCAGTGATTTTTCAATTTTAAGACTCAGCTCATATGTCACCTATGCAAAGTCCTCCCTAATTCCCAAGCATTAAAGAGTTGTACATTTTATAGTGCTGTCAGAGTACTCTAGGTACTTGTATTCTACAACTGTTACATTGTTTTGTACTTTTGGTTTGCATGCCTGCCTCTTCTCTTAGACTGAGTTTTTCTGGAAGAAAAACCGTGTATTCTTTCTCTCTATAATGCCAGGCTCTTCCACAGAATGTTGTTAGTATTGAGTATTTAGAGAATTGGTGATTTTTAATAACAGAAAATATTTATCACTTCTGTATTCAAAGTACCTTACTGGGCTCTGATAGAGAATAAAAAAAATGACTCAAACAAGGCCAAGTGCTGTGAATGCTTCCATTAGGGGGATTAGGGATATTAGGATAGAAAGAATACCTGGAGCAGGAGCCTGAGTTGTACCTCAAAATATGCAAATTTCTATGGACAGAGCAGGGGACAGAGGGGTGGGATTGACAAGGCTATTCCAGGCTGAGAGAAGAGCAGAAAAAACTATCATAGAAAGTTTTTGTGAAATGAATTAAAGGTAAACTCTGTTAAATGTAAATAAAACTGCATGACTTTAAAACAAACAATGCTTAATGGATTAAAATAGATTAAAACTAGAGACAGACCCTTGGGAACCCACATGTATTTAGTGTAGTTTGAAATTAACTTAATGTGCAAAAATTCAAATAAGTTGTCAAGAAGAACAGAATAGCATTAGGATAGCATGCTTTAGCTTCTCTTATTTAAAACAGCAAATAAGTAGGCATGTAATCACCCTTTAGTATGAATAAATGTTATTAATTATACCCATAATTCAGAGTCATGATTAGAGCTTAAATTGGCTATCTGCACTGAGAACTATGATGCATGCATGACTTAATATTTTAAACTCTATCTAGAGTAGGCACCTCTGTGAAAGGCAAGCTGGAGCTCCCCTGTTACTCTACTATTTAAGTTGAATTGAGATCCTTCAAAATGGGATAATGATCAACTTTCTGGTTTGCTGGAGAAGCATAAAACCATGCTATAGCCAGGAAGCATCAGAAGATGTAGGTTACTGACGCGTGAATTTATCATAAATGATTGGCACACTGTTCAGCAATGACCCAGTGGAGAAACTGCAGAGAAGGTCCTGGATTATGCAGAATGGCACAGAGGAACTTTAAAACATCTTGTCTACAGAGAATATGTGAGGTAGAAGAGCAAGAGTCAGAGTGTGATTGAAATGAATGCCGGAACTAGAAAAAAATTGAGAAGTTGGATGAAGACAGCAGAAGGGCTAGTGAAGAAGCAGCAACTAGAAACTGTTCCTTGGTGAGCCTTTCGAGAAGCCAGTCTCAACTGCTGTGTTCAAGTATACTTGAGGTGTGTCAAAATTTGTTACCAATAAAATACAATATTTTTTAAATGATTTATTTTTTAAATAGCATAGATATAAGATTACCCCTAAAATAATACTGCATTCAAAATTTGCCTTCCAATAGGGTTTTTAGAATGGAAGAGAGGCTGTGGAGTTGTGCCTGGAATATTGCTTTTTTCATTATGTATTAGTAGTTCTCACAGTGAGTTTTCTAGAACAGCGGCATTACTCTCACCTGAGAACTTGTTAGAAATGCAATATCGAGCAGACAGACATATAAATCAGAAACTTTAGGGTGGGTACCAGCAATCTATGTTCCAATAAACCCTCCAGAGTATCCTGATTCACCAGTGAACCATTCATCTACATAATGATTGCCTAATGTGGATGTACTTCTAACATTGATGAGTTTACAAAGTGCATTTATGAATTCCTACCAAAAATTTAAACGCCACTATTAATTTTATTTCTCTGAAAAATTGACTCTTGCTTATTGAAAACTCTGATTAAACCCACGTAGACGCCATTCTCTTTTTTTGTAAATGGTGGAAGTCCACCGCACTTTTCTTTGCTGAAGTGAGGCACCAGAATACAAAAGGAAGGACATAGTAATTATGATTTTTTCGGACAACTATTACACAGAAAACTAGAAAGACAATTGGCAATTAACAAGCCTAATGGCATTAGAGGCCCAGATTTTATGGGTTAGCTCCTTTCCCAACTCCAGATATTTGGGACTTAGATGCAAGAGAAAGATACAACTAAGAAAAGAAGGTTATGTTTTTTGTTTGTTTGTTTGTTTGTTTTTAATGTAAAACTTCCAATTAAACGTTAAAAAAAACACTTCTGATTAATAAAAAAGTCTCAGGCAAACAGACTTACTTCAATTGTGTTTTACCCCTCTTCAAGCAATCACATAAAGCCCAAAGTCTGACGATGAAAACTGAAAAATACTATGGCCTAAAAAACTGAGTATGCAAGCACAACTGTGTTTGTGTAAGCAGTAATACGTGATACCAAACACACTTAAAATTCCATAAAGCTTTCCTGTGGGTATACTGTGCTAAATAAAGTCAAAGGCTAAATGAATCAGGTCCCCAAGAGTTCCATATAACCAGAAAACCTGTAGTGTATCACTGCAGTTAGAAAATGGTTATTTTTAAATCTGCCTATTGAAACTCTCCTGATTGTGTGCATGTAAATCCCATTAAAGTTCATAGATATTGCATATGTAATCAATGAGAGATATGCAGCCCCCTAATGTTTTTGTTAATGAACTCAGACTCAGTAGGTAGAGACTAATAATTACCTAACACAGAATCTGTACTAGATTGCTTTCTCAGTTTATGACTATCTGGTAACTGTGTGACACAGTTATACCTTCTGTTTGAAGATTAGGGCAGGGATATTTTTGCAGACTTAAATTTAAATATGAGGCTAAATTTCTAACCTATTTATGGTCAAAGGATATGAAGAAATAATTCCTCCAAAGTGAAGAATCAAAATTTAAAGTAAAAGAAATATATATAAAAAATAACAATAAATGCTTTTTAATAACAGAAAAATGTGATAAAATCAAATGCAGTTAAGGTTATAGAGATATCACCATATCTTTTATTTTTTCCTATGTAAATTTTGATAGAAATTTGACTTTATTTGTAGGGAATACTTTGGCAACTTATTAGAAACTTGCAATGGAAGCTGAAAAATATTTTTTATATATTTCATCTAGAAATTTACTATTAGTAATTTGTTCTAAATAAATAATTCAAAAAAAAGTATGAAATGATAAATATATGCATTGTGGTGACATTTTGCTTATATCTTTCTAATGCAGCCAGATCACTTTCTATCCCAACCTTCTGTTGATGGGTAATAGAGAGAAGTAGACAAAAAAAGAGAGTTTGAAATAGAATTATTTTTTCACAAATGGAGCACACATATATAATCAGCCTTAATATTAAGACACACACATTACCAGCACCTGAGAAGCTTCCATCATTTCTCCTCCTAGTGCCTACACTGCAGAAAATTAACAATTATCTTGGCTTCCAACACAGATAAGTTTTGTCTGTTTTCAATTTTCTGTAAATTGAATCATGTACTCTCTTATACTCCACATTTTGCTCTCTTTTGCTCCACATTTTGTTTATAAGAACCCTCTGTGTTGTACCTACTTGAGAGTTGTCATTTTTATGGCTGTGTAGTATTCCATTGAATGAATACACAGTAATGTTGATAGACATTCCAATTAGACTGCTGCTATAAGTATTCATGTACATTTAAAAAATAAGCATAAATATACATTTCTTTTGGATATGACCTAAGCATGGAATTCCTGGATTATATGATACCAATTTTCGAAAGTGTTGATGTAAATTTATACTTCTAACCATCAGTGTGAAAAAATTCCAGTTGTTCATAACCTGACTAAAATCTAGTATTATTTTCTCTTTAAAATTAATCCATTTAGGCAGTTATGTAGTGATATTGTGACTAAATGTCACAAAAGATCTTTCCATTTGCTACATTCTCTTGTAAAATACTTTTCAAGTCAGCTCATTTTCTTATCAGCTTGTTTATCATTTTACCACTGTTTTGTTTCATATTTCTCCTACTAAATGTCTTGCATTCTTATTCTCTTAAAGCTGTCTTTTAATGAATGCATGGCCTTGATTTTAATTTGTTTAATTCATTTATTTTTTCTACCAATTTTTGTGTATCCTCTTTAAAAAACCCTATCTCAATTCACTAATAAATTCTCTTGTATTTTCTGCTAAAAGTTTTATTTTTCATATTATTGATCCATTATAAGTTAATATTTGTTTATGGCACAAAGTATCCAGTTTCTCCAGTATTATTTACTAAGAAGAATCACTTTTTTCCCTCACTACACTGCAGTGTAAACTTTGTCATAAATTTGTTGGCCATATATGTATGGTCTGGACTCTATTTTTTTTCTCTATTTTTTTATACTTGTATTAGTACAATACTATTATTATAGCTTTATAATAAGTATTAATATTCATTAATGCAAATCTTACAGATTTGTTTGTCTTCAAAATTGCCTTGTGATTTTTTGCTGTTTGTGTTTCCAAGAAAAAAATCTACATTTAATCACCACCATTAAAAACAACTTTTAGAATTTGGGGTTTCTGATTGACATTGCATTTTTAATCTATATATCAATTTGTAGGAAATTGGCATTTTAATACATTATGTCTTTCAATCATGAACATGGTATTTCATTACATTTCTTTAGGTTTTCTTTAATTTTGCCTATAATATTTTGTAGTTTTCTGGTAAAATTGCATATCCTTTGTTATATGTATTCCTAAGCATTTTTATGCTATTGGAAATAGTATCCATTTAAAATTTTTTTAAATGTTGACATTGTGTTTCAACATGATTAAATTTTATCGACTTTGGTCCCGCAATCTTACTACATTCACTTATCAATTTTTGTACTTAGTTTACAGAATTTTTAGATTTCCTACATACAAAATAATGTAATCTGTAAATAAGGATAATTTTTTTCTACTTTTCTATGCTTATGCTTTTTATTTTTTCTAATTATAATTACTAGAATCTCCAGTAAAGTGTTGAAAAGTAGTGTGCTTAGAGCAGGCGTTATTGTCTTTTGGGAAGAGCTTTCAACAATTCATTATTAATATGATGCATGCTCTATGATATTTTTAAGATTCTCTTTATTAGATAAATATAATTGTCTTTTAATTTTAATTTACTAAAATTATTTATCATGATTACATGAAGTTAACTTCTACTAATACTTACAGGACTTTTGAGAATGCAATATGTAGTTTAACTCTCCTTTAGCAGGTTTCCAGGTGTGTAAAAAAGAAACAAATAAAAACTAACTAAAATATATAAATTTAAGACCTCATAAAGGTAAGACTTTTTCTTATACTTTATCATCAATATCTTAGCAGTCTAGAAAATAAATGTTCTTATTTATTCCTGTAGAGGAGATTGTTTAAATAACTTTAATTGTGCCAGAAAATTATCTTATTCATAATTTTTATAGTTCTTATTACTGAAAGAATTTAAGTATATTTTTCAATGTGTTTTAATTTTATCAGCATTAAAATGAGGCTTCTGGCTGTTTTCCATAGAATAAAATAGCAAAATTAATTTTTCCTGTAAGTGTAATAAATCTACTTAAAGAAAATGAAGGAAGATGTACCCATGCAAGACATTGTCAAACTTTTTGAAGTCATAGAAACAAAACTTTTGTATTATGAGCGGTTTTTAAATTGATTTAAATAGATAAGTTTTGTGTCACAGATATAATCTAATTTAATTAGCGCCATGAGATTTAGAATTCTTTTCTTTAAAGTAATTTAAAATTTAGAATTCACCAGCATATATTTGTTCTTTGTTGCGCACTTTATAATCTATCATTCAAAGCAAATGACTTGAATTTCAATGAAATTCCAATTTGCTGTGACCTTACTTTGGTGATTTTCAAAATTACCTTGGCCTCTGGCCAGCCTAAAAATATTTATCATTGACAGAATTTCCTGCTTGGCAACACTAAAGTTAAAAAGAATCATTTGTTGATAGATCTTTATCTATCTAAAGACTAGATCATTAGATAGAAGATCTAGTTGAATCATTTGTTGATAGATCTTTATCTATCTAAAGACTAGATCTTTATCTTGTCTGGATTTCTTTATGTTTTATAATTTTTATAGCTGAAGTAACAAAGTACCAGAGAGACCAAGTGATCTCTGCAAGGTCACAAAACTTGTAACAATCTTCATTTAACTTAACAAATTGATAGCACTGAGATTAGTTTTCCAAAATTCCATACTATAGTAAGGTGAGGAGGATTTTTTGGCTTTAAATGGCAAAACCTGAGAATTTTGGTGTTTCCAGATAAATAACAGTGTGAATGTTTATTACAGTCCCAGACTTAGGATTTGAACTGTGGCTATTGCTGCTCCTGAAGCAATGCATAATATATGTGAGTACATATGTACATAAAATCAGTTAAAATTATATGGTAGAGGGAGACAGAGGGGAAAAGGAAATGTAAAAAGAAAGAATAGGTTTTAAACATATTGAAATAAATTACAGTATCTAAACATCTAAGCCTTATTTCTATTCTATTTTAATTCAAGACATAATTACCAAAGTATCTCCCTACTTTATCTTCTCATAATTGGCTTTTACAAATACTTATACATCTCTACTAACAGAAGAATATTTACTCTGTAATAGCCTGCTTTTTACTTATGCAGACTTCAAAGGTACTGTCCTAAGTTATTTGGGGAAAACAATGAAATTTTAATTATTTAGGATCAAAGCAGTGGATTTTGTGGAGAAGAATGAGATTTGATGGAACATAAGGTAATCAGCAGATCCAACATTAATAATTATTTGAATACTTTATTACATACTACAATGAAACATTTCAGTAGGAATCTTTCTGCTCTTACTCTCCATTAAGGAGCAACAGTTATCTGACTTAGCACTGAAAGCATTTTCTTACTGAAGTAGTCTCCAGCATGAAACAGGAGCCTGCATTATACAATACTGATTACAATTGCAGAAACATTCCGAAGCAAGTCTCACACGACCAAACTATTCTTATAAGTTTCTTCCATCCTGCCCTTGCTCACTTTGTTATGAGTCACTCTAATTTGAGCACTGATTAGACTATCCTCTTACAGAAGCCATGTTTATAAGCTCATAGTCAAGTATCAAAAGATGAACGTTTCTCAGTATAATTAACCATCAAAGTTATACAGAGTCCAAATTCACAATTATAACACATAGACTAAACTTGACTTCTTATCTTCAGATATCCAAGCAATATTATGTACATTTAATTAAATAATATACCTGAGGTTAGTTATTTCTAATTAATTTTCAAAGGGTATAATCAGAAGTTATTACATTATATTACTTTGGTCATTGTGTGTTTTCTGAACCTCAGGACTTGATATTCTATATCTGTGTAGTATTACCTTTTAGACTATCTGCAGTACATCATAGTACATGAAAAGTTTTATTTTTAGAGGAAGGCATGAAGATAAGGGTATAGTAAAGCCAGTTAATAATTCTTTTAGAATATTTCTGGAAATAATAATTATTTGCTGATTGATGTGATATTTAGATACTTGCTAAAATTTCTTCTCATTTATTTAGGATAGTTTTAAAACAATTTCTTCACTGACTCTAGTTAATTGATCATTAACATTCTCTCTCTTGAGATGATCTTATAACTGATTTTATATAAATAAAATTAAATCTTGGCCAATGAAAGGCTAATGAATAATGTGACTAAGGTGCCAATTTCTCAACTGTTCAATGCATACTCTTTCCACTAACCTTGTGGCTTAATAAAAGAAAAATGTTTATATATACACATATAATAACTATAGTGAGAAACATTGTTTGCAATAGTAATATTGTCATGAATAATGACAATATTATCAAGAAATATTAGAAGCTAAGAGGCACTGTTAAACTTGAAAGGAAACTTCACAATAAATCTGGTCATAAAAAATAAATCGGAGGAGAAAATATTTTCAAATCATGTATCTAATATTGTCTAATACACAGAATATATAATGAATTCAACACAAAAATACAGATAACCTAATTATAAAATAAGCAAATGATTTGAACTGACATTTTTCCAAAGATAGACAAATGGCCAATAAGCATATGAAAACATGCTCAACATCATTACCCATTGGGGAAAACTGCAATGAGATGTCACATTACACTCACTAGGATGATTATAATAAAAAAAGATGGATATTAGCAAGTATTAGTGAAAATGTGGAGAAATTGGAACCATAAAACCTTGCTTGTGGTATTGGAAAATGGTGCAACCACTATGAAAAACACTAAGGAAGTTCTTTAAAAAGTTAAACACAGAGTTACTATGTGACCCAACAATTTCACTTCTAAGTATATATGCCAAAGAATTTAAAACATACGTCCACATATAAACTGGTACACAAATGTTTATAGAATCATTATTCATATAGCTCAAAAGTGGAAACAGCCCAAATGCCCAGTAATCGATAAATGGATAAACAAAATGAGCTTCATATTCATAAAATAGAAAGGCACAAAAAGGAATAAAGTACTGCTACATGCTACAACATGGAAGAACCTTGAAAACATGAGGCTAAGTTAAAGAAGCCAGACACAACGGCCACATATTCTACTATCATATTTATATGAAACATTCAGAATAGGCAAATCCATAGATACAAAAAGGAGATTAGAAGTTGCTTGGAACAAAAGCAGAAATGGTAAGCAAACCTTATAATTGAGAAGATTTATCACAAGTTTCTTTTGAATAAGAAGTAAATGTACAATTCTCCTTCAGCTTACAACAATTCCCAATTAACTAAAATAAAATTGGCCCTAGGAATAAACTCTGTTAATCTTTTATATTAAATGTTTATTATATTTTGAATCTCTGAAAAATAAATACGAATGGTGTCCAACTTATGATGGTTCAACTTATAATTTTTTGACTTTATGATGACGTGAAAGTGATAGGCAATCAGTAGAAACCAGCAGAATTTCGATCTTTTCCTGGGCTAGCAATATCTGTATAACACTCTCTTATGATGCTGGGCAGCAACAGTGAGATAATTTTGCCCAAAGGTAGGCTAATGTAAGTGTTTTGTATGTGTTTAAGGTAGGCTAGGTTAAGCTATGATGTTCGGTAGATTAGGTGTATTAAATGTATTTTGAGTTAATGATATGTTCAACTTACAATGAGTTTATAAGGATGTAACCCCATCATAAGTTGAAAAACATTTGCAGTGGATTTAGTTTTCACTGAGACCAACTAAGCAGTCGATGTTTATTCTAATTTTCAAACTCACTCAAACTGAGAACATTCAACCAAGTAGTAAGAACAAATCACATTATGGCCAATTAAATTTTTAAGGCTCTCAATGGAGTCAACCAAGATGGCAACATAGGAGACTTCTGACTTTCCCTCCTCCCAAGGACACACTAAATGTACAACTGCACATAGAGCAATTCCCTCTGAAAGAAATAAAAAACACTAGCTGAGCAACTTCTACACAATGGAAGAATGAGAAAATACCCTATTGACACAGGTAGACAAGACTGAATCATGAAGAAACAGAAAATCTGAACTGATCAATTACTACTAAGGAGATTAAATTAGTAATCAAAAACATCCCTACAAACAAAAATCTAGAAACAGATAGCAACACTGGTGAATTCTACTAAATACTCAAAAAAAGATTAATGTAACTCCTTCTCAAACTCTTTCAGAAAGTAGAAGAGGAGGAAACACTTCCAAACATTTTATGAGGCCAGCATTACTTTGATACTAAAACCAAACAAGGACACTTCAGGAAAAGAAAATTGTAGGACAATATCCCTGAAGAACATAGATGTAAAAATCTTCAGTAAATATAGGCAAACTGAATTCAACAACGTATTAAAAAGATCGTACACCACAAATGAGTGTGATTTATGCTAAGAATGCAAGAATGGTTAAACATCCACAAAGCGATCACAATGATATAATATTAACAAAATGAAGGATAAAAATTAGATGATCAACTTAATAGGTGCAGAAAAAGTATTTGAGAAAATTCAACGTCCACTCATGATAAAAAAAACAAACAAAACAAACAAACAAACAAACAAACTCAACAAACTGAGTACAGAGAAAATGTACCTTAACATAATAAAAGTTATATATGACAAGCCCACAGCCAACATCAAACTCAAAGATGAAAGATGAAAGCTATTTTTTTAACATTAGGAAAATACAGGGATGCCAACTTTCACAACTTTTATTCCACAGGCAAGAAAAAGAAGTAAAAGGCATCCAAATCAGAAAAGAAGTAAAATTATCTCTGTTCATAAATGACATGATATTATATATAGAAAATTCTAATATCTTCCCCCCGCAAAAGAACTGTTAGAACTAATAAACAAACTTAGTAAATGTGCAAGATGCAAAATCTATATACAAAAATCAGTTGTACTTCTATAGTATAATACTGAACAATCAGAAAGAGAAATTAAGAAAATGATCCTATCTATCATTCATGATTGCATCAAAAAATACTTACAAATTAATTTAACCAAGGAGTTGAGAGATCTGTACACAAAAAGCTATAAAATATTGATGAAATAAATTAAAAGAGACACAAATATATGGCAAGATATTTAGTGCTTATCGAATGGAAAATTATATGTTAAAAAGCCCATACTACTCAACGAAATCTATAGTTTCAATATAATCCCTATCAAAATTCCAATGGTATTTTTTACAAAACCAGAGAAACAATCCTAAAATTTATATGAAAACACAGAAAACCCCAAGTAGGCAAAATAATCTTGAGAAAGAAGAACAAAGCTGGAGGCATCTCGTTCCCTGCTTTCAAACTGTATTATAAAACTATAGCAATTAAACCATTACAGTATTGGCATAAAAACAGACACATAGATCAGTGGAACAAAATAGAGAGCCAAGAAATAATCCTAAACATATATAGTCAATTAACTTATAACAAAAGAACCAAGAATACATAATGAGAAAAGAACAATCTCTTTAATAAATGATGTTGGAAACACAGGACATTCACATGTAGAAGAATAAAACTGAATTCTTATCCTGCACCACACACAAAAATCAGCTTAAAATAGATTAAAGAGTTGAATAAAAAGCCTGAAATTATAAAAGTCCTAGAAGAAAACATAAATGGTAAGCTTCTTGACATAGATCTTGGCAATATTTTTTTGAATTTGACATAAATAGCAAAAAACAAACAAACAAAAAACACCATGCAAAAGCAAATGGGACTGCATTAAACTTCTGAACAGAAAAGAAAACTATTAAAATCTAAAAAAGATAACTTCTAGAACTTAAGCAACCTATGAAACAGCAGAAGATTTTTTGCAAACCACGTGCCAAATAATGGGTGAATATTCAAAATATACAAGGAACTCATACAACTCAAAAATAATTCAATTAAAAAAGGGCAAAACACCTGAATAGACATTTTTCTAAAAAAAGACGTACAATGGCCAACAGGTACATGAAAAAGTGCTCAACATCACTAATATTCAGAGAAATGCAAATTAAAACCTCAATGGGATATCACCTCACATCTGTCAGAATGCCCATTTTCAAAAAGATAAGAGATGACAAGTGTTGGCATGGAGAAAAGGAAACCCTGTGTCCTGTTGCTGGGAATGGAAATCGGTGCAGCCACTATAGAAAACATTATGAAGATTTCACAAATAATTAAAAATAGAATTACCATATGACCCAACAATTCCACATAGGAAACAAAACTATTATCGCAAGAAGATACCTGTACTTTTATGTTCTTTGTAGCATTCATTATTCACCATAGCCAAGGTTATGTAAATAACCTAAGTATCTGTGGATGGAAGAATGGATTTTAAAAAATGTGAACTTGTATATGTATATGTGTATCTATATATCTATATCTATATCTATCTATATTATCTCTATCTCTATCTCTATCTTTATCTCTATCTCTATCTTTATCTCTATCTCTATCTATGTCATCTATTAGCCTTAAGAAAAAAGGAACTCTGCCATTTGTAATATGGATGAACTCAATAACAAAAAGCATTATGTTAAGTACATTTAGCAATATGCTAAGTGAAATAAGAAAGACAAATACTACATGGTATCACTTTCATGTAGACTCAAAAAAAACTGAACTCATAGAAACAGTGAAAAATTGGTTTCCAGGGCCTCAGGGGTAGGGAACTAAGGAGAGATTGATCACAGGATATAAACTTTCAGTCGTAAAATGAATAAAGTCTGAGCATATAATATGTAACATGGTGACTATAGTTGATAACAGTATATTGTATAATTGAAAATAGAACCTAAATGTTCTCATACACACAAAATATAAATATGTGAGGTGATGGATGTGTTAATTAACTTGATGGGGGAATCCTTTCCCTATATATCTATATCAAATCATCATTGAGGACACTTTAAATATCTTACAATTTTATTTGGCAGTTATACCACAATAAAGCTGGGGGGGGGGCGGGAAGAAAAGCCAAAAATGTATAAAAAGCTTTAGTATAAAGTCACATTTACAGTAAATGTTGATGGGTTTTACAGCAATTTAATTTTGTAATGCACTAAATTAGCTGTGGCACAATTGCCCCATAGCAATTTATGCAGGATTTTTTAGTACACTCATAGGATTGCATGAGGCTAATGATAGCCAGAGACACCAGCCTGTAATGCTTTGACTTGGTAAGCAATGTACACAACCCCCTTGACAAAAATATCCAGATTCTGACACTGTGTAAAGCTTGAAATATTTCCTATAGAAATACCTATTACTTACCTATACTTTCAAAAACTATTCAGTCTCCACATAGGTAGCTGAGTTTTCTTTCTGGAATACAAATCTGACTATTGCAGAATAAATGTCGAATAGATCAAATCCAGAGGAGATTATCATCTGTATTGTTTTCTATTTTTTAATTTTTAAAATATTTTTCTCTTTATTTATTTTTTTTTAGGCTAGGCAATCCTTGGTAGACCTTACAGATTGCAAAGAACTTGTCAGCTTACAATCTCTTACTTTTTTATTTTTTTTACGCCTACAGTACCTGGTCTTTCTAGATGGTCTCCCATCCAAGTACTAACCAGAACCAACCCTGCTTAACTGAGATCAGATGGGATCAGTCTTGTTCTGGGTAGCAAGGCCATAGACGAGTTGAATTCTTTTTTAACCTTCTCTGTTTTTTCAAGAACATTTAGCTGACGATCTTAGAATGGGAACTCGGTACTTGTTTGCTGAATTGAATCACATTTAGATGATGATTTAAGTACCAAAAGGTTTTAATTAATACAGAGACAAATTCTTTTTCTTAAATTTGCTCAGTTAGCTGATGAGGCAAATAAGCATGTTTGATATTCACAAAGGCTTGAAATCCACTGATTGTAAATCACCAAAAGTCAGCTGAAGTACAAAATCCCCCCAGATTTATTGAAGTCTGTGAATAGAAGATGATGCAAGTAGTACAGAATGAGGAAAATCATTTCTCTTCAAAACTGAAAACAATGAAAATAAAGAAAAAGAAATCTTGGGGCCTTCTAAAACAGAAACCAACTATTATAGTTATTAATGATTCACTTTTTAGATTGCTTAAATCAATAATTTTCAAATTGTGGTACCTTGTCCAGCAGCATAAGCTCCACCCCAAACCTAATGAATCAGACACTGCTTCTGTCTTAACAAGCCCACCAACTGACTTAGATGCACATTACAGTTTGAGAACCACTGTCCTAAATCATAGAGGTAAAACTAGTGACAGAGTTAGAACTTGAACCTAGACATTGAAGGCCAGAATATTTAAACTGATAAAGTAAAAATATGCTATGTCATGTGCCACCTGAGCTTGTGCTCTTTAAATGACACTTCTTCATGAGGCACTTCTGGAGACATCTGTTTTAAATAGACCATTTAAAAAAAAAACAATACTCGTCTCTATGATCTGTGTGCTACTGGAAAAGTGATTTTTTCATTTTTCCAGAATAAATTATTGACCCTATTTCTTATTCCTTCCTGCATCCACACTCGTGCTCTGCCTCACTGTTGCCTTGACTGTTGCGTTAGCCAAGAGAATATTGGTAGAAGTAAAAGCATGCTATTTATGAGCATAGGCCTTAAAGATGTACTTGGTTTTGCTTGATCTCTTCTGCTTCTGCCTTTGTTGTGAGAGAAACATGTCCAGTTAATCTGTTGGTCAACTTAAAAGCATGGAAGAGAGCTGCTATGCTAACCTTCCAACAGTGGATAAGCAGAGCCAGATTACCTGCCACAGTGGGAAGCAGAACGGAATCAATCAAGCTTCAATCAATCCAGAGATCTGGGTCTTATATCCTATTGAGATTTCATAATGATCATGCAGAAGAGGCTATTCAACAAGGCTAGTTAGAGAAATTAGGAGGACAGACAATGATTTTCAAAAATACGTCTCGGCTCTTTCATTAGCTGTGAAATGGTCTTAAAATGATGAATTTAGATGTTCTAGTAGAAGATAAACAAAATGACCAGCCTGTAAGAAAGGCATTCAGGGCACATCAAACTCTATAGTTACTGTCAAAATATGCTATAAATTTGGTTATATTTCTAAAAGAAAAAAATAAAGTCTAACTTCAAATACTATTAATATGGATTCCACTTTCTAATTCAGGTACATCCATATTGAAAGGCTATACTGGGATTGTTTAAGATAAATGCACACAAACACACACACACACACTAAGCTCAGTAACAGAAAATGTTAGCACTGACCTCTACAATCACTTAATTTTTCATTATAATAATAGATCTAGAATTTCATTATATATATGCCCACAGCAATCAGTAGGTGACTATATCAGGGAAAAATATTAACATGCTAGCAAATTCCCCAGTTTAGCTCCTGTCTGTTTTCCCTGAACATGGTAACTGCTGTTTTCTGCTTATATCTAAATTAAATAAATGTATTGAATTTTCATACTGAAGATTGGATAGAAATAGTTTTTCTAACTTGTGGCTCTTGAACTCTAGTCAATCATTAAGATATTAAAAGTAAGGTAAGGTCTACTATATTCTGAGATTTTACTAGTCTATTTCTCCTTCCTACTTTTGTCTTTGGCTGTTGAGGTTAATATACTTTTTTTTTCTTGGTTGAATTATCATCTTTGTAGTTGAATCATTAGTTTACAATGTTATAGAGAGCTTCTATTGTATCCTATTTATTTCAAATTGTTGAATTACCACTTGGATTTTTTTTATCCCTAGTAAGTTGAGTTTGCTGGTTGATTGATTTGTTGGTTGGTTGTCATTCCTTAGCAAAGAAAATATTATTTTTAAGCTGTGTATAGTCAAGCTGTATAGAAAGACAAATCCCAGTGAGAAACCATTTTATTTATAAGCAGAAACAACTATATCAGAAAATGAGAGTAGTCAAAAATCTTTCTGATCAATAAATTTTCTTTGAGGTTAGATATATAGGGAGCATATTCTATTCAGAAGTTATATTGATGAGCAGGGAATCAGAACAGTGTCAGTTTGGTCACCTGAAGTTGAAATATTTCATTATTAGTTTGTTGTTGCAAGGTATTAGAAATATTTGAAAGTTTTTGCCTAAAATCTGTTGACTACAGCCAAGGATGTATCTCCCACCCAAAAGACTGCCTCATCTTCAGGAGCAGATGTGTGATTAGTCCAGTAACCTGGTCTCTGAACCATATTTGAATAGTCTCTGCTTATGTTTGCTTTAGTGACCGCTTTTCTAGTGTCTGTGGCTAAGAAAGACTCCCTCTGATTCACGATTCTTATTTAGATATACTTAATGCCTTAAAGAAGATTATATCCATTTTGCTGGACTGAGAAAAATATTGTCTCTTCCTAATGGCTTTACATTTTTATGGACCTATAGTCAGATTTATTAGATATTATAGTTTCCGTTTAATTCTCAGAGACCAAACTCACTTTCAACATCCTCGAATTTTCAGGAGTATATCATCATAATAACAAATTTTAAGGATGAAATTCTAATCAGTACTATTCATTTAAAATCTTTGATCAAGATGTGGCATTGAGAAAAAAAATTTCGTCAGTAGTGCTAAGAAAATTGCTTAGCTACTTGAAAAATATGAATCTAGAGCCTCAATTCGCAGCATTCACTAAAGATATTCCAAGTAGATTACAGAGATAAACACAACCAGAACTAAAACAAACAAACAAAATATATGAATAGGCTTATTTTGTTGCAAGTAACTAAATCAACTTTGAGTAACATAAAAATGTTTATTAGATATTATCAAATTTGTAGGAAAAATAGATCACCAAAATCTTGGGTATGTCTGGTACTGGAAGAGCTGCAAATATCTGCCAAGAACTCTCAAATGATCTCATTGGAACACTGCAGCAAAATTACACTCCATTCTCCCTTTCTTCCTGTGTCATTCTGCTCAAATTTAAATTCCATGGATGGGCAAATAATTGAGCAAGTTTAGCTTTGTTCTGATACTTTTTCTGAGGAGCCAGTATGTTAACTGAATAAATGCATTCTCTGTTTCTTCATGTTCTGAGTTTAGCAATATTAGACTGAGAGAAAACTCAGTTCTCCAGTAGTAAATCTAATCATTTTATTTGTTTCTGCTTAATTACTATGCCATCTTGCTCAATTAATTCAAAAAGGACAGAAGAGTGTCATATAATAGCTTCCTAAAACTCTAAACCCAAAATCTATGCAAATGTTAAAAATGTAAGAAATAGGACCAGCCTTTGTGAGCCAATTGAACAGTGCTTAAGAATCCTAGTATGACCTCAATGCATGTATTGAGTATATATTAAGCCTTATTAAGGTACCCATATACTTTAGTTTCACAAATTAAGTGGTTAATAACATCTACAACTTGCTGATGCTCTTTACAGTTTAGGGTTGTCTAATAGCTATTGAATGTCATGTGAAGACACAACAAAAATGTACTGTAGATTTGCACCCAAGCCTCCTCATCTTACCCGACCTGAATAAGGCTTGACTTAAACTGACTTTTAACTCAGATGACTTGGCTTACGTTGATTGAAATTATTTTTTCTTAAGACACCTTAAAACAGGAGTGGCATATAACAAGTTTTAAGACACTGATGAGTGGCATAATTTGGCTGGTTTTATTGTGTTTCTCAGGCACATCTAAAAGTTGCAGCTTTAAATTTCAGACACAGTGAAGTTCTCTGATACTGCAGAGCACCAGTGTGTTAATTGGGTATAAGTATCAATGTATAGTGCTTGATCAGCAGCCTCAAATTATATTTCTCTTTATGCTGTTTTTATTTGCATTCATGGCCAAGGACTAAGGAAGAAACAGGAGATAGAATAGTTATTTAGGCAGAGTAATTATATCCCCCTTCCAATATGGCTACGTGTTGGTTCTGTTTTTAGGTTTTTTTTTTTTTAAGTTACATAAGATTTATCTAAGTGATTTAGATTTTGAGACCAGTATATAGCAATATAGCATCCCCTTCAGAAGGCATTGTTTTGTTTTGTTTTGTTTTGTTTTGTTTTGTTTTGTTTTGTTTTGTTTTTAATTAATCAATTTGCAGGAAAATCACTTCTTACTCACTTTGGATACCAGAGGCATTAACATCATCCTGAGGGGTATAAAGCAAAGTGTGTATTCACAAGAGAGTAGAATCTCAATTATAAGCCCACAATCAGTGAAGAATCAAAGCTCTTGTAATCCATAGCCGCACAACTAGTTTCAGAGAAAGGGAAAAAGCAGACAGGCGGATTTCTTCTATAGTACACACAAAACACCAACATGAAACTGTTTAAGGGAAATTTCTCCCACAGTTCATAGATGCCTGGTATGATTGGCAAAGATTGGTAAGGTTGAAACCAAGATTTGCTTCATCAATTGCTCTTTCCACAATTACTACCGTCTCTGCTCTAAATAACAAGGACTTAAATGGCACTGTGCTCTAGCTTCTGGGAATAATTTACTTTGGACTATCACTCCACAGGCTAGACATTGGTTTGTTTCTGAAATTCTATGAGTTTGGGGCTAATAGTGTTAAAATTTTATGTGTTTCCTTAACTTTTGAACTCCTTAAAAGTAAGATGCAGAGACTAAATCAATTTGAGAGCCTGTGTAATTAAAAATAATTATGGTGGAAGATGGCCAGTTTTTAGTGATAAAAAAAGACCAAACTTAACTTAACTAGCCATCAGAGAGCTATGATTCTGATTGAAAGTGAGTGGAAAAAAGGTTTGAAAGGAGTTTATTTTCCTCAGATTTTAATTTACTAAAGCAAGCATATATAGCTTTGCCTTTAAGAATTTTGGACTTTGATTTTTCTGATCTTATTATCACCAAGTCAAAGTTGTTTAAAATTTGTGTTACTTTAAATTCTCTTTGGGAAATTGACAATGGGAATAGTTTATTTATAATTGAGGCATCCCCACCATGGTAAATTGATACATCCTTTTATTGTTCGCTCTCACATTGACTGGACCTGGGTATGTGACTTGTCCATGAGATATTTATGAATGTGACATAATCAGAGGCTTAAAAAGTACTTGCACACTGGGGCTAGCCCTCTTTTTCTCTCTCTGCTTTTGAGACCTAGGTCACTTGGTGAAGAAGTCCAGCCCAGAATGTTGGAGACACAAAACCCAGATGACAGCCAGCACCAACTGCCACACATGTGAAAAATCTTGAAAAAGAAATTGCCTGCTAGTTGACCCAGAGAAAACACATTTCTTTCTACTTAGTGACAACTCAAATAGCATCATTTCTGACCTTTTTCTTTACATTTACTCAGGGAAAGTAGAGTGACTTACATAATTGGTAAACATGAGAAAAATAGGGCATGTTTGACTCTGTTCCACCTTTTTTCCTCTCTAAAAGTCAGCCTGACACAAGAAAGGCAAACTCCTCTTTGTTTCTTTATGGTAAGTTTATATCTCACATGTCCAGTTTGCTATTCTCATTGTCAGTTTCCCAAGGAGAATTTAAAGTAACACAAATTTTAAATAACTTGACTTGGTGATTATAAGAGCAGAGAAATCAAAGTCCAAAATTCTTAAAGACAAAGTCAAATATCCTTGCCATAATTAAATGGTGATTTCTTGCATAATACTGACATTCTATTAGCAGGGCCATTATCTTTCACATCAAATTATTCACTCTAATAATTTGCAAACAAAATAGTTCTATTTAATATAACTACTTAAAAAAATCATAAGGGTATCGTTAGAGCTTAGATCCATAACGTGAAAATGACTTCAAGAACCTGGCATATTTCAGAGGCAGAGATCAAACCGAAAAGAGTTAAGCTGAGAGATGAAAAGATGGGAAAAACATCAGGTTTGCTGGCAAGAGACAGAAGCCTCAGACACGGAATGCAAAATAAAGGACCATGAAAAATACAAATAGATCAGCTTAAGTCTTATATTAGAAGAAAAATACCAGACCCCTAAACTCAAATTTGAGTCTATGTTAACACTTAAAATGTTTGAAATTTTGAGAAATGCACTACAGAAATATCTGCTGCACAAATAATCATGATGCATATAAATATATAAGTATCATTTTAACAATACCTACAACAGTGAAACATTAGAACCATCAAAATGTACATACATAAAGAAATGCATAAATAAGTTACAGTACATAAATTACAATATATACACATTATGATCTCCAAGTGAAAATTTTAAATGAAGAGGTAGATCTAGTTATACTAGAATTTTTAAAAGTAATATTAAGTTAAAAAGCATCATGATTTTAAAAGAACATGGTCTGAGATGATAGATGATAACAGATAGATGATAGATAAATAATAGAGTAGATAGATAAATTTCATAATAAACAATCTGAAAAATACATAACAGTCCCTTAACAATGAATATCTAGGCAGAGCAGTGTGATTGAACAGCAAAAGAAAATATTTTAATTTAATTTCTATCCTCTATTATTTTTTAATATTTTGCACAAATGTATTTTGTTTTGTCAATAAACACATTATTAAATATATTGAATTAAACATGTCAACTAATAAAAAGACAGAACATGGATAGTTTCTAGAAACATATCTACCATTTCTCTAATATTTCCAAAGGTACTCATAAAACTACTAAAAGAGAAACATTTAAGTAATATATCAAACGAATTTTTATTTCTGGAACTGAATCTTATAGCATACTAGAAGTGAAAAATTAGTAAGTCATTGTATATTGAATGTTTTGAACTGTTGCTCTGTTGCTCTCAAAACCATAACAGGTTTTTATTATTTATTCCTTCAAATATTTAACATTACTTCTAATAAAAATAAACTTTACCTCTACTTTTATTATAAATTTTCTCTCTCTCTCTGTCTCTCTTTCTCTCAACACACACACACACACACACACACACACACACACACACACACACCCCACAGTCTTTTAAATAGTCTCTCTAGGAAGTAGTTCATTATTACAGTTATACTGTCATTGTTAGAGGAATTTTTTAGATTTCTCTCTGAGAACTATCTTCAGAATTTCTGAGCCACAAAAAGAAAATCAAGATTTTATATTCAGTGTTATCCTCCCTCTTCCTCCAAAAAACGTATTCAGTTTGATCACCACCTAGTACATAATTTTGATGCTGGGTTATTTGCTTTTCTTCAAGATAAAATTTATACCTTAAAATGACAAAAATGTATCACTATTGAGATAAAACCAAGAAAAAGACACAGGTTCTGAATGCTTTAAAAAATATTTCCTTCAGTTAGTTAACAAATATGTTTGAATCCCTACTTATTGAGCACTTACCATATTCCAAAGGAATTATGTTTTTTAAAAAGTCAAGTTAATATTTGTCGTATGTCCTCAAGGAGTTTACATTCTAGTTAAAGGACAGATTATTATGGTTGATTTTACATAAATTGATTTTCGAGTGTCTTTGAGATTTGAAAAATGAGGTATTAAGTAGGCATTGAGTGTGATATAAACAGATAATTCGTTTACAACAGTAACTTCAATGGGAAACAATTACTTCCACCTCTGGGAATACTTGATAAAATCAGAAACATTTATGATTGTCACGTTTGGAAGGAGAGTCCTATCGGCATGTGTGAATGGGGATGTTACTGGCATCTAGTGGGTAGAGGCTTGGGATAGTGGCAAGCTTCCTATAACACCTAGGACTACACCCAACAACAATGAACCATCCGGCCCAAAATGTCAATATTGCTGAAGTTGAGAAATTCTGGGCTAGAGACATACATTTGTGATTAATCAATAATAGATGATATTGAAGTTATGGCTGTGGATGAACTTAATTAGGAAGAGGCTAAAAAAAAAATAAAAAATCCTGGGAGAAATTGCATCTTTTAATTTTCTGGTTGAGAAAATGAAGTAAAAAATAATTGAATGAGAAATTTCCATACAAGAAGGAGGAATATGGGATGAAGAAGAGAGATATTTAAGAAAAAAATGTGTGGTAAAGAAAATTGGAAAGTTTCTAAGAAGTTGGATAACATGAGTACTAACTAAAGTGCCTGCTGGATTTAGCACTATGGGCATCATTGATGACATTTATGAAGGGTGTTCTAAGCAATGCTTGAATGGGTTGCATGGAAACAATAACTGGAAATACCAAGTACACATAATTATTTTAAGAACTTGTCTATGAAGGAGATAAGCAAAGAGAATGACTTTATGAAAGGATAGGACATTGCATTAGTTTAATGACAGAGACAAGAACATATTTAAAAATAACTAGGTGTAAAATCACTTTAATAAAACTGACAAAAGGGAATATAGAAATCTGAATATCCTTAAAGAGCTAATAAATTGATTCAGAATTAAGAATTTTCCCACAAAGAAAATGCCAACCTCAGATGGCTTCACTGGTGAATTTTTACAAACTCCTGGGGGAAAAAAACACTAACTTTACACAAACTTTTCTAGAGAACCGAAAAAAAGAGGAGAATTTCTTAATTAATTTTATAAAATTAGCAATGCTTTGATGCCAATAGCAAGCATTAAAAGAAAGGAGTAATATGGATTGATTAGTCTCATGAACATAGATGAAAAAATGACACATAAAATAGTATAAAAATTCAAAGATATAGGAAAAGAGTAATTCATTATGAAAAACAAGGATAGATTAAACTTCTGAAATGTTTAATATAATTAGCAAAATCAAATAAAATAAGAGGAAAAGCATGTGATTATCTTGATTAATTGGAAAGTACTTGATAGTCAAAAATTTTTCAAAATAAAATTTCTTAGCAACTTGAAATAACAATAAAATTTCCAATCTGAAAAAAGATTAGCTATAAAATGCTTATATCAAACATCTTATTTAATATTGAAATATTAAAAACTCTCTTCCAAGGTTAAGAATGAAATAAGACTAATAGCTATAACCAAGTTTACTAAACTTTGCAATAAGGTCCTAGCCAGTACGAGAATGTAAATAAAAAATTTAGAAGGCATACAGTTTTAAAAGAAAAAAATGAAAGTCGTTATTTGCTACAACATGATTACATATGTTGAAATTTAATGGGAAATTATTGGAATATAAAAATAAACTTGCTAAATTTATGTTCTATTCACAACATTAAATATATTTCTATACATCAGTGAAACACCAATAGAAAATGAAATTTAAAAAATAAAACCATTTAAATGGCATCAAATATATCAAACACCTAGGAGTAAATGTGACAAACACCACCCAAGACCTCTACAAGAAAACTTTCAAAACATTATTAGGAAAAATTAAAGATGACCTCAGTAAATGGAAGGATATACTGTATTCGTGGATGGAAAAAGTAAATATAAAAAATGTCAATTCTTGTTAAACTGATCCCTTAACTGTGTTATTATTGATAAGATACCAGATTGAACACAATTCCAAATAAAACCTCAGAAGAATTTTTCTTTTGTAGAAATTTATAAGCTGATTCTAGAATTTATAGAGAAATGAAAAGGACTCAAAGGAGTAAAGGCAATTTTGAAGAAGAATGAAGCAGGAGAATTTACACAACTATATATTAGAACAGTAGAAAGCTAACGTAATAAGACAGATAATGCAAAAAGGTACTCACATATAGTCACCTGATTTCTGACCTAATTTCTGAGAGAGGTGACACTGAAGTTCAGTAAAGAAAGGTTGGTATTTTTATTAAACAATTTCGAGTTAGATACTCAAAAAAGAATAAAATTAATATTCAATCCTACTTCACGCTATACACAAAAATTCATTTCCAGATGGACTGATGGACTACAGATGTAAACATGAAAATTTATGAAATAATTTTTAAAGAAAATAGAAAATTACTTCATGAAATTATGGTAGAGAAGATATCTTACATAAACAAAAATTACTAATCATAAAGAGAAAAAAGATTAATATGATTAAAATAAAATGAAAAACTTCTACTCATATACATTATTGCGAGAATAAAAAGGCAAGCCAGAGATTGGAATAAGATATTTACAATACCTATAATTAACAAATGCTTTGTATCAAGAATAAAAGAACTCCTACAAGTCAGTAAGGAAATGACAAAAAATCCAATAGGAAATGAAAAAAGAAAGCATCTAGCTAAATAAGTTGGGGACTGACAAAATCATGTTATTTTTATAGGCTGAAATGAAAGCTCTTTGAGTGCTCAATCCTTAATAATAAAATCTGCCCCAGCAAGAGCTCAGAAAACTTACATTACTGTTTACAAGGATCTCTATAATTATTTATGGAGAATAAGGAATGTATATATATACATTCCTTATTCTCCATAAAATATATATATATATACTAAAATTTTATTATTTCTCCATAATATATATATTCTAAAATTTTATTATTCTCCATAATATATACTAAAATTTTATAATTGCTCCATCTACCTAAGCAGGCACTCATCATGCAAATGTCTAATAAGAGTCTACTGCAAACTAATCATGAAAATTCATACAAGGGTAATCTCGCAGAGTCCATACCACTAGGAATCTTTCAGTTATTGGGGGTGTGGTGAGGCAAAATATATTAACATAATTAACTACAGCCATACTCTTAAAAAAAAAAAACTGCACTAAAAGAAAGAATTAAATACCTGGTGGGTGTAAATGGGCATAGAAATTATGCTTCAAGATTAATGAGAAAGCTCTTCTGATTCCTTGAGGCACAAATAGCAATGTAAGCTAACTTGACTTCTAAATATCTAGGCAGCAGGCCACTGGTATTAGAGATGGTCCTAAAATTCCTCCTTTAAATAAGGCTATTCCACATTTGAGTTTTTTGAGGCAGCATCAAACCTAGTCTAAGCTCTATTATTTAGTCACTATATCTAATAAATGTGTTATAATAATAATTATAATTTAAATAAGGGTAATGATGGATAATATTTACTAATCTCTAAGAAATATATAGGCACTGTGCTGAGCATTTTATAATTCTTGTCTCATTAAATTCTCACAATAGCCCATTGTGATAGTTATTAATATTATCACCTCAACTTGATAGAAGATAAAATGAGGTTTAGAGAGTTTAAATCACTTGACCAAAATTACACAAGCACAAAAGGTATGGCAAGAACACAGCCTTGAGGGTCAGCTTCCTGAATCCCCATTCCTCTCCGAGGCCAGTCCTCACCATTTTTGTACTCCAGCATATGGCTCTCACATTTATGCTGGCGGCCTTCCTCCAATTTTCCACCATTTCCCACACCTCTCTCTTTATCCCAGCCACGCAATCTATGGTACAGATAAGAGCACAGACTTAGAAGACAGATACACTTGGGTCCACATTCCTTGCTATCTCACCCAGGGCAGGCTATTTCACTTTTTGAGAGTGATGGAAATAAATGATCTTTACTTTACCTGTTGTTATGAGGTTAAAATGAGATAATACATAAAAAGGAACTTTTAATTAAAAGGCCCACCTTAGCTCTGCTTCTTGAATCTACCTGGACTTCTCCAGTTTTAGCTCTTTTCTTACTCTCTTTTTTTTTCTGCCTGGAAGATCTTTCAAAGTAAATCACTTCTCGGAATATTCCCTAAGTGGAAAACATTTTAAGCGACCAAAATTCCAACCATCTTTTAAACTCCAGTTTATGATTCACTCCCTCTGTAATTACATGACCTAATCTCTGCCCTGCCACTGAGGAATAAACCTTTTTCCTGAATTCACTGGTACCTTTTCTCAGCACTTATCATAGTCTGCCTTGCATGAAATATATCAGTTCATAGAGAACTAAGACCATAGCTTTTGTCATTTTGTCCTTGTTCTCTTCACCAGAGCCTTGCATAGTAATTGGTTTATAACAGATGCTCCATAGAGGTTTACTAACGTGAATTGTTTAGTCTTAAACCACTGGAATCTTGATGTTCTAGCAGATACACGCAATTTAGGATGTTCTTATCTCCTACAGTGTAGCTGACAGAATCAATTGTTAGAAGATAGCTCTTTTCTCTGCTGTCTCTCTTATTTTATGGACTTTAATAATATAGAGAAACATTCTCCACATTATGTTATTATCCAGTTTTACTGCTACTTATTGTCTGTGTAGAGAGAAAAGGGCAAATCAACAATATGACATTTACACAAAATAAGGCCTAAGCTTGTCATGATCTACTTACTCGATCATTATTCTGAGTATTGAATAGAGTCTTCCTATCCTTCTCAAAAAATGTGGTTATGCAGCCTATTGTCTTCATAATATCATTTTCATTTGAAATATTTGCTAAACACTGCAACTAAATGTTTGCTTTGAAGTGTGTGTATGTGTGTGTGTGTATGTGTGTGTAGCCACGCATGGAGGATGTAATGTGATAATTTCTGAGTGTTTGTGTATGAGACCCATAATATTTAGTAGGGCTTTAAGTCTACTTAATATTATAAAGTTTATGTGACTGGAAATCATATAGCAACCTGCTTAAAAATCTATAGAGAAAATAATCTAGTATGTAACAAGAAGTCACTTAAGTAGTCTTTGAGACAGGTTGACAGTTACGGCCTTCCACACTCTGATCTTTATGTTGTCAGCCCCATTTTTCAGTATTTCCCTACGTGAACTCCATGCTCCCAGTAAATGCAATCTTGACTGCCAGTTCTCCTGCCTCCAAGCCTCTGAACATATTGCCTAGTATGACAGTCAGCACCTGTCAAAAATTAAAAATCCTATGGCCTAGTTCAATTGCTATCCTTTGAATCTCTCAACATTTGATAATAATTGTGGTCCTCCATCTGCAGCACTTTAAATCACCCTTGTTATGTCTCATAACAATAATAACTGTAAAGTGTTAAGCACTTTAAACAGATTTTTTAAATTTAATACTTGCATTGGCCTTAAAAAGAAGGTACTAATATTCTGCTTATTTATAATGAGAAAATAGAGAATTAGAAAGGTCAAATAACTTGTCCAATGGCACCCAACTTGAAATTGGCAGAGGTGGGATCCAAGCCTGGACCATCTGTCTCTAGAGACCAAATTCTTAACATTATGTTCTCCTAACATCCTTATAGTGAGTATTATTGTAATTAGTATATTTTATCTCTGCTGCTAGACTCTGTGCTAAATCAGAACTTGTATTTTATTTATTTTTCTTTATATATAAATAATTTGTATCTTTAATTTATGTATAAATACTACATGTTCTCTGTACTAAATCTTAACTCTATTAGAATTTCTTCTTGCCTCTCAAAGGAAAATAGGGACAAAAAGAAATATTCATTAACTGAATCATTTGATTATAAACAGAACACTCAGTCTCCTACAGCTGCTAAAGGAAAGCCTCGTTATTGCTATTTATTTCTTATATTAAATGTGTATTAGCATAATTAGAAAGTTAATTTCTAAAAAGATTAAAAAGAACAGAAAATAACTTGAAAACAGAGTCAGAACATGTTATCTAAACCTTGTTGAAATACAACTTTATCCAAATGGGCAAGAATATTTAACATATTCAAATATATGTATTTACTATATTCTATAAATATTCAAATAACATGGTAATGTTATGTAGAACATTTTAATTTGGAAAATTATGGAGCATAAACATTTTTAATTGGAAAATGAGAGTTATAGTTATATTCGAAACAAATTACTATAGGCTAAGTTGTTGATATTTTAGACCCTACATGTTGGCATAAGTAATTTGGAGAAAGTTTTATCTAAGGACATAAGCAATAAAAATATTAAAAGAGAAATAGAAAATAAAGCCAATGCTAGTAGAAAGAAATCAATATCTTAATTTAAAAGTATCATCTGAATATCCTGATATTCTATGCAAAAATAGAATATGGCAAACTAAACAAATTTTTATTCCAAAAAAGGAAATATTATTGCTTCAGGGAAAATAAAAAATTTATTAGAACTAAATACTAAAATACATTTTATTTTATGTTATGTATTTGATTTTTGAGAGTTAAAATTTTCAACTACAAATTTACAACAAATACAAAACTGATTTAAATAGGAATTTTTAGTGGTTTCCATAAGGCTAAAAAATACAGTTGAAATATCTCAGTGGAGGCTTTGGAAGCTTTTACAAGAAATATGAACTGAGGGGAAGAAAAAAAACATGTTCCAAATATGTAAATATATAGGATTTTATCATGTAATTTGAATCAAGTTAAAAATTAGAATGTGTAGAAAAGAGAAGATCCCTTAGACAATTTTCTCTAAATACCATAGTTCTCATTTGAACTTTTTTTAGCAGTTTCCCAATTTATGCTCAACCAGTGCTTCTAGCATCTTATACTCCAACCATCATTTTATATTCCAACCATACAAAAATATGTGTAATTATCTAAATACACTTGTTATTTTTTGCTGTTATGCTATTTTATATACTTGTTTTTAATGAAAGAAATGCCCGTTCTCCACTGATCCACAGATAAAATCAGTTTGTTTCTCCTCTCTGTTTATATATCTTAAGCAGTGGTCTCCAACCTTTTTGGCAACAGGAACCGGGGTTCCTATGAGAATCTAATGCTTGATGATCTGAGGTGGAGCTGAGGCGGTGATGCCAGCGCTGTCGAGCAGCTGCAGTACAAATAAAGCCTCTCTTGCTCCCCACCACTCATCTCCTGCTGTGCGTACTGGTTCCTAACAGGCCACAGACCAGTATCGGTCTGCGGCCCTGGAGTTAGGGACCACTGGCTTAAGGTGATTGCTTTCATCTAGGTTCCCTGAAATGATCTATAAACTCAGGGGCATGCAATTATATTTTGTTCATTTTAACAGAATGTTATATATCTATATAGAAGATATTCATAATTGCATGTTGAATAAATGAATCAATTTAAGTCCATCAATAATTGAACACATAACAGAATGCGTTATTAAAGAAGACTCAACATAATGTTAATCGATGAAGTGTTAGGTGAACCCAAATTGTTCAGAAAAATGTGTATCGTGTAGAAATTTGATAATAAAATTGAAAAGACTAACTCATTTCTTGACTATTCCATTCAGTATATCTGTCATATACTCTACTTGCAGGAACCCCCCAGGCCACACCAGGGCACAGTATAAATAAAGAATAATTTTATATCTAATAGATATAGAGAAAAGGATCAAAATCTTAAGATGCTGATTATCTAGTTTCATCATCAACCTGATAAAAATATATTTTATCACTATACTCTAAAGTTTGTTAAAGGATGATATCTGTAGAATCTCCCTATGCTCGCCTCAAGAGACAAATACAAGTGAGAAATACAAAGGCTTATACAGGACAGACTTTTAGAAGCAAGAAGCATCTCCTGTCTTCCCAAGCTCCTTTCTGTAAACACTGCAAGAGAGGCAAAACAAAAAAAGTGAAATTAGAGGGTGGGCGGACAGTTTCTTGTATGCTGCTGGAAAACGCTTGGTTCAGTAATTTCTTTTGCTTTGCTAATATTTATCTTTATAAGCATTTCTCTTCTAAGTCAATCTCTGAAATAGCTATCTTATTCATAGCTCGTTATCCTCCTCCCCAATAATCTGTGTTTATACAAGTTGGGACAAAGCTTTAGTATGTATAGAAATTATTAGATTTTACCTTCTATCTTCTCCATGAAATATCCTGATGATAAGGAATTGTTGGTTAACTGCTTTGAGTGTCAAAGCATTTTTTAGAGATGAGTGTCATTCATATACAGCAAACTCTATATAAATGTTTTAATATATGGGAAACCTGAGGGAGAAGACTCAGAAAAGTATTTCCTCAAATTATTCTGAAGGTCATATCTAAACAGATACTATTTAGAGGATCACCTTAAATAAAATGCTTGGATCTGACATTTTAAGATTTACATTTTAAAATCAATTTTGGAAATAAAAGTTAATAATAAAATTATATTAATATCTTTTTATAAGCATTGCAAATAATTGGTTAATATTTTATTTAAAAATTTAAATTTCTCATTATATATTCTTTGATTGTATTTAAAGTATAAATATTATAGCTAAGAAACTAATAATTACTATGAAAATGTCAATATAGTGCCAGATTCTAAGAGAACATAAAATTTGTATATTTGTGCATATCGTTATAACTTTGGAAATGTATTTAGGGTAATAGCGTTTATATGTATATAATAAATTGGCCTTAGAGAGAAACCACACAAATACAAAAAAAATGCTGCCAATAATAGATAAGCCAGTTAGTAGAGACAAATTTTCTTTAATATACTTTTTATAGAACCCTAGAATGTTACGGTGAAAGGGACTCTGTCTTGCTTTTACAGGCGTATAATAGTCAAAACAGATAATATGAGACCCCAAATGGCAAAAGGTGAATATCACTCAATTTCCAGACCCAGCTCTAATTTAATCTATGGTTTATATATTATATAAATGTTCCCACTAGCTACTTTCCCAAATACCTCTCTCTATACAAATAATTTAGTGTTTTATTAATTTATATAACTTCTTTCATTTATTCTCCAGAACAAATATTAAAAATAGTTATATTATTTACCAACACATAAGAAATGATGGTGTTACTTTCCACAGATATTCTTCACAAATTTCATAAAACATTCAAAGCATGTTCTAAGCCTTCCAATTTATATAATTTAAAGATATCTTAAGAGTGTGTTCTAATCACCAGATGCTTATGCATATAATTTAGAGTAATAAATAGCTTCATTATACTTAATCATATTGTGAAAATGCCTCGAAAAGAGTCACCATTTCTTTGTCATTTCTGCATGTGATCCAAAAACACTTGACAGACTAAACTTTCCTCTTTTCCACACCCTTCTCTAACTTCCGTATCCTATCAAATGTCAGAGGAGATTGTGAAACAAGTGTTTTGTCTGTTGCCTTGAAGTCAAGCTGTTAACAGTTCTGTGTTCCTCTTCCCTCAGCTGTGAGCTATCCTGAGGCAGTCTGAGAAACAAAAGTAACAAATAAACAGGGATGAGAGTTATGTACCATCATTAGAATTTTCCCATATGTTTCAGTCCTACAGTGACAATGCTCTGAAAAGCAAGACAGATCCAAAAGTAGCAGCAGGCTGCAGAACATTTATTTGCTTCCTCAAAATGTATTGACTAAAATTTTGCAGGATCTTGTTTGATATTTGGCGGAAGACTTTGCAGTCAATAACGAATGCATATAACTGAGGATCAAATCTGGAGCTTGAGGATCCACACAAAATGTTTTACTACAAATAAAATTTCCTGTTGCTGGAATGAATAAGCTATATTTATTTATACCTTGCATATGAAGATCTGGAAAAGCCGGTATCTAAAAAGTGCAATATATATATACATCCACTAAAAAAAGGTTCTGCAATTTTTTTTTTTTTTTTGTACAGAGATGTTCCTTGGCTTTTTCTCACTGTTCATGTTACTAGAAGCTGCTGTTATAATATATTTTTATAGAATCTCAAAATAAAAATCTGATAATATACTATACTGTTTAGGAGTTCCCATAATACTATAATCAGTCTACTACTTCTAGAAATGTGTTTCATATGAAAAGATGCATGGTTTGATATATACCTGCATTTTTGAATATTAAATGAACTTAAATTCCAGACTTCTTTGCTAGAGTTTGAAACTTTCCAGTTCCTCTCTGTAAATACATTTTTGGAACAGTAATTTTGAGAGCTATTCCACTGAGATCTCAGATTATCAGAGGGTCAAATTTGGATTGCTTTTACCATTTTAATCTTCCTCTCTACATGATAACATTCCTTCTGGCAGTATCTGAGACTTACAGATGCATAAATAGTTCAATCACCCAAAGAGAGTTTCGACTTTAAAAATATATATTTTTAGTGCAATGGGAAAATGCACTGTAATTTAGGGTTGTGTTCAAGCCATTTTTTATAAGGTCATTTCAAATGGAAATCATTGTGAAAGTATGAGATTTTTTTTTTCAGCTCGGAAAAACTTTATTTTTTATGGCTACAGTATTATAGCATATCAATTTCCTTTTTTACCCATTTGAAAAGTTTTAATAATTGTGAAAAGCAGCACATCATCCTGAAATTAGAGAAAAAATACTACATCGGATAAAGATATTACTCTGCCTCAAAGTGGTTAATAATCTCCTGCCTCCCCTGTTTCTGCCATTTAGTTGCTCATTTTATTTTAAAGTGATTTTCATAGAATTATAGCATGTTTGACTGGAAAGGGAAATTGAGAACATCATGCTGCCAATGAGGAAACTGAAGCATAGGGACTTGGAGCGATTTAGCCAAGGGCAGACAGAGAAGTAGTGGCGGAGCTTAATTTCTTTTTGAGTGTTGCTGCGTTCTGTCTTTAAAAGATATAACATATATACGCCTATGATTAAAATAATTTCTAGATTTTAAACAACAATAAAACTGCTATTTTGTGACTAACGAAGATACTCAAAGTTCCTCAAGCCGTTTGATTTCATCGATGTTATGAAATTTTCCTAAATTATATGTTTAATCCTGTATCCTTAGAAGTTTTTAAACTTCTCAGGATTCTATGCTCTAGGTCATTCTTAAACTTCAAAACACTAGTGCTTTTTTGGATTTGGGCATCATGAGCAGATAAAGCAATGTTTTCCTTTACCTCTCTCTTATTAGAGAAAAAGAACTGAGAGATTAATTTAATGGTAGAATACTGTTAGATATTATGACATGTGTTTCAATCCTAGTTCAGCCACTCTCTAACAGTTTCCAAATAGGACACAGCACTCTACAACAAGCAATACCTTGGGAGGAATTTTATTATTATTATTCATTATTCTAATTTTTAATCAGTAAAAACGTGGAAGCTTTATTGCCCCTACTTGACTTTTCTTTTTAATGGCAATAACAATACCACTTTCCTTACCAAATTTTTGAAGATTAAAGGAATTAGCAAATTTTAAACCTCGTGGAAATTGTAAATACAACTATATTCCTAAAGTCAACATTCTAAAGTTTGAATGAACATTTCTACATAATTTCTCATTTTTTCTATTATTTTCTTTTTAAGAGACTTTGTTTATATACATATTTCATATATTAGGCATAATACAAAAGTTAGAAATTAGAAGTTAAAAGTTAGAACTTAGAAGATACAAAATTGAATACAGCATGGTTTCTACTCTCAAAAAAGGTATAATCTTTTTTTCTTCTTCCTTTCTTCTTCTCCTTCTCCTCTTCCTCCTCCTCTCCCTCTTCCTCCTCCTCCTCCTCCTCCTCCCTCCTCCTCCCTCCTCCCTCCCTCGATGTCTAATCTTGTTTATTTGTTACTCTTACACATTTTTGACCGGACTCAGACCTAGAGGTAGAAGTTCTCAGAGAGGAAAGTCTGTGTCTCTTGGCAATCGGTTCCTGGCATTTCTCTTTGGCCTCCTTCATTCTCTTGGCCAAAAGTTTAGCATAGTCTACATCCTCTTCCTTATTTTTCTTGGTACACTGTTCCTTCAGAGCAATATATTGACTTTTGTGTTACAGGCTGCTGAATCTTGGGTGCTATGGTACTAGGTTTCTTAGCTTTTTTGTTTAGGAGCTTTCTCACAAAATATTGGCGAATATCATCTTCTTTAGAGAGATTTGAAAAGTTGGCGGGTTCTGCTTGTTTTTTTTTTGGGCTCCAGATGACGAGGCACAGTAGTATCAATGAGACTAGGAATATCTTTCTCTCTTTTTTTTCACAATGACCAAGGTGTGAATACTCAAAGGAACATCCACAGTGCAACCCCAAACAGATGTGAGCTTTCTTTCTCCACTCCTCCTAGGTCTAAACAGGAATATCCCTTACTCAGTAGAAGGAAGACACGGCCATCGGTCAAGACACGCTGCTTCATGGGGAAACCTTGTTTGTTGTTCTCAGCACTGATTTGAACCACTCTTCCATTATTCACCCACAGCATCAGCAGCTACTTCTGTGGCCATTCACTTCTCATAAAAGATACGAAGTTTGAGTTAATCGTATACTTCAATGGGCTTCTGGCAGCTGGTGGCTGGGAAAGAGATGTTCAGCTTCTTCTTGAATCAGCTGACTGCCTCCAAGACACCACAAAAAAGATATAATCTATACTTCTAAATGAGAGCTATTTAAACAAATAAAAATGAAGTGCGAAATAAATAATGATACCAAGAGAATGTTATAAAAGAATGTGATATAATTATGTGAGTAAAACAATGTGAAGGTAGTGTGTGCTACATAGAGAAAATTTTGTAAATGGAATACTCCAATAATATTCATAATACCTAATATTTACTCAGCACTATCTATACATCTGATAAAGTGCTAAGCATTTAGTAAATAATATTTTCTGATAACGATAACAATCCCCATTTTGCAAAAGCAGAGACTAAAGACTAACTATATAATTGGCTCACAACAAGAGGTTATAGAACTTATCCAAGATCATACAAGATGAATATGGCAGAGGTAAGATTGAAATGAGCATAGTCTAATCCAAAGCCTGCATACATAACCATGTTTAGTGAAGAAGACTGGTTGGAGCTAGTTTGTAGAAGGTGTTTATTGGTATTTATTGAATTTTATATTAGAAAATTTGAAATTTATTCCGTAGTAAAAGTAATACAATATACAATATCCTTTACTTGTTATGTGATCAAGTTAAGGTTCAAATTTTAGATATCTGAGATTGCCTTATAAAATACTCTTTATTCCAATTCAGAATTTAAAAGCGATAAGTAATGTGAAAGGTAATAAAGCTAAAATAAAATGTAAATTCAATTAAATAATTTTTTCATAATGAATATAGATTTTTGAATTAGACTTTGTCTCTTTTGTACTGAGATAAAAATTTACCTAATTTGTACTACCACCCTATCTCTTTAAATACATTAATTATGTCGCTATTCTGACTTACCAAGTAATCACCCCACTCAGTCAAGTACCCATCTGACACCATACATAATTATTACAATATTATTGACTATATTTTCTATGCTGTATTTTATATACCTGTGACTGTTTATACAACTGGCAATTTGTCATCAAGAGGATTTTTTGAATATGTTGTGTATCTTTTTTCTCTGGTATTATCATCGTCCTATTCTACAACAAAAATTATTCTGTCTTAAAGACTAGTTGGTGTAAAGCATACTTGCATATAGCAGTTACTATCATCTAGAGAGGCAATTCTTACCTTCAGTGTTTTGATATCATTTTTATCTGCATTGGTTTTCAAGTGCATTACAAGTAATTTGTTACTAATGAGAAAGTACGTATTTTAAAAATAATTTTAAAAGGTTTAAATTATCCCTATAATTTTATTCTCCTTGCATTCTAATGCACTTTACTTGAGTGAGAGACCAAGAAGAGACGTACTAATAACTCTACACATCCTATGGAATTGGTTGGACTTGAGTACATCCTACAACCTATGTTATAGGCAGCAGTGAGTGACGGCAATTCATGTATTTTGTTTGTACTTTATTTTCCTTCAAAATCCTGTGCTTGTTTCATCAAGCTGTGGGTGTACTCATGGGAATGTGCTTCATGTGTGTATGCCAGCTGTCAAGTCTTCTCTTTGCTTCTATTTGATGCAAAATATCACCTATTTGTACTTTTTCAGAAAACTCACTTTATTACCTCTTGACACTCTCCATTGGATTCTTCGCACAGGTATTGAAACATGGCCAGTTCTCTCCTAATAAAAGAAAAAACAAAGTCCCAGAAACAACAAAAGGATCTTCCCTTGAATCCATATCATTTCTCTTTCTCCTCTTCCTTCTCTACCTCTTCAAAGCCATTTTTGAAAGACCTAGTTATACTAAACTGGCCATTTTCTCACCTCCTACTACTTACTGCTGGAAGCATTCCACCCTGACTTCCATTACTTTTTCAAAACAATGCTCCATAAGGTCACCAAGGAGCTCCAAGTCACCTAACAAAATGGACACTGTTTTGGGTAAAGCACGAACTTGGGTAAAGCATGAACTTAGCAGCATTTGGTACAGTTTACCACTCCCTCATTCTAGAAATTTGTTTCCCTTGGATTCCATGACTCAGCACACTTTTACATTGGTCCCTGCCTTTTTGGTTATGTGCTTGAACTCTTCTTTAAATATTTGGTATTTTTCAAGGCTTATTCATAGATTATTTTTCTTCTCATATTAAACATTTTGCGTAGGGATTTTTACTTGGCTACTTCATATGTGCCAAGTAATTGATATCTCCATTCCGGGCCTTGTCCTATACTTAGCATCTCCACTTGGATATCTCTAAAATCAAAATTATATTCTTGCCTCCATTCTCCACCTACTTGGGCATATCCTATGCTCTCCTACCTGAATGGAAGACTCCACTGTCCTCTTATCATTCAAGCTGGTTATCGGATATCTTGACATCTCCTTTTCCTCAATCATTACACCTTGTTTGCAATTCATTGTTAATTCCTGTCTAGTCTAATTTATAAGTCTCTTAAGTCCATCCTTTATTCTCTATCTCCAAGGCCACCATTATAAAATAAGTAAGCCACTGACATCTCTGAAAAAAAATTTTAACTGGTTTCTCTATCATCTACTCTGGTCCTCACCTATCAAGGTCTCCTCACTACAGACCTTTAATTTTGAATCATAAATCTTATCATCTTACCCATATCCTTAAAAAGGATCCAATGTTTTTCTATTGTGTTCAGAATAAAGGACATCCTTAATTTGTTTGCTAATCTTTTTAGCCTCAACCTATATCTTTTTGCCCCTCTGCTAGACACACTAAACAGAGCTCACACATATTTCTTTCTTCCAGAAATTATAATTCATAGAATCCTCTTTGTTTTCCCAGGTAGACTATGCAATCACCCTCAATTTATTGTAATGATTAACACTGTGCTGTGCATAAATGGCGAAAGTACATTTGTTTTCACTTGTTGAGAGTCGCCCCCTCGTAATTTAACTACTTATTTTAGATCTCTGCATAATATTCTATGTAGTAACTTGGCCTTTTGCCATCATGCATTAATTTTTAAATCCATTCATTTAACAGGCATTTATTAAGCACTAATCAGTCAGAATGTTTTTTGAGGGTCTAACATCAGTGGGAAAAAAGTCTGGGGACAGGACCAGGCTCAGAAACTGATCCTGCAAGTGGGGTGAAGGCAGGGTGAATTATACTTAACAAATTTTTTAAAAAATTTCTGCTCTTCTATTAAGATAGTGACAATGTCCCATTCCAAAGCCTCATTGTATCTCATCTGCTTTTATCTCTGATCTGTTATTTTGGCCTATAGCTTTTCTTTTCTTCAGTATATTCTTCACACTGATACTGTCAGTATCATCTCGCTTGTTTTCTAATAAAACAAATTTCTTTCACTGTTCTCCCAATGTTCCTGGTCTTTTCACAAACTGGTATCTCAAAACACGATGTTTACTCTCAACACTTCTTTCTTCTTTTCTAGTCAATTAACTCCTTGATTGAGGACACTTGTTTGAGGCAATATGTAGGCCTTGGCTTCAACACAAACCTTAGTATTATTCTGGGGAAAATTACAATAACAATTCTGAACAGGGAAATAAATATGAAGGCAGCACAGATATGAGCTGCTAATTCTTTAACTTCGTTGCCTTCAATTGATGTTTGTACCTTGAAAACTAGATCCTCTCTCTTTTTAGCCTTCTTGATTTGTATGATATCCATTGGTCTAATAACACCCTTTGTCCCCCAAAATCATCCTAGGAGCATATATTTTTACTTTACTTAGTTTTTACTTGCCAAGATAGTATGAACAAATATGTGTCAATTATTTATATAAATTTGTCTAGAACTCAAAACAGAGATTTATCCACCTTTGTCATATTTGAAGTGTTTCAGAAATTCAATCATTTTTTGAGTCTTTTCTCTGTTTGAGGCAAAGTAAACTAGTTCACCAGTGACATGTATTGTCTTTCTTTCAAACTTATTGAGAAGTATCTTATTTTGATGGTGTCTGCCTTCTAAACCAAATGTTTCTCTTTACTGTCAGTTACTGTGAGTTTTTTTTTCTCTACGATAGAATCTAACATTAAAGTTTTCCTCAAGGTTACATGGGGATAATTTTTATTTATTCAAGCTAGACTATGTCTTATTGCCACTGAAAAGTGCAAACTAGCTAAACACATTCAGATAACATAATGAACTCCTTACTGATTTGCTTTCAGCCCTAGTTTCTTCTCTAGCTAATACATCCAGATTTTCTAAAATATAACTTTGCCCATATTAATACCTTACCACAAAAATTCGATGTGCTGCTGCTCAGTATATATAAAATTAAGCCCAAGATTGTAAGAGGGGCTTGGCATGCTCCCTACAGTGTGTATGGTTCCTTGTATATTGCCCGCTTCTTACCTAAATTCTCAGACAAAAATGGCACATTTAAAACCTGGTCAGTATTATTCGTGCAGACATGTTTAACTCAAGGATGTGAACTATAGACACCAATGCTCTTCATTTACCATTTGCATATAAATAAAACCAATAAACTGCTTCAGGTAATGATAATGTCTAATGGATTAGATTTGATGCTCATTCTGAAGTAATTTAAGACAAGAACGTATATCCATTAAGTTCATTCTGTTGATCGTGCTGTTAATAATTTTGGTATCTTTACTAAAGTTTTTGTTTGCTTATTTTATCTATTACTGAGAAAAGGTAAAATTGTCCACTATGATTTGTCTATAGTCTTTTGTAATCTCATCAGTTTGGGCTTATTTATTTTGAGGCTGTTATTAAGAGCTTACAAATTTAAATTTGTTATATCTTTCTAGTAACAGAAGTCTTTATTGTTATGTTGTGATTCTCTTTATATTTAAAAAATATTTTTTCTTGAAGTTTATTTTATTCAATATTAACATAGTCTATTCGCTTTCTCTTAGGTATTATTTGCACAGAAAGATTTTCTTTACTTTTTAGTTTCAGCCCTTCAGTGACTTTATATTATGCATAATCTTTTTATGAAAGTATTTACTTAGAATTTGAATTTGTTTTCAGTCCAATCTAACAATTTCGTTATTATAAATAAAATATTTCCACATTCAGTTATTGTAATGACTTATGTATGTGGGTTTATATATTATCTTATTCTGTGTTTCTTTTGTATATTACCCTTCATTTCTTTTCTTACCTTTTTGCCTTTCTTGTGTTTTCTAGATTGATCATTTTATAATTATTACCCCATTATTTCCTATACTGGTTTGGAACTTATACACTTATTAACCACTCAGTGGTACACTAGAAATTATAACATATATAATTGCCAATTATAAATTTAATTTTTTCTCAATATTATGAGGACTTGGGACACTGTCATTCCATTTACCCTCACTCCTGACCTACTGTTATGCATTTTCTTTCTGTAATTCTTAACACCTAAAACAACATTGTTTTGTGTGGTCAATCTACATATTTATCATTTGCTTGAGCTTCATTTCTTCCTACATCAGAGATCATATGTTTAAGTGAGGATATTGTTTCATATATCATGTATGGAATTGGCTAGAATTCTTGAATCTATGGATTAGATTCTTCATCATTTCATGAAAATTCTTAGCCACTCTCTTGACCCTGTTTGAATCTCTTATTTCCTTCTGAAACTCCAATAAAAATATTATAGAACATCTCGCTCTTAACCTCTTATATTTTTCATTTTATTGCGTTCTATACTAAACCAATTTAGTCATTCTTTCTTTAGCTGTGTCTGATTTATTCAATTCTTTCTATTGAGTTTTGTTTGGGGTTCTTGAAATGTTTTTTCTTGAAATTTTAGTGGTTTGGTGATTTTAAAATAATTTTCTATAAATTTACCACTGTGTTTATATTCATAAACTTAGTAAACACTGTTATATCATTATCCGGATACACTATATAAAGAATTTTGGGGTCTGTTTCTAGTTTTATTTATGGTATATGTTTTCTCTGTGTGCTTAGTTATATTTTACTCTGAACTGCTTATTTTGCTTAAATATATTTACAGACTACTTGGAAACCTAGATACCTTCTGAAATTAATTAGATTTTCTTTTTCAAGTGGCCTAGAACCACTAGCAGTTCTTCTATCATGTTAAACTGATTGACTTTTTTTTTTCTTTTCTTTTCTTTTAATTTTACCATCCAGGTCATGTGAATTTGAGTTGCAATTCAACCTGATGGCTGACTCGTATGTACAGCATCCCAGACATAGGTATGTTGGTTTTGTTCTTTCACCCTTTCTCCATTGAGTGCCAAGACAATTTTCCTTGCATTCTCTGATGGCTGGGCTGGGGAAGGATGGTAGTTAACTGCTGTTGCAGTGTTTGTATTCTCATCTTTATGTAACAGTGTACTTAGGGGCTCCCCATATGGGCTAGCCCCCTAAAGATTTAGTTTACACTCTTCAGCAAAAGTCCCGAACTCAAAAGTTTATTGAGCATTCTGTCTACCTCTAGCCTTACATCTTCACTTATACTTGTCCCTAATAATTCCTCCCATTCGAAATGTCTGTAATTCTATAAGTAACCATAAACTCTAATGTGAACTTTTGTCCTTCAAGGGTATGGAAATCTGAACGCTAAGAGTTTAAGGGAAATTTACAGTCCTTTTAATAGAATGATGCTTTTACATCTTTACATTTATTTCATGTCTTTGCATGTATGTTTTAATTTTCCACAAACGTCATAAAGCACCTCAACGGCAGAGATTATTTTTTTTTATCTCTGTCCTCATTGTTAGGTACTTGATACATTGTATGTATATGTTTGATTTATTTGAATTTGGAATTATGAGTTTTCTAAAGATATATTTTCATAACTTGAAAAAGTAAAAACAGAATAATTTTCAAAAGACCTGAATATGTCATAGTTAGTTTTTAAGAAGTTTGCTTTAATTAACAAAAATGCAAATGTAATTTGACATTTACTTTCATCAGAGAAAATGATACACTTTTAAAATTGGTTCTGTATTTTCTCTGATACTTGGAAAAAACTTATCCAAATATTTCCAATTTTTTATCTTGTGGGTACAGTCTATGTTTGTATTTCTATACCCACCAACGTTCTGTGGTATGACTCAAAACTCACACACATTCACATGTACAAACAGACTCTTTGGCTTAAAATTAAGAAAAGAATTCTACCTGGGTCAAATTTGTTATTTCAGAGAAAATGAAAACTTCCTGAATGTGAAAGTGTAAATGAGAGATAGCATAGGTAAGCAGACTGGAGTTTAGAGACTTAAATTTTAATGCCAGTTATTTGTGTCTCTGAGATAAATGACTAACTTGCCTTGATAAGCAAGGAATTGAGATACCACAAAGTGTTTTAAGAATAATGAATAAAAATTAGATAATAATTTATGTTTGCAAAGTATTATATAAAGACTGAAATATAAAAATCACCTGAAAATAATAATACACATGTATACATTTATATAGATATGTCCTAAATATATTTTGCCATGTTATGGTTTTTGCTTCCTAACCAAATATAATGTGATAAAAATTTCCACTAGATACATGGCCCAGTTGAGAAGAAGAGTCTCACGGTAGAGAACACCCATGGAAATTACCCAGTCTGAGTTGTACTGGCTTGCAGAAGTTGGAAGAAAAGACTGACCTTTAAAGAACTTACCCTAATGGAACATTTAGAAGGATATGCCATGAAATTCAGCAAAAATCAATACCAAACTCCATTAGTTTACTTTCTCCCCAACAGCAACTTATTTCTGAATTTGAGAGGAAGATATCATAATATCAGCTTCCCCAGTGATACCACTAATCTAAATTCTCAAGCTATGTTTCAAAGTTTCTTTACTTTGTTTTAGAGATTTTTAATCCATCATGAGTACTAGTGATGCTTAATGCTTTATAGTAGTCAGAGAATGAATCATCATGGCTTACATCTCGACAACTGAAAGTTGCTAATCAATTTAGTCTATAATTTTTGAAAAGAAAAAAAGTTAGTTAAACCCACTTAGAATAAACTTTGATTAGACTTAAATTAATTTATGTGCTCTGTTACTTTTTAGATAAATATTTTATTTTCTAGGTCCAAAAAGGCAATAATAATAATCAGTCTCAAAATCTTATTGCCACAATATCCAGCTGATCTTCAGAGAGTAGATTAATGATGACAATATGCATGAAGCAATATTCTAAATGAACATTTAGAAAGTGGTGTGTGTCTGTGTGTGTGTGTGTGTGATGGTTGATATCTCCCAGGAGGTCATTAGAACTGAAGCCCCAAAACATCTGTTGGAGAGTTAAGGTTAGGCCTTAGCATCAAAGAGGAGAAGATTTGGAACTGACTTACACAAGGCAGATAAGTTGTTCAGGAAAATCCTGCACCTGAACATGATAATGTCAAAGCTGGCCTGCTTTTGGTTGGCAAGAGACAACCTGAGACAGCTTCAGGAATCAGTGTCAATTATTTCCTCCATGTGAAAGGGTAACATTATGTGGAGTGGGTCTGTATTGCAAAGCACAAGGAGATAATGGGGTGCTCACAGGTAGGTAATGGTCAGCAATAAATTTCATGCTGTTGTTGAGAGTATAGTGGAAAGAATGTTGGACTGGGAAGGAAAAAATAAGAAGTTTTGAATGACAACTTCAGTTTAAGTGAATGACAGATCCATCACAGGCTGTGTAACCTTAAGCAACTCTTGTGAAGCTTCTGGCCCTCAGTTTCTGTATCTTTCAAATAGGGATAATAATTTCTGGTCTGTTTGTCTCGAGGGGTATTATGAGGTTCAAAGGAGATAACAGGTATTGAGTAGTTTGAAAATTTTCAGCGCTAAAAGGAATAATTATGTTGCAATTATTTCAATGGAGGCTTCTATGTAAATTTGAAAGCCTCTTTAAAAAAATAGCTGACTTGTGTGACTGGGATGTGGGCAAGTTTCTTAAATTATTGTGCCTCATTTTCCTCAATTCTAAAAGGGGAATGATAATATTATCTACCTCTAGGGTTGTTATGGAAATGATATTGATTGAAAACTATACAGTGCTTAAAACAGTACCATGTACATAATAAACTCTACTTAAGTATCTGGTAAATAAATACATACATACCTAAGTACATACATAAATAGGTAGATAGATGATGATAGATAGATAATAGATGATAGATAGATAGATAGATAGATAGATAGATAGATAGATAGATAGATAGATAACTGTGTTTCCAGCAGGGTGTAGGAGAATCTTCAGTTATAATTGAAATATATACAGGATAAGACAGGCAGAAAGTTCAGAATTAGCTTCTTTTCTTTCTGTGCTTCACCTTCAGCTTAATTTTCCCTCTTTGGCTTTTAGAGCCACCATTTCTTTCATTTCTTCTTCTCATTTATTACTTTTCTAGGCTTCTGTGCTTCTCTTTCTTCATCGCACAGAGGTGATCTAATTATTGGTGGCTACAAGAGCATATTTTAACTTTAGGTGAAGGGTCCATTTAACAGGTTTTTAATAACCAGTGATTTAATTAATTTTCATTTGATAAGATTCATTGTAAATTTTTCTCAGATATAACAATGAGTATTCACTGAAGCTAAATTTCCCTGAAATCAGCATTTCTGGGCTGCTACATGATGTGATGATTCATTCATGATTAATTCATGCTAAAATACAAGAAAAGAGTCATCTTTCTGGCCAGTTCACACAAAGTAGTCCATGAAGAGCTTTTACTAGAGCTCACATTACCCTAACTAAGTACTGGATATAGGGCAATGTTCTCAAAACTAGTCAAATTTCTCAGTAAGAGTACAAAACGTATTACTCTTTCTTTCCTTTGTCTGCAATAACTTATTACGATATATCTCTAATGAACTTAAAAACTGAAAAAGAGGAGAAAATGCATATTTTCATTTGCTCCTTTTCTTCCTTACCCTGACCTTGATAACAAAAGTGTGTGTACTAAAATGAATACCTTAATACTGCAGTCTGATTCTCAAGTAGAATATTTTTCATTTTAAATTTGGTAAGTATATAGAAAAGAGAAAATGTAAAGAAATTTCAATTCTACAATCTGTCATTTTTAAGCATCAGAAAAGCAGTAAATTTTAAATCAGCGTTCTGGGAAAATTCTCTCCATGCTTTTATAACAGATATTTTGTGCAAGGCCTTTGGAAAACTTCCAGCCCATCTGTTTCTACTCAGTTGTTATCGACCATGATTTCCTATCAAATTTGTCACAAGTCTGACTGTCTGTCTGAAAGGAGCACATTTGATGTAAATATCACATAATATAGACAGTAAGGACTTTAGTTGTCATTATAGTTCATAAAAAATGACTTAATGTCTCACTTATAGACACAAGCACATCTCGATTTGTTTGTCTTTGCTTTTTAATGTTTTTGTTATTAGAAAACCTGTACTCTTGAGACACAGAATATTTCAGAAAGTAAGCTCATATTTTGGTATGATTAGAGAAGATATATTGACCCTTTCAGCCCAATACCCAAATTCTTATATTTTTAATCAGAAACCACCATTTATGTAACAACTAGTACTGAACACCACTCCAAGAGTTAATAAAAATTTGAAATGAAGATATTAAGGTAAAATTTTTCACAATATCTTTCTAATTACTTTGGATCTTTCTGATTCTATTTTTACTACCTGTACTCTGGTTTCAATTTCAGTTGCTTACCAGTGATTGAGAGCACTTCCTAAGTAGCTCCTTTGTCTTCATATTCTCCTCTCCTTCAGCCCACACAGCACACTCCTGCTAGGATAATCATCTAAACCACAGCCTGTGCCCATATTCCTCCAGGTACAAATGACTCTTCAAATTCTTCAATTTACCCATAGAGCAAGGTTTCATCTCCCTGATCTGATTTTAAAGTTACTGCTTTATTGCAAACAGATCAAACTATTCATAATTTTGTAAACACCTCTTTTACTTAAGCGTCTTTGTATCTTTCCTCATTATAATTGTTATTATTTATACTCCTTATCTCTCAATCCTTCCATTCTTAAATGGTGAAATCCTACTTAATTATCAAGTGATTATTCAAGTACCACTTTTATGACACCTTTTTAAATTCTTCTCTCCTTACAATCTATGTTATATATATAATTTTATCTTACATTGTGTACGATTTACTTTACTCCTCTCATGCTTTGTGGAATGGTTTGTATTGTACACTATGGAACTCTAGAGGACAGAAATCTATCTTATTTTTGCATGAAAACACAATACCATGATGCAGAGTGTTAATTTATTTATTCATCAGTTAAAAATGTGTTGAGAACCTCTTGAGTCAACTATGGTGCTAGGCCATGGAACTAAAAGATTTACAAGAAAGAGTAAGGGCAGATAGCCTATGCGATAAGAATTTACAGGCTCTAAAATCAAACAGTCATGGTCTCAAATCCTGATTCTGCTATTTACTATCTTCTTGTATTAGGGATCCCACTCTGAGACTTGTGATGGGATTTGGGAACAATAACAATCTCATATTGTCAGGATTTATTGAAATATTCAATTTAAAACTTCTACTACTTACATTTGGTCATTAAATGTAACTTATTTTTTCATCCTTTGTTCTTTCAGTCTCTTCAGATCAGATTGCATACAGCTTGTAAGTACAGGCAAAGCCAAAGAAAAGGTTAGGGAATAAGATGAAAATTACTGCAATAGACCTCTGTTCAACACGGTTTTGGAATCAGAGAAATGAATTTTTAAAAATTCTGATCTGAATTGGAGAAAGCCATACACTGAGTTACTTCTAAGATATACATGATTAGGTGTTTACAGGACAATGGGACTATGGTTAGAAGGTAGAGTGGCGGCCCGGCATTCAAGCACAAAGAAAAACTTTAACAAGTTAACATGGAAAGAGAATAAGGACATTTAGAGGATGGCAACAAAATCTGTACTTCTAGAAGAGAGTTCTATAACTCAAAGGGACAAGAAGAGACTCACAGTCTAAAGAAGCTAGCTCGTGGAAAGAAGAGGCATGTGCTTCATGTGTGTTTGTTTGTTTGGAAATATTGTAAATTATTTTATGCACATTTTTTCTTTATTATTTTTAATTACAAATGTAAAACATACCCAATCAAAAATTCCTGTACAAAAATATATCAGAATGAAAATTGAGTTCCTATTTCACATACACTCACTCCTCAGAAATAACCACTATTATCAATTTTAATACCAGAACTTTTCTAAATACATACATATATATAGTAGACATATAAAAACTTTCCCTTTCTTGGTTAGTTTGTTAAAAGTGATTATGAACATATACTGTAAATATTTTTTCAACTTACTTTTGTTACTTAAAATTTCTTAGAGATCATTCGTATTAGCTTACGAACAAAACAAAACAAAACAATAAAAAAACACTACTTCATTCCTTCCGAGAAATTATATATTATTTTATATTATACGTATATGATAATTTACATATTTTTTCTCATCTGTGGACATTTCGAGATATTTCTTTCTTTCTTATTATTAAAATGCTTCAATATCAATTTATAAGTATGTATATATCTATCCATCCTTGCACTTGTGTCAGTATTATTATAGGAGCAATTTCTAGATGTAGAATTTCAGTGTCAAAGTTCCTTGGGTTAAAGTTAGTGAATTTAATAGATAATGCCAAAATATCCTCTGTTATGCACTGAATGTATGTGCCTCCCCCCCAAAAAAAAAATTTGTATGTAGAAATTCTAATCCCCGAATGTGATGGTATTAGAAAGTGAGGCCATTGGGAAGTAATTAGTTTATGAAAGTGAAGCCTTCATGAATGTGTCAGTTCCCATATGAAAAGAAACTGAGAGCTTGCTCTGTGTGTCTCTCTCTCTGCTCTCTGCCATGTGAAGGTCTAAGAAGAACATGATCATCTGTAAACCAGGAGGTGAGATTTCAAAGGAAGCAGGATCTGCCGACACTTTGATCTTAGACTTCCCAGCCTCCAGAACTGTGAAACATTAATTTGTTACAGCCTACATTGACTAAGACACCCTCCAAAAATATTATGTGCATATTATCTACAATCGCACAAAAGTGTTTATTTCCATACATTTGAGATATCAATCTTTTTATTTTTTTATTTTTTTATTTATGGTGACATTGGTTAACAAAATACAATAAGTTTCAGCTGTACACTTTAACAGGTGTATATATGTTTACACTGTGTGTTCACCTCCCATAGTTAGATTTCTTTCTATCACCACATATTTGACCCCCTTTACCCTGTCTACCTCCCCTCTCTCCCCTGCCCCTTTGGTAACCACTAATCTACTGTCCATGTCCACAAATCTCTATTTGTTTGTATTGTTCATTTGTTGCTTAACCAACTATATGCGAAAATATATTTGCAAGCAATGCCCCCGATAAGGGCCTAATATCCAAAATATACAAAGAACTCATACAACTCAATAACAACAAAAAAACAAATAATTCATTCAAAAAATGGGCGGAGGACCTGAACAGACACTTCTCCCTAGAAGACATACAAATGGACAACAAATATATGAAAAGATGCTCAACATCGCTAACTATTAGAGAAATGCAAATCAAAACCACAATGAGATATCACCTCACACCTGTTAGAATAGCTATAATCAACAAGACAAGTAATAACAAATGTTGGAGAGGATGCGGAAAAAAGGAACCTTCATACACTGCTGCTGGGATTGCAAATTGGTACAGTCACTATGGAAAACGGCATGGAGGTTCCTCAAAAAACTAAGAATTGATCTACCATATAATCCAGTAATCCTTCTTGAAAACTTGAAAACTCATGTCCAAAAACATATTTGTTCACCGATGTTCATAGCAGCATTATTTACGGTGGCCAGGACATGAAAGCAACTGAAGTTACTACAATAGATGATTGGCTAAAGAAGCTGTAGTACATACATACAATGGAATATTACTCAGCCATAAGAAGAGATGAAATACTGCCATTTGTGACAACATGAATGGACCTCGAGATAATCATGCTAAGTGAAATAAGCCAGACGAAAAAGTTGAAAATTACGTGATATCACTTATATGTGTGATATAAACCTAAAAGCAAAAAGAGAGGTCAATCTTTTTAATGTAAAACTTATAAAACATGAAAATAGTATATTATTTAGTTTTATTTTCCCATTTAATTATGAGGTTGAACATTTTTTTGACATTTATTAAATTTTTTTTATGGTGACATTGGTTAACAAAATATAGTACGTTTCAGGTGTACACTTTAACAATAAGGCATATATATATATTGCATTGTGTTCGCAACAAGTTTTTAAAACTGATTCATATCATGTGCAAATGTTTCTATTGCCTTTGCTCTTTGTTTTGTACCCATTAATTTTAATATCAATTCTTTGTCTATTCCATGTACTATATTGTATATATTTTTATCCTAGTTCTCTATTACCTTTTACAAAAAATTGATTATTGTATGTTTTACTCTGTGTGAGTTTGCTTTACCATTTTCCAAAAGGAATCTGTTCAAATTTAGCCTTGTGTTTTCATATCTTGTTTAAGATTTTTCCAACTCCATGATTATAAAAATATCTTCATAAATATCTGAAACAAAAAGTGTCTTAAAAAGTTTTTATACTTTCCTTTCTGAAACAACTGAACAGACAAAAAGTACAATACATAGAGTAAAAGTTACTGTGTTTAATTAAATTACCAAATATTCATTCAAATATATCCTCATAACTACATACTGTGATGGAAAATTTCCAAATATAGAGAATGTAGGACTAATTTAAAGGAAGAGAAGAATAAACATATTCTGCAGACTGTATATACATCACCTTTAAAGTGCATGCTATAATTCTGTTAGCCCAACTAATGATGTCTTATTTGAAACAATGGAATCTGGGAAGCACACGGATTGGATGTGAAATCATAAGGGCCGCATTCTACATTGATAATTGGCAGAAATAAGGAGCTACAAAATAAACCACTCAGACAAACAGTCTTTGTAGGATATCAGATTTAACTGTGGCAGGATAGAGGAAAAGCAGTGAGTGCAACTGATATTTCTAATAACAGCTCAAGAAAAATACAAACCAATCACATTTTTAAAAATTGTTATAAAGACCTTATAAAAAGAAAAGACTTCTATTATCTGAAAGATGGGAGTAATGAATATGCATACATCAAGGAAAGACAATGTTAGAACTGGTGATGAAAATTGATGAGAACTGGTAAGAAATTGGTGAGAAAATTGATGATGGGAAATAATCATAAATGAACAAACATGACAGTAATGCATTTTAAATGAGGATGAATAAGAAAATCAAGTTATATAAATAGTTAAATAATAGATTAAAATAATTATGCTAGAATGCAAAAGAGTTAAGTAAACATCCATGATTGAAACAATTTTTTAAAAAAAAGAACCTCAATGAGAAGAGAGCAAAAAATAGATATAAAGAAAATTCATAATAGCCTGATGCTATGAGTATTATCTCTTTGGACATTCTCTGTAAGAATTTATATAATAAAATGATCAGTACTGTAAACTTTTGGTGAAACTATATAAAAATCGTATGTGATTTCCTCATTAAAAAAAAAGGACAAATTGGTCAATCTAATTTTTTTCTTAAATTCATTTGGTAAGTTAACTTCTAAGGATTTTTTTTTTATGTCATTGATATGTTCACATTTATTAGAAAAAAATGATTTCAGCATTTAAAAAATAGACTTTAAAAGTAAAATTGACATACAATAAACTTCACATTTATAAAGTATAAAATTGGATAATTTTGACATTATTATTTGTCATGCTCCTTTAACACAGCACAATTATTTTGAGGATCATCCATATTGTTCTATGTATCAATAGTTTATTCCTGTTCATTATTAGATGAATTACAATCAGTTAATTCAATCAATTATGAACATTAGAGTTTTTTTCAGTTTGAAACTATTACAAACAAAACTGCTATGTGTACATCTTTGAATGAACATAAACTTTTATTTCTGTTAGGTAAATAATAGCAGTGGAATGGTAGAATCATATGATAGGAGTGTGTTTAACTTTTTAACTTTTTAACTTGTCCCGAAAACAGGTGAGGATCCCAGTTTCTCCACATCCTTTTCAAAACTTGGTATTGCTAACAGTAATTTCTTTTTGGATATCTCCTCGGACAAGGGGGAAAAAAATAAACAAATGGGACTACATCAAACTAAAAAGTTTTTGTACAGCAAAGGAAATCATCAACAAAACAAAAAGATAACCGACTGATTGGGAGAAGATTCACTAATGATATATCTAATAAGAGGTTAATGTCCAAAATATATAAAGAACTCATACAACTCAACAACAAAAAACAATCCAATTTAAAAATAGGCAGAAGACCTGAACAGATATTTCTCCAAAGAGGAAATACAAATGGCCAATAGACATATGAAAAGATGCTCCAGGTCACTAATCATCAGAGAAATGCAAATTAAAACCACATTACCTCACCTATGTCAGAATGACTATCATCAATAAATCAAAGAACAGGTGTTGGCGAGGATGCAGAGAGAAGAGAACCCTCATACATTATTGGTGGGGGTTGCAAATTTGTACAGCCACTATGGAAAACAGTCTGGAGGTTTTTCAGAAAATTAAAAATGGATATATCTTTTCACCCAGCAATTGCACTTCTGGGTATTAACCCAAAGTAAACCAAAACAATAATCTGTAAAGATTTATGCACCCCTATGTTCATGGCAGCACAATTTACAATGGCCAAGATATGGAAGCAAGCTAAATGCCCATCAATAGATGATTGGATAAAGACATTATGGTTCATATATACAATGGAACCATATAAACAATTGTATATACAATATATACAATTAATAAAATGAAATCCTACCATTAGCAACAACATGGATGGACCTAGAGCTTATTATGCTGACTGAAATAAGTCAGAGAAAGTTAAATACCATATGATTTCACTTATATACAGAATCTAAGGAACAAAAAGAACAAACTAATCAAAAACAGACACAAATATAGAGGACAATCTGGTGACAGCCAGAGGGGAGGGCATTTGGAAGCCTGGTAGAATGGGGTAAAGGGTTAAAGAAGTACAAATTAGTAGCTGATGGATAGTCACGAGGATGGGGAGCATGGCATAGAGAATGCAGTTAGCATTAATGTATTGGCTAGGTGCAGAGCCAGAGGAGAGAAAGCAATTAGGGGGATCGTCTATAAACTGTATAAATGTCTAACCAATGTACTGTATACTTGAAACTAATAAAATAAAATTTAAAAAAAGAAAGGAAAAAGCTGAATGAAGTGAAAATCAATGACTTTTCTTGATCGATTATAGAATTGGTTGTGAAATTGTATTTTCAGGTGGTTTCCAATTACATTTTTCTATTAGTATTGATAATTAATGTATTTTCATATGTTTTTCCATACGTTTATTCATTAACTAAATATTAGTTTTTTCTATTCTCTACAATTCCTCTTGTCCATTTTTTCAGTTTTATTTTTTTATTCTTAATGATTGACACATTTACTTCATACATTCGAAACACTAATTCTTTGCTAGGTTTGTAGGTTGAAAATATATTCTTCCTTTTCGTGGCTCAATATTCTATTTTAAGGGCAGTTTTGGATTAAAAATGTTCATAATTTCAAACCCAATTTTAAGTTACTAATATTTTGTCCTTTAGGTTTGTATGTATATGGTATATATTTTTTTTATCTAGAAAGTACTTTCTACACCAAAGTAATAAAGTATTCTTCATATGTTTTTTTCTAATTATTTATAGCTTTGAGCTGTACATTTTTGTATTTAATGTAAATAATATTGATTTTTCTATAAAGTATGAGATTAGGGTTCAGTTTTTTTCAACAAATGGATAACAAATGTTCTTACATAAATTGTCAAATATGATCTTTCCTCGAACGACCTGTAAAAGCACCTTTATCATATTAAGTCCTCATATCTATGTAAGTCTGTCTCTGTGCTATTAATTCTAATCCTTTAGTTTAAGTAATTTAAACCTAGGTTATTAAACTCACTGTTTTAATTCCAATGATTTTATAGCAAGTTGTAAAATTTTGTGGGGAATTTGTTATTCATGATTATTTTGGTTATTTACAATTTCTATAAATGTTAGATTACACTGAATATATAGATCATTCTGGAATAGATATCTTTATAATGTTGAATCTTTCAATATATAAAGAAGATATATCTTTTATTTATATCTTAGTAAATATGTTTCAGTAAAATTTCATAATTTTCTGCATGAAATCTTACACATCTCTTATTAGAATCATTCCTAGGTACTTTATATCCTCATGCTATTTTCAATAGTATATTTTAAATTTAAATTATTTTGTAACTATTTATTGTTTTCGTATAGAAGAAATAAAATAATTTCTGCAGTTCTCTTGGAAGAAAATTTCTGATTCATTTTTTTGTTGTATATATTTTTAATTAATAGACTTTAGTTTTTAAAAATGGTTTTAGATTAAAAGAAAAATTTATATATAGTACAGAATTCCCATATTAACACCTCCTACACACATACACACACACACACACACACACACACACACACATATACACACAGTTTCCCCTATTAACGTCTTTCAATAGTGTGATAGAGTTGCTACAAGTAATGAACCAATACAACCAATGAACAAATACATTATCAACTAAATCCATAGCTAACATTATTGTTAACTCTGTGTTGTATAATTTAATGGTTTTTGACAAATATGTCTTGTCATAGATAGTTTTATCACCCTAAAAATCTCCTGTGTTTCACCTATTCATCCCTTCTCTCTTCTCCCGAACCTTTTACAACCAGTGATCTTTTTATCTCTAAAGTTTTGCTTTTTTTCAGAATATCACATAGTTGGCATCATCAGTATGCAGCCCATTCAGACTGGCTTCTTTAACAAAGCAATATGCATTTAAGTTTCCTTATTTGTGTTTGTTTGTGCGTGTGTGTGTGTGTGTGTCTTGATAACTCATTTCTTTTTATTAATGAGTATTATTCCATTGTATGGATGTACCACAGATTGATTAACCACTAACTTATGAAGGACATTTTGGTTGCTTCCAAATTTGGGTGATCGTAAATAAAGCTAAGTTTAGTCTGCAGTTAGACTTTAGCAGTTCATCGAAATTACCATTTAAGTATTCCTAACAGTTACCGGTTTCAGCAGATTTTGCTTCAAGTAAACTGCTGGTCTTGACTGGTTTTCTGTATTTGCCTTTGTCTCAAGATTTAGAAATACTGATTTTCCTTGTTACTTCAATTCTCAGCTAGATCTATGAAAAGTTGTTGATTTTCAATTTGTTCATTTTTATTGCTGTAAAAATTGTGTTGACTACTTCTAAGCTCTTTACATGTCAGAGCCGAAATCAGAATGATTCTGATTTGTTTTTAATTCATTAAAAAATATGTCACATTAAATATTTACCTTTTCGTTTATAATCAATCATGAGACATCTACTATTGTTTCACTTATTCATATGATGTAAGCCCTGTAGACATGTGATCTTGCATTTATTCATTCGAATATTTTTAACATAGCTTTAAATATTTGGGAGACATAAAGATGAAGAGAGTTATTCTCTTATAATAACAGGAAAATGTATGAATTATTTATATTAGGATAAAATTTATCATCTTAAATTTTCAAATAAAAGTATTCTATCTCAGTTTGGAAACAATAGAAATAATAGTCTATTTGAATGCTCTAATGGACAAAAATTTTTTTTTATTCAAGAGAAGAGTAGGTCTCTAAAAGCTTTTTTTTTTTCTGATGAAGGGTAAATCGTGTATTATTAACACCACTTCAAATATTAGAGGATATTTGTATTAATTTATTTTCAGATTATTATGAACCATGGCATAAGCTCTCAAAATTTATTTTATTTTATTTTTTTAATTAAGTTATTGGGGTAACATTGGTTAATAGAATTATATAATTTTCAGGTTTACATTATAATTTGACAGCTGTATATTCTATTGTGTGTTTTCTACCCAAAGTCCAGTTTCCTTTAGCTACCATATATTTAATCTCCTTTACCCAATTCACACTCCCCCTCAAATTTTAATATGAATTGAAATTACTTAAGCATGCAAGAATATGTTTCCTGCTAAGACATAGAAACACTTAGAATTATTATACAATGCTTCATGTGAAATTGAAAAAAAAAAACAAATATTTACACGGATTTTTTAAGTGAAATGAATTCAGAATTCAAATATCTAACCTTAGCTCTAGAAGTTGGTAGATGTAGGAATCTCTAAATCTCAGTTTCCTAAGAAATGGGTGATAAAAAAAAAATACTAGCACTTTAGAGATCCCAGGATTTCCAGAAGAATGAAATGAAATATGATAATGAGGAAGAATGTTTATTGTTAAAAGGAATACTACATTAAGTCAATGAAAGTTATTATACTCAATTGGCAAAGCTATTACTGTATTCATAAAAAGAAGCAAGGAGAGAGAGTGGGGATCTGGGGAAAGATATGTGGGAGGTTGATGGGAGGGGAAAGGAAAAAAAGTGAACTTAGATATTTCCCCCATTTTCCAATGAACATTATGATTTGAACTGAATTTCTCATTACACAAATAAATCTCTGTAATGTCATGTAATGGCTCCCAGGTGATTTTATTTCAAAACCCAAAGATATGTCTTTTAAAAGATGAAGATCTACTAAGATAGAGGAAGTAGAAATATTTTTTTCTTTCAATCTGCTTAATGGTCATATCATGGAAAAGAGCAATTGACTGAAGCCTCTTCAGAGAAAACAGGTCTCAGAATAGTAAATGACACACCTGGGCAAAGCTAGGCAACAGAAATAGGAAAGATCCTTAAAATATACCCTTTAAATATATCTCTTTAAGAAAGAATGAAAATATTCTTTTCACAATGTCAATGCCATATTCACATCAAAAAGATTAACCAAATTCCCAAACATCCTCCAATATGAAAATTATCTAGTAATTCCCAAAGATCATTTATAGCTGACTTGTTCAAATCAAGATCCAATAGTCACACATTATATTTGATTGTTGTATCTCATTAGTCCTTTTAAATCCAAAACTGTGTTCCAACCTTCCCACTGTTTTTTAATGATAGGAACTTGTTGAAGAAAGTTGGCCAGTTAGTTGCCTCTAGAATATTGATTGCTTATTCACTTATCTTGTTCCCCTGGCATCTAGATCTCTTGTAAAATAAAAGTTAATTCAAAAGTTTTGAGTATATCCAATTTAAAAATGTGTGAGAAAACACATCATTGGTGATGATGTGCAACACACAGTATCACATGAGAATCCAGTTGAGAAGACATTTGCTTGTGTGGCATTTAATGTTTTTAGACATTTATCTTCAGACATGTTGAGTATGAGGTGCTTATGGACATTTGGGTGAGCAAGTCCAATATATAGTTGGATATAGACAAGAAGCTATGGAAATTTATGTGAATGAGATAAGATTTGGTGGATTGAAGACATTGAATATAACAAAATCATTCAGGGAGGGCATAAAAGGCAAGGAGATAAGAGGACGAAGGAGAGAAGAATCCTAGGAGAGATCAATATTTAAAGAAAAGGCAGAAGAAGATAATGAAGCAAATAAATAAATAAATATATAAGAAAGAAAGGAGAACATGGAAAGAGACAGAAGTATATCCCCAATACCTTCTTTTTCCTAGAATAAAATCATAAAAATATGACAGGTACTGCTTTATTGGGAGATGGTGAGAAGAGGTGGTTATACAGCTTTATTGAGGTATAATTGACATATAATAAGCTGCACATATTTGAAGTGTACAATTTGATAAGCTTTAATGTATGAAAACTCTGTGAAATCATCACCACAATCAAGATAGAAAATGTATTTATCATCCCACAGGTTTACATATGCCCCTCTCACCTCTCAAGACTCTCTGCCTCCCTAGGTAATCACTGATCTGTTTTCTGTCATTAGAAATTGGTTTGCAAGTTCTAGAGATTTTCATAAATAAAATCATATAGTATGTACCTTTTACTGTATGGCTTCTTTTGCTCAGCATAATAATTTTGAGATTTATCCATGTTTTTTCATGGATGAATAATCCATGCAGTTTTAGTGTGGAATAATATTCCATGGTATTGACATGCCACATTTTGTTTATTCATTTACTTGTTGATAAGACAAAGTCTTTAGTAAATCATATTATTTTAGGCAACCACTATTTGAAATCCTACTATGACCAGACACAGAGCTAGGCACTAAGTTAGGTTAGTGAACAAGACAGAAAAGGTCCTACTCTTGTGGAGTTTATAGCTTTACCCAAGAGAAATAAAGCACATGACCACACAGAGTTACATACAAACGATCATAATAGTTTTATTGGTATAAATCTCTATTTAACATTATCGTCTGTCAATAAGAAATGGAATATATAAATGATAAGATAGGTATATATTTAGATTTTCAAGAAACTACCAAACTATTTTCCAGCGTCATTGTACCATTTTATATTCCGACCCACTGTACATGACAATACCAGTTCTAATACATACTCATTAAAATCTCAAATGGTCAGTAATTTTTATTTTCATCATAATTACTGGTGTGTAGTGGTATCTCATCCTGGTATTCATTGATATTTCCCTAATGACTGACAATATTAAACATCCTTTCATGTTCTTATTTATCATCAGTGGATATTCTTTAGTAGAGAGTCTCTGTTATTGCTAATTCTAATATCTGTGGCAAATCTGGGTCAGTTTTCCATATTATAGATTATGCATTTTTGGTTCTTTGTATTCCTGATAATATTTAATGGGTGTCAGACATTGTGAAGTTTATCTTACTATGTGTTAGATATTTTTGTATTCCTGTAACTATTCTTGAGCTTTGTTCTGAGGTGCAGTTAAAATACTTGGGAACAGTTTAATCCTTTAGGGTCTTGTTTTTATGACTTGTTAGTTGGATCCTGAGCAGTATTCAGTCTAGGCTAATTATTCCCACTACTGAGGCAAGACTCTTCCGAGTGACCCTGTAAATTGTGAGTTCTTACAATCTGGCTGGTGAAAACAATCACTAGTCCTGGGCCTGTCTGATCTAGGGCACTGATTCTCATCCTATGTGGAGATTATTACATACTTAATTCATGAAGGGATGCTCTACAGAGCTCAAAGCTCTATCTCTACATAGATCTCTGGTTTCTGTTACTCTACCTTACCACTCTAGTGCCCTGGCCCCTCAGCTTTGTGTTCTCAGCTCAGATATTTTGCAAGCTCTGCCTTGGTTACCCCTTCACATTCTTGGTACCACATCTTGGAAACTTCCTCAGTATGTAGGCTGGGGAAAATCATGGGCTTTCTCAGGCATTACAGTCCTTAATCTCCTGATGTTCAGTGTATTGAAAAACTGTCATTTTATATATTTGTCTGGTTTTTTTTTTGCAGGTAAGTCAGATATCTGATACCTCGTCTTGCCTAGAAGTAGATGCCTAGCCTCAGTTTCTCCATTGCTACTTCTTTTCTTCTCTATTAAAAAAAGAATATGTGACTCTTTAATTTATACCTCTTTTACCTTATGGAAAAATTGAATATGTTCATTTTTTTTATATCTGTAAATATTTCAACTGAGTGCCATTTTTAGGTCACCTTAGTTCAATCATTGGAGATATGTTAACATTTCCATGATCATAAATCAATTAGTTAATTCCTATTTCAATTTGCAAGTAAAAATTATAATGCTACTGAGATATCTTAAGACTCACCTAATACCAGCAACAATGAAGTTATTCTAGGGGGGAAAAAGTTAATCTTTAATCATCCCTTATTTTTGACATTGTACTTCAAGGATATTTGCCTTACTTGATTTTTTAAATTCAATGACAAAATTATTATAGCTATCCAAGTAAGCTTATATGTAAGACTCAACAAATCCAGCATTGCTTTATAGTTCAATAGCAAACTAGATTTATAGAGATTTCTAGTTTACATGACCTGGGAATTTGGCAGAACTCTGCCCTTGAGCCTATGAAAATGCACATCAAAAGAAACAAAAGAAAGAAAATAGTAACAGAACTATAAACTAAATATGGAAGAAAACATATGCCAAAATCTAGAGGGACTTTATCCTAATTACACTAATAATGAGAAAAAGTTTAGAAACATTCTTACAAACTAATGACCATATGTTCTAACTTCTAATAGAAACTATATGGACAACATTAAAAAAGCTAAAAAAAAAAAAAAGCTTTTTCATTGAACTCCATTGTTTCCATAATTCTGGAATAGAAAGGCTTAAGCAATCTGGGAAATAAACTACAGCTCTCTAATTGCACAGAAACTTCCTAATGAGCTAGTAGTAACCAGGGAATCTAATTTTACCATCTCTCTCCCCTTTTACCCCATCACCGTATTCTTTCAAAATCTCAGTAAAAATTTCAACTCTCTAAACAATAACAAACATAAAAATATATGAAATGTGATACATTGAGTCTACAAACACAGAGCTCATACACACAAAAATATCTTATAAATTGGGTCTTTGACGGAACGAATTATAGAAGCAAGGCACACCAAGAAATAAAGTGGAGGGTTGTAAGTCCAGGTTCCAAATGTCTGCTCTTATACTCTCCCCCATCTATAAGCTACATTTTTTTATATTTCTTATCTTCTCTATGTGAGTTTCTTCATTTAATGAGATGATTAAGTGAAATAAAGCATGTGAAAGTTTAGCACAGGAGGCCGTATGGAGTAAATATTCTGTAAGTTTAATGACAGTCATTATCATTGTCATCATCATCATCATATCCTTTATATTACTATATAAAGGAAAAAAATAGCAAAAATTTAGCTTAGTAAGAGAAAAAACATGATATAAGTCAAAATACAGGATTAGTTTCAAAGCCCTAGCAATTGCTTGAACTGTTTGTTTTGCATATTTTCCCCAGAAACTCATCAAAATAGCACATAGTTCCAGATATCTACTTCAAAAAGATAAAGTTAACAATGCCATTCAGAAATGTTGTAAGATTTACCAACTATTCCTCATTAAAATACTGAGTGTATTGAAAATAAAAGGATATTTTCTTCATGTAATAAAAATTATATGTCATTTTGAAATCCAGTAGTCAATATTATATTTAACAGAGAAACACTGGTGGTACATCCTTAAGTCTGGAAAAACAGAGATAAGACAAAAAAAAGAACTCTAGCTGTTGAAAAAAGACACTATTATCATTTTTCAATAATCATTTCCTTTACTTCAAAACCTTAGAATTTCTACTGAGAAGACTCTGGAATTGATGAGGGATATAAATGATATGCTAACTTAGACCAAAATAAATTCCTGCTGTACTTAGTTTTGAAAAGAAGAATATAATTTTACTTAGGATGATAGCATTTTATAAAACATAAATTAATGGTTACAAGGATATGCAATTAGTGCAGGACACTCATATTGTTACTGGTTTTTATCAAGCAATTATTGTATTAAATCTTTTGCATATAGGATATTTATATAAATTATACTACTCTATTAAATATTCACAACATCACTTGAAAGAAAGAAAAGAAGAAAGAAAGAAAGAAAGAAAGAAAGAAAGAAAGAAAGAAAGAAAGAAAGAAAGAAAGAAAGAAAGAAACAGAAGAAAGGAAGGAATAGAAGGAAGGAAGGAAGAAAGGAAGAAGGAAGGAAGGAAGGAAGGGAAGGAAGGAAGGAAGGAAGGAAGGAAGGAAGAGAAAGAAGGAGGGAGAGAAGGAGAGAGGAGAGAGAGAGAGAGAGAAAGAGAGAAATTGGTACAGAGCAATTAAAAATTTGTCCAAGCACACAGTTAGCTAAAGATAAATTGAGACTTTAATTCATGTGGCCTGATTAAAGATTCTACCTAGTTAATCAAGCACTATGCTGAAAATCAACATGTACTTTTCTGAAAAGTAATTTAAGCACATTATATCAAAGATCTTAAATAACACATATTATTTAATATCCTAACTTAATTTCTAGATTTATAACCCAAGTATTATAAAATATGAACAAAGGCTTATGCATAGAGATGAATAACATAATTATTTATTAAAAAGTGAAAACAAAATAGATATCTAATATAATAATTAATCAAATTATATAAAATTTATGAAATATGTTCCATCATCAATGTGTATTAATATAAATTTTAATATAAAAATCTAATAAATATATGACAATAAAAATTTAAAATGGTGGAAGAGCTAGGGTATAAAGAATTAATGAAAGAATTAATGAATCTATAATATTCTATTAAGTTGAAAATTAGGTACAAATTCTTCACCTCACTATCAGTATTTATACATCTTATCCATTTGTATTTATTAAATGTCTTATAAAACAGCCTAAAGACAATAATGCAATATAAAGTGATACATTGAGTGTGATAAAAACATGAATATTTTTAAATGCTCTGTTAAAAACAAAAGGAAATAGTCTAAAACTTGCATGGAATTGTTCTTGGTAGTTATATTTTACTGCTTCTTATTGTTCTATGAATCAGTTTACTTTCCCAATTATTTAATTAAATGTATCATGTTTCCAGTCGTTTGATGATGGCAACTAGCCTGTTATTAAAAACAATGAAAAGTTCTGAAAAAGCCACAAAGAGCTGAAAATACAGGAGAAAAAATGACCAAGCTGGAATCTACCAGAAAAGTAGAAACTAAAGCATCAGTTTGAAGCTGGAAGCTGCTTTTGCACTAAGGGCATTAACTTAACTTGGCAGGAAACTAACTTTTGTAATGAGGACAGAGGCCAAGGCTCAAGATCTACCTAAATTGGGGAATCTCATTGGAGATCCCCTATGTGACAAAGAATTATGCCTTCAGCAAAAATATGAATCATTAAAAAGAAAAAATCCAATCCAATTACACACCATTGTGGAGGGTTGCTTTGGCTCCAATGCTTCACCTTAGTCCCAGAAAGATGACTTTTTCAAAGTAAAGAAGCAAGTCAGGGGCAAAAGTGGATCTTAACTCATCTTGCTATTTTAATCCTAATGCTGTTTCCACTAACCTAAATTATGGAAAATTGTCTTTTATGGCTTTTTTAAAAATATCTTTTACAATGACATTCTCTCCTGCTCCAGATGGATATAAGTATAGCCCAAAGCTGAAATAATATTTACAGAGAACACAGAAATGGATGCCTGTGAAAGGCTGGCGATAATGACAAGAGTGTTATTAATCATAGGAGCACCTGGATGTTTTTTTCTACTTACTTCCTTGTAAACTAAGTACAGTCTTTTATCTCTGACAAAGAGGATTTCAAAGACATTTTACAAACCAAAGTATATCCTTCCAAACTAGGGAAGAATTATGTATAATAAATTCTCACTAGCACTCTCTCAATTCTCCAGCTATCAATGTCTTTTCTAAAATGTCAAGTCTAATGTGAGTTATCTTTTTCTCATAATGATAGACATGGCCTTTTGAACCTAAAAATAATGGTAAGGTAATGTACTTGCAGATTCTTGTGCACCATTAATTTAGAAAGATTAAAACTTAGAGCTCTGAGATTACCAAAAAGACATATGATATTGGCAGAGGCCAAGGATGTTGTTTAATACCCTACAAAGCACAAGATAGCCCTTGTACAACAAAGAATCATCTAGTAAAACATGTCATTAATGCTGAGGTTGAGGCCAAGTTTTAGGCCATTTTATCATAGGTTATTTCTTACAGGCTAAATTTAAGCCAAACTCATTCAAGGGTGATTTTGTTATATTTCACCAATTACCAGGTACTCCTGTTTCCCTGTGGAGGAACGTCCCTAGAATCGTCTTTTGGTCAAACCTCTTCCTTACCCATTTTTATTTTAAATTTATTTTTTTTTATGTAAGTATAGTTGATATACAATCTTATATTGATTATATTTGTTTCAAGTGTACAACATAATGATATGGCATTTTCATACCTAACAATGTGATCACCTAACTAATTACTTTTTATTCTCCATTTATCACAGAAGAGAGGTGATTTTCGAATTATCAAATTTGGAAGAAGAAATGAACAGGCTTATTTTAGTTCTATCTTGCCTCTTTTTTCAAAAACAGATGGCACACAAATGCAGACATTGCCTGCTTCTTCATGCCTTGTTACAAAGGCAGCCTATACCAAGGAGGTCTAAAATTACTCAGTCATGCCAATGACTCAATATGTAAGATTGTTAAATTCGAATACAGCAAGCCAACTGGCTATGCTTTGGTTAAACCACAAATCTCAGCCATTAAGCAGACTTTTTATTGACATCTTTTAGACTTCTGTGTCTTATATTTTAGAATTGGTTTAGAACTCAAGTAAAGAAGAGGAGTTTAATCCTTGTATCCTAATCTCTACAATCCTTATTTTCCCAATTCTTTTAATAATTTAACCTTCTCTACATTCACACTGCTTTCTTAATGATTTTGTTCACCATCGCCTTTTTTCTGAACTATTCCAATTACTCAGTCTCTCTTTCCCTGTCCCTCTTTTTGCTCATCTTCTGTCCCTCTTACTCTGTCCCTCTTTTTGCTCATCTTCTGTCTATTCTCATGCTCCAACACATCAGTCTTCTCAGAGTACAGTTCTGATGAGGGGCTTCTTTTAAGAGTCTTCAATTTTTCCTCCAATTCTATCCATAAAAATATCAAAATTTATTTGCATTTTTTTCAAATATTTGTTTAATCTGTTCTAACCTGCACTTGAAGTTTACACTCTGATGAAATTGGAACAACCGTAATTCCTCTTACATGCTCTATATATGCCCATCAGTTAGAGTAAATGCAGTGTGAGCTTAGACTCTTTAATGTGATCATATACCAGTGACATATACTTTCTAGGCCTCTATTTTCTCATTTATAATAAAGGACAAATTATTCCTGGCTTTCTTTCTCACGGGATAATAATTGGAATTAAAAACTATACAAGAATGCTGAATCAAGTTAATGCAAGATGCTAATATAATAGGAAGAAAATGTACACAGCTCCACATCTCAGATGTGTTTAGACAGGACTTTGTAATTGTCAATGATTGGAAAAATCTCTTACAATATCCTACATTTAATTTGAAAGAAGTTACTACAAACTTAAAGATTGAATTCTGTGATTTTATAATCATGTTATAAATTCTGTTACATTAACTTTTTGTCTTTGCTTTTACTTTCAACAGAAAAGTGAAAAATTATAAATTTTCAATGTTTATTAAATGTGCATTTATAGAGTTCATGTAGATCTTGAAGTTAATACTTTCTTTAAGATGAATATGTCTGGGAAACTTGATCATTCACACATCAGTGCAATGAATAATAATGTACTTTATTTGCATATTTTTTCTCTGATAGCTCAAAACACTTTACATGTTACAAAATTGTGCCAATTAATACCTATGTGTAAGCTCATAAACTAAATACAATTAAACAAAAACGTTAACTTAAAGAAGAAAGTAGGCTGACAAAATTATTGTAAATTTTTCAGCGATAATGATAGTTAACAATTATGAAGTGGATATTATAAGCTATTAATTACTTTGGGGGGAAAGAGTTCCCCAAATCTTCCCAAAACCCACACATGTTAGTTATTATTATCCTCTTTATCTCCATTCACAGATGAATGAACTAAGAAACTGAGAAGTTGTGCAATATGTCCAAGGCCTTCTAACTACTAAATAAATAATCCCAGAATTCATTTCCATAGATCGCATGCATGTCCATTGTCCTGCTAAATCTGTAAAATTACAGATGTATTTCTCCAAAGCTAGTCCTAGAATGTACCATTCTTATATATTAGATAGTACAATTATACTAGTATGACGGACAGTGTCATTCAGTTTTATAACTTTGATAATGAGAATTTCAACAATATTTCAACAAATGTCTCTAAATACCAGAAGAAAGAATTGAAATTCAGAAAAATGATTAGTCAGTATCAAATACCAATTTTGAAGTAAGATGAATACTGGAAACAAAGTATTCTGAATTCCATGCTATTGATTCTAGTATTCTGGATACAATATAACTTATATGCAGTGAGCACAAAACAAATAATAGTGAAACTCCATTGAGGCTGGAAAGAATAAGGAAAAATGCGACATTTCCCAATGTGGGCAACTTGGCAAGAGCAAAATTTCAGGTAAGGCAGGGCTCTGCAGATGAGGGAGAAAGAAGAAAGGAAGGGGAGAAAGGTAGGGAAGGAGGGAGGGAGGAAAAACAAATATCATTTGTGAAAAGGATTTTACCTCATGGAGGCCAACTTTCTGTTAACACTCAACACAAATCATACTGTTTCCTGCCTCAAGATCAGAAAGAAACTTTATTTTCTTGAAAGCTTGTGTAATCCTTTCGAAAGTCATTCAAAAAAGAGAGTTTCTGAAGTTTGTGGCCACCTAAACATATTTGCGTTTGAGAGTAAAATACTTCCTGATTTGCAGCAATTATACAGATTTGTGCAATAATTACTAAGAAGAGATAGTCAGATTAATAGAAATGATGTCTTGTATTTGTGGGAGAAATACCTTTTTACTAAAATATTTTGCTTAAATTCTGACTAAAGCCTTGGAAACTAGCCACAATACTGAATCATATAAGTGTGTAACTAGTCTGATATGGAATCTTGTGATAGATAGAGGGAGCAAAACAGAAACATAAACAAAAATAAAAATAATGTGAACTATAACCACGAGAAATCAGTAGTCTAACAAATTTAGTCACAGGGCTTTAATTATACCCCGAGGTTGGACTCATCTTCAATAATGAAACCATACTGTAGTTATGGTTGGATATTATTTGAGTATTATTTATAATTTCATTTGTTATGACACAGATGTGTGCAGTCATTTGCTTGAAATGTCTATTTTCCCTTGCTGTTGTCCTGACAGTTTTATATATAACTACCTCTTTAGATTTTTAAGAGAAACTAGAAAAAGGAAATTCAAATTTTTATTTATTGATTTTTTTATTAAATTTATCGGGGTGATGTTGGTTAATGAAATTATATAGATTTTAAGTGTACAATTCAATAATATCAAAACCATGGTACCTAAATGAGGCAAGTTTTAGGACTGCATCACGGTCACAGATTGAGTTGGAAGCACATGCTAAGTGAGAGACTGAGGCACGAGGTATTTAAATATCAACACCAATGAAGGAAGGTGAAGGAAGCAAGATTGGGCAGAGGAAGAAATGGAACTGAAATACATATGAGAAAAAACCTGGGTAATCTAGGGAGTGGTGGGTTAGAATTTCCTCTGGTCCAGCCAAAATAGTTGGGCCTTTCTACCCCTGCCCCTGCCTCACTAGTTTATGCATGTAGAGCAGCCTGGGAAGGAATGTAAAGACCTCAGGTAAGGCAAGGAGACAGACACTGCAGGAATTGACAGCTGACCCCTGTAACTGGGCAGCAAGTCTTTCCTAAAAGAACTCTCTGCACACTGCCATGCAGAGCCATATAGAGCCCAGGGCAAGAAGGAAAACTTCACAATACTTATCTCATCTTTATTTAAATGTTAATATTTGATACATCATTCCTTTTTGCATTAATAAAAAAATATTGCATTAAAATATTTATTTTGGTTACTAAGTGTTTTGGTACTCGCTTAGATTTTGAGACTCTACTCTAAGCTCTCCCTCTTTGTCTACTACATTTCTTAGAAAAAAAGAGATGAAAAAGTTCTATCAATCCATGTGCTTTCTTTTCCAGGAGGCACATCATCTTCCAGGAGCTTTCAATCCAAAAGAGGTATAATCAACAGTTTGTTATAACAGAAAACAATGTTAAACAGAAACTCAAAAAAAAAAAAAACAGAGTTTATGTTCCATATCTTCTAGCTATGTAATATAAATCATTGTACTTTCTGTGCAGATTTCCTATGATACCTATATCCCTAGTAGTCACAACACTTGGATAATTTAAAAGAGATAGATGTCATATGGCTTAAAGAATATTAGGTAATTTTATTGGCTACATAGCATCTACCACATAAATGGATGATAGGCAAGGCACTGATATGAGCCTGATTGAAAAATAAAAATATTCACAGCTATTTTAGAAGTACCAGTATCAGAATATTCTCTAGATGCTTTCATATTTCATTCAATCCATCATTAAGCCAACTCATGTAATAAAAGTAGCAAGAGAATTTTCTAGTGTCATCTTTCAGAGGACTTTTCTCATTTAATACAACATGATTTTCAAAGTCTCAATACATTTAACATTATATTTTAAAGCACATGAGAGATATTAGTTGCTATGAGGAAAAAGTAAATATTTGAGATAAAATGATTTTGGAACACTTCAAAATCCAGTTTGCCTTATCAGGAAGGCTATCTTTATCTCTTGTACCTTAATCTGACTCTAAGGCTTAGCTGCAAGGCTAGAGGAGGAAAGATGTAACCTGGAAAAAGGAAATACCTAACTTGTCTCCCCAGCGCTCTAGGAAAAATTTTGAGTATACAAAAATAGGAACAAAAAAAGAAAAATGTATACCTTCTACCTAAGAGAATGTGGGAGAAGAAAAAATTTCATTTGCCAGCAAGGCAGAGGTAAGGGACATCTGCCCATCTCCAGGCCAAGGTGCTAAGGAAAGGAAATATTGAGGAGGATGCTGAAGGCAAAGGAGTCTCTGAAAGGAGACCACTGTGCCTGTCAGTCCGAGGCCAACCTGGACCAATCTCAGCCAAACATCCCCTATAGCATGGCACTGCTGGAAAGAGATTTTCCTAATGAGCTGGTCATCTGTCCTGGTTTTCACAGAACTAGTTTTAGCCCTGAAATTCCCACTTCCTGGAAAAACTTCAGGTCCAAGTAAACCAAAACAAGTGGTCATCTTATTTCCCAAGTCATACTTATTTTCTCTATGTAGAAAGGACCCCAGATTCCTGTGTTCCCACCAGCGTCTGGTGCAAAGATTATAAATGATTTAATAGCACTTGTCCTCCCATGGAATAGATCATGATAACACAGAGCAGAGGAACCTGGTGGTATCGTTTGGCATGGATAGTTTAGGCCAGGGCAACATGGTCATGTGACAGGCATTCAGAAGTTATGATGCACTTACAAGACCCCAGATGAGACAAAATCAGGTAAGTAGCAGTACCAGGCCCTGCTTAAGAAGAAATAGAATAGATTAGAAGTTGTACCATTTTAAGCCTTGAACTTCCAATCCCAGCAGACCAAATAGTAAGTCCACTGATGAAGACTACCCATAGTTAAGAGAATCTAGCTGATTCCATGTAGATTTGAGACCCTTTATTCATTTTTACTTCAAGGACATGGTAAGCCCTCTCATGAACCTAAATATCACTTTGAGTTGGGAGGTAGGGGGGGTGGAATGTGTGTATGTGCAGGTGAGGATGGAAATGTTTTAAAGATTGAATATATATTCAAAAGAGGTTGAGAGTCCTACAACTCTAATAAAATAATTTATTCAGACAAGACCATAAATGGACTCTAAAACTATTAAAATGCTGATAGAGAATTGGATATTTGAATGGATATAAAGTATCAACCCATAAAATATCTTGTTGCAAGAGGTAAGTATAATTTTATAAACTCTTTAATGTAGTAATTAATCTTAGCATCATTAATGGGAGGAACTACTCCTGTACCTTCTGACATAATACGATATGAAGCACATAGCATTATCTACAAAGTATTCTCACTAAAATGGTTGTGAAAATTACAAGCTAAATGCTGTGTCATTCTACAGTACAATTGAGCTAATGTCTTCAAAAAGTCAGTGGTATAAACAGAAAAGGTGAAACCTATCTAGATTTAAAAGACTTCAGAGACATAACAAAATGCAATTGAAAAAATGACAAAACCAACTCAGTAAAATGCTACTGGTTATTAAATGTATGTGATCGGCAAGTGGAAGCTATACTTCTTTCTCTGTCTTTTTCTGTACCTTTGAAAAATTCTATAATGTAAGATTAAAAAGTACAGACATTTCAAATACAGAAATGTTTTAAAGTAATTTTCCTGTTTCAGGTTTTTTTTTTTTTTCCTGTTTGTGTGTTATTTTAGTTCATCCAGTAAGTGAAGGCTCATGAGAAAAAAAATCATACAACAAATAAAGAAATAACTTCTTTTGGGTATAGTGTGAGTTCTTTTGTAACTCAAAAAATTAATGTTTATAAAATCGAAATGAGGGAGGGGGTGGTAGGAGAAAGACCATTGAAATCGTATGCTTTCTGTGACTCTTGCTTCTTTTGAGGAGGAGGAATCTGGTCCTAGGTTCCCTGTGATTCACTCTGCATTATTCACTACCATCTACAGTCCCTATGGATATCTCCATAGTAAATAAGTCTTTTTGGCTCTTCAAACTGTATGACTTTGATATTAAATCCAACTTAATTATTTCTGCTAATCAAATCTTGTTCATTTATAAGATGGAGTATTAAATGACTAATAGTATGAAACATAGTAGGTTCTTAATAGATAATACTTGCATCATTATTATAATTATTAATATCATTATTAATCCCCTTAATTTATTTTATTTCCCTCCATATTTAACTTTTTTTATTTACTTTATTTATTTTATTTTTTATTGTTTTTTTTTATTTTTGACACCTATAGCACCACTTCCAGGTGGTCTCCCATCCAAGTACTAACCAGGCCTGACTCTGCTTAGCTTCCAAGATCAGATGGGATTGGGCTTGTTCAGGATGGCATGGCAATAGACTCCTTTCACATTTAATTCATTGATTCTCCACAGTGCCCACCACATATATCTCCAGTTACCTCTCCTTCTTTTCCATTCCTACTGTCATTACTTACCCTCATTAATTTTTACCTATTATTTCAGATTTTTTCCACCTATATTTTACCTTGGTTTCATACTCTATATTTTGCATTAAGCTGTGCTACTTCATAACATGATAAAATAGAGCTTAGCACAGTGCTTAAGAGCTTGGGTTATGGAATTAATCTGTCTCAGTTAATATCCTGACCCTATTACCTTTTAGTCAGACATTAAGCTAGTTATTAGCTATAATCTCATATGCAGTGTGTTTATATTAATAGTGTCTGCTTCACTCATTTGCGGCAAGAATTAAATTAGGTTATATTGTACATTACCTAGAACAGGGTCTAACAGTTTGTAAGTGCTTTAAATAGTTTCCAAAAATAGAATTAATGGTTGATATGGACCATAAAATATTAATCTACTATCCTCATAGTGTATATTTATAGGGTTATTAAATATTTTTAATATTCTGTTATAATAAAAATCTTTATAAATTAGAATTGCATGAGAACTTACATTTTAAGCCTTATAAATAGATTACACTAATTTACATACTGCTAACAGTTTATAAGAATGTGCATTTCAAAAGAAATTTGCCAATCGAGAATTACTATTTATTTAATATTTGCCAAATTGAAAATCAAACATTTTAATACTTAAATTTTAATTTCCTAAATTCATAGAGACTTGCATATATTGAAAGGCTAATTTAATGTTGTTTAATTCATGTCCCTTATTAAAATAAGAAACTAAGGCTGAGAAAAGTGACGTTACTAGCCAAATGTCACACAATTATTCAGAGAACTCAGGTCTCCCTCTTTCAATTTCATCTGGTGTTCTCTCCATGTCATGATGCTGCTGTCAATTATATTTTTGTTTAATCATGTTTACATTCCCTACTTTATGCTGAGCATTTTCAGAGAAAAGACTGTATTTTCTCCCAGTACCTCCCACAGTGCTTTGCACAGAACCTTTCAAGTAAATATTGAATAATTAAATAAGTATATGAATTATATGCCAAACAAAGAGTGCCTAAACAAATTAAGAGCTGTTGAACAAGCCAGATTTTTTAAACATTCTTATCATTTTGTCAATGTGAAGTCATTATGTTAGTTTGAAGATATGTAGGACAGTTTGCTACAGAAAAAAAAAGGCGGAAAGAGAATTTTTAAGATTAACCTGAGAGAATAAGGGAATCAAGAAATTAAGAGCCTTATTTAAAGAAAAATAGCAAATTGCACATGAGTATAGGTCAAACATCATAAAATAGGGGTGTGTTTTGGGATTTGAGAGATTCCTTGTTCCAATTTAAACTACCATTACATCCTGCTAAGACATGATTATTTTGCTAGAGAATTGAGTTTAGGACCAAGGTCAAATGCTCCCAATTTTCCCTCTTTCTAATGCAGATGAGTCATTCAGAAGTAGAATGAGCCCTTGAATCTGTTTGCTGTATGGGCACACACTTTTTGCATTCAACCCGTATTTATGCAACAGCCATTATGTAACAGAAACTGAACTGAACTCCAGGGATAAAACTGCCCAAGATAAGCAGTTTCCTTGCTTCGAGGAGCAATATTTTAATGGGAAAGCCTAATATACACAAGGAAACAGAGAAGAAGGCAATGACAGCATGATGTGATAAAGAGGAAGTACAGTGTAGGTGGGAGCAGGTGGAGTTGTCAAGACTTTTCTGAAGAGGTAATATTTAGGCTGAAATCATGTGCAGCAAAGTGCTAACCACATTGAAGGGAAGCACATAAGTGAAGGTCCAGGAGTGATAAAGAATCTGCCAGTTTTTAAAAACCTCAACAAGTTCAATAAAGCTGGAGCAAAGCAAGTTTCAAGAGGAATGAAGAGAGATGATACTACTGGTGAGCTAGGCAGAGACCAGATGAAGAGAGAACAAGCTAAGCTAAGGAGCTTGGAATTTATTTACTGACGAGAAGTTGCTAAAGATATTTTAGCCAAGACAATATATGTTCAGGTTTGCTTTCCACTACAGTTTCCCATCAGTCAAGGGCAGGATATGTTGGAGGTGAGATATACTAGAACCTGAGAAAGAAGTGAGGAGGCAACTATGCTAATTCATTTAAGACATGGTAAGAATTAGAGCTGAGATATTGATAGGAGATCTGGAAAAATTAAGGGAAGAGATTTAGACATATAGTAACATCTTATTCATATATCTTTTATAGCAAATATTAAATTGTTCTGAGGTTATTTGTTTTCTTGCCTGTTTTCCCCATGATAACATAAGCTCTTTTAAGGGTTATACTTATCTCATGGCATGTGTATTTGTGGTAAGTCTCAAAGCGTTGCACATAGTAGTCACTTTTTATATCGATTGGATAAATGAATAAATGCATGAAACAATCTCATATGGCAACACGTTTTTGCTATGTGCTATGAAATGCAATGCCTCATGTCATATGTAGAACTGCTCCATTTTTCAGATGGGCAAAGTGAAGCTGACATGGGAAAGAGGCAATCTTTTTACTTTTTCTTTATATTCTATTTTTTTCTTTCCAAGTAACCAAAATAATTTGTCAGAAAGGGAAATGATATTCAAGCAGTGATGGTCATTCGCAATTCACAGCTATTTGTCCTTTGTGCCCACACTGATGATAATTTTAAAGATAAGGTTATCATACATGTTTAATTTTTCAAAGCATTATTTTTTGTCATTTCACAGAATTAAAAAAGTAAAACAGAATGAAAGTAGATTCAGTCTTCCATTTCAGTTTAATTTGAGCTCAAGACTTAAGATACTTCAACAAATATTTTTTTGGACTAAAGATCACTGTATTTAACTAGACTTTCTTAAGTTATTCAGTGACATGAACACCTGCATTGCAGAACTAGCATTTTGCACACAGCAGTAAAAATAAAATTGAATTAGTTTGAAAGTATACATCTGCTGTCCTCTGCATATTCTATATTTATATAAACAGGATAATATATTCTTTTCTGAAACATATACTCATAATTGTAAATGAAGTGTTCATTTAAGAAAAGTGAAAGTTTACAATGACAATATTTGAAGGTTATACAACATTTCTAGCATCTACTAGCATCAACATCCTTTCCCTTGGGTAGTGTTATAATATAGTATCGAATATCAGTAGTGTAGCATTTTTCCATCATTTCTGCACAAACTATTTATTGAACCAAAGATCACTTACAAACCCATTTTCTCTTTCCTTCCTTTATACCAAGCTAGTAAAGTATGAATTGGAATCACCTAAAAAGAGTGTCGGGTCACAGATTCCTGATTCAGTGGCCTTGGCATGGCAAGAAATTTCATTTCTAAGAAGATCTTAAGTAATGGTTACGCTGCTGGTTCAGGTGTTATAAATTGAGAACCACTGCTTTACAATAGAGACCGAAAAGCCACATTTACTTTCCTTAGCGTCTATGTGACTTTGTATCTCTCAGGAGGGCTAGGTGACGCTGTAATAACAAACAACTGTCAAACGTAAGTGGCTTAAAAGAACAAAGTTATATCTCTTAACTTAAGTTTTATGTACAAGGAAAGTCACTGTGAACTCTGTTCCATGGTCCTTGGGTACTCAATCTGGGACCCAAGTGTATATGGTTATTATCTAGAATGTTCCTGTGGACAATGACAGAGGGGAAAAGAAACAACAACTTGTACACTGGAGTCTTAACAGTACTGATCAGAAATAACATGTCATTTTCACTTAAATTTTATTGACCAATGCAAATGACATACCACACTTAACCTCTGAGGGCAGAATGTGAAGAAGGCCCTTGGAAAGAGATGAATCTAAATACTTGTGAATAGTTGTAAGGGCCACTACAGATATAATTCTGACCAAAACAATATAATAGAAAGTTATTATTAGGTGAGGGCTTGCAGGAGGGTAATAAACTTGGTAGGCGTGCCCTTTCTGCATTTTACCCTCTTCGATATACACTTTCTTTTAAACTGGAATGTAGATGTGATTTCTGGGGGTGCAGTAGCAATGTTGAGGTCAGAGGGATCAATAAATTAGAGCCTGTCAGCCAAATCTGACCAGTCACCAATTTTTGTAAATATAGCTTTACTAGAACACAGTTACACTTACTAATTTGCATATTGTCTATGGCTATTTTTATACTACAAGGGAAAAATTAAGTGGCAACAGAAAACTTACGGCAAAATAAGCCAAAAATATTTATTCTCTGGCTCATTATAGATAAAAGTTTATTAAGCCCTATACTAAGGATTTCAGAACAGGAAGATAAAGGGAATTTGGATGCTTGGTGACATTCTTGATCACCTGAACTAACGTAGATTTTTTTTTTTTTAAACAAGGGAATTAAGTCTTATTTATTCAAGAGAGATCCACAGGGTTTATTGCAACCAAAAGCATTACAACTGATACATCTCCCTACAAACATTCTGAGATAATGAAATACCAAGCATTATTCCAATTTTCAGATGGTAGAACAGACACAGGTCAAATGATTTGTCTAAGTTCATACCTGCTTAGCAGAGTCAGTTCTATAGCCAAGAATACAGATCCCCAGGTCAGAACACCATGTGAATGCACTGCAATATTATTTTTTTAATTTTGATTAGCAAAGTCTTGGGAAATACATCATCATGCTGGAGAAGTTATAAATAAAGATAAAGAAAATTATCACAGTGATGACAAGTTTGGAAGAGATAAAATGGATATTTGGACATAAACACACTAGAATACTTGTATTTTAACTTCTAGCTGAAGATATAAGATCAGAGTATAAATAATAAGGAAAAGAGTGAATATGGGAAAGTGCAAGGCCTGGGGAATTTATAAAATGAAAGTAGGGCACACATTTTTTTGAGAATTTAATTCGTGCCAGTGTTTTTCACACAGAAACATTATTTAATTCTTCTAACGATTCATGTGAATGAGACATAATTTTTATGTCCCTTTACATATCAATAATCTGAGGCTCAAAGAGTTGGAAAGTTAAGGTCATGCAATTGGTTTAGAGTAAAGCCTGGATTAGAATCCTTGTCTTCAAATAGGTCTTGTTTCTCTCTCTCTCTCTCTCTCTCCCCCCCTCTCTTTCTCTCTCTCTCTCTCTCAAATATAGCATGGTGTCAAATGGAAGTGAGTGGATATATCTAGGAGAGCTTTATCTTTGGTGAGTGCCTCACTTTCTTTCCAGTTTCTTTCTCTTCCCAATAGCTATAAGCTTTTTTTCCCAGGGTTGCCTTCCCAGACAGTAATTTTCAAAATGTGGTCCAGTATTATTATGAACTTATTAGAAATGCACATTCCTGGGCCCACCCCAGATTTATAGGATCAGAAGACCCGGAGATCCCGGCCAAGAAATATGACTTGTAAAGGCCATTGGTAATTCTGATGAACAAAATACTGAAAACTACTTCCCTGAGGCATTGTATTTCAGACTCGGTAGGTACCACCCCTACTTCCCTGAGGTCCCTGCTTAACATAATTCTCTCATAAAGCATCCTTAAAAAGGAAAGACTCTCCATGGTCTAATTTGTTACTAATCTAGAGTATTTGCATTTTTGACAGAGGTTCTGAGTGCTGGATAGAGAATAAATGCACAGAATAAATCAACTAATAAAGTTTGGTTTACAGTGGCAAACCAAGGAAAGAAGGAAGAAGACTCCTGAAGAGGTGATACAAAAAATATATATATTCCAGTAGGCTGGTGGGAGGTGATAAGTTTTAGTAACCTACCTACTACACATTGTGATAGAGTAGAGACTGTGAATTTTAATATCTGGACAAAAGATGATGGTGGCCTGATGGTGAAAATGTTGTTTGAGGTTCAGTCATATAGTCATTCTAAAAAGAATTTATATATACTGAGTTCTAGCCAATACACCAGTGAACAAAAGATAGCATTGCTGACTTCATAGTGTTTACATCTAGGGGAAGAAATATAGTCCAATGAAATGATATTTGAATAGAGACTTTACTATAGTGGGGATGAGCTATGCAAATATCTGAGGAATGAGCATTCTTGGCAGAGGAATAGCAAATGTGCAGACCTTGTGATGAGAATGTTTTTAGATCAGCAAGGCCTGGGTGACTAGAATGGAATAAATAAGGAGAAGCATCTAGGAGATGAGGTTGAATAATATTCAGGAGAAAGATTCAGGCTTTTAGGTTTAAATGTGATGAAAAGTCATTGGAAATTTGAGAAGAAGGGTGATGCATGCTAATTTACCTTTTTAGGAGATTCTTCTGGGTGCTGAATGGAGAATAGTCAAAGGGTGAAAGGTCAGGGTGGTGGAGAACCCTTTAAGTGTCAAAATGAGTACAACAGTTCAGGGATCGATTCCGTAATCCAGATGGTTCAACATGAGTGATAGCAATAGAGGAGGAAAGTTGTGATTTTAATTGAGTTATCTGAAAATATAGTGATGAGAGAATTTCATGATAGTTTAGAGATCAGTGTCAGAGAAATGGAGTTGACAAGACACTTATAAGATATTTGGCCTGAGAAATTGTATGCTATTTCCCGCATCAGGAAAACATAAGGAGAAAATGTGACAAGAATCTTAACATTTTTTTCTATGTGAAATGTATATTGACATCCTGGAAATTACAGAGTCTGGAGCTCAGAAGAGAGATTTGCCAATCTTGAGAGCCATTGACATATGTATGGCAAAGACCAAATAACTTTTCATAGGGAGAGATAAGGTTGAAAATAGAAAAGGCTCTTCAATGGAATGCCTGAGCCACGGAAGAACACACACCCATGCCACCAAATTAAAAAGAGGCTCAAAAAAAGATGATCACACATGAAAGGCAAAAATAGGTGGTATCAGGGAATCCAAGGGAACAGAGTCTTGAGAAGAAAGGTTGGTCTACAGTGGCAGGTACAGCCAATATGTCAAGTAAACTACAACTGAAAATAGCTATTGCTTAAAGAAACATAGAGATCATCTTAATGACTATTTTGTTGTAATGGTAGGACAAATTATGTTAGACTTATTTGGTGAGGAAGGGAGATAAGGAGGGAGGGAAGGAGGAAGAGAGAGAAAGAGAGTAAACAAAGCTAAGAATACTTGTATTTTATTTTCTTTAATCAATAGTACAAAAATTTTGACAGAATATATATGTTAATTTTGCAAGGATTTTTAAAAAAAAACAACAAAATTCTATGATTCTATGAGAAAGGCTTTATTTAACAACCTAGGGGATTACTCATCTGCCCTTTTATGTTCAATTGTCTCATTTGTGAAATAGAGTTAATGTAAAACTACTCATAAACCCATTGGGTGTATTAAATTGAATAATCTAAATAAAATACAGAGCACATATTTGAGGCATAGTAGGCACTTAATAAATGTTAGCAGTAATTATTTTATATTACTATTATTATTTTATAACATTCTTCTTTATTTCTTTCTCTCCCCCAGGGCTATCAATTATCTGTAGTCTGCTGGTTTATTCACTGGCCATATCAAATTATATCTTCCATTTTTTATAGGAATTTGCCTTTTTACTTCTCATTCCAAGAGTCTCAAGTTTGGGAACTATGTAATCGACTTGATCCTTTCATAAAAAATCACATTGTAGTGTTTTATTTTGTTTCTTTTCCATCTTATCTCTTCTATCTACATTTTTATTAGTCTAATTTTCCCTTATGACTTTCTGATCCATTTTCTCAGAAGTCATGTCTACTCTGATTCTAATAAAAATCTTAAAACAGATTGCTACAGTAGCAATTCTTTCCTACAGTAGCACATTTTCAGATGTTGTGTTAGTCTTTTGAGTCTCCTGGATACTGTGTTTGCTCTCTTATTTCTTACAATTTTCTATTAAAGTACATAATGATTTTTTTAAGTTTTTTTTCCTTACTCATATTCAAAAAAGACCAACCCTTTGCCACTGGATAACTTTTGGCATTTCTCAGTCCACTCTTCAGATCCTCCTCAGAGGAATAGGTTAATGTTCACAGATGCACCTCAACCTGGCTTTGAGCCAACGTACCACTGTATCACTGAAATAGCTTTATTCTCCACTTCCTTCTGGCTGGTTCTTCATTAATCTAAATTGATGTAACCCATGAAAAGCACAGTTGTCAGCAAGCATTGTTACTTGTGACCAGCCCATTTCCGTTGATTTCTATGATACCTTTTTAATGAGGAGTATCTCTTCCAATTGCCACATGTCACTGCCAGATTCAAATACTTATGAGAGACTGAATATAAAAGTGTGCTATGGCCAGTCTATATATAAAAATAGAACTGACCCACAGCCTGCAACAAGCAGCCCAGGAAGTCAACCTACTATCTACAGTAATCAATCTAGGAAGTCAGATTACTATCTGTAACAACCAGTCCAAGAATTCAAACAATAACCCCTTTAACAATCAGCCCTAAATGGCCAGGATTTGATTAATAACTGGTAACTTCCTTAGTATTTGCTCCTGTTTCCAATTTAGGATCAACCAGGGAAAACCAAATGTGTAACTCAATCAATCACAGAGGATGACCTGCTTCTAGTTGGCCCGCCTCCAGCTTCCCTTGGGAACGGCATCCCAAGGGAAGCCATTCCTTTTCTTTGCTATGTAACCTTCCCATTCCTCTGCCTACCTTTGAGTCTCTACTAAACACAAATGATGGTAGCTGACGCACTCACTGTAGCAAGCCCTGAATAGCCTTTGCTTGCTCTCATTTAAGTAGTCTTCATTTATCTTCACACTAACTGCCCAGTTGAATTCTGGTCTCTATAGCTCTACACAGGTAAATAAATAAGACTCAACGAATATATTGGGGAGTGTTGTATTTTAAGAAAAAAAGCAAAATAAACCATAAGCTAAAATTTAGATTATTATTATCATTCATTTACATCTACCTCATTTTGCCAATTAATTTTTAAATCAATTTTAGTTTAATCTTTTTGAAGGGGGTCCTCGTATTGATTTTAGTGAAAAGTTGTGAGAGGGCGCTTAGTGCTTGCATCTTATACTAGGAGTAGCCATGCTACTCTTTACATGAAAAACCCACAGGCCCAAAATGGCATCACTCATGCTAAAAGTCCATGATGCCAAACCTAGATTTAATACCTAATTTAATAGCAATTTCAACCTCTCCCAGAAATGTAATTTTATTACATTTTCTGGTCAAGCACCAGTAAGGTAATTTGTCAGGTAGGTCTTCTCCATCCCCCATAGAAAAAAGAGGCAATCTACATGATAAAAACTGTACCTTTCTCTTCTCCCAAAAGAAAAGATGCCCTGGCTGAAAAATTAATCCTTTCTTTTCTTTGCTAATAGCTCCCTTGCCTTACCATTCTTTCTATAAAAACTTTCGATTTTTTATAACACCTCCAGGTGCCCATCTAGTTGCTAGATGGGATGCTGCCCAATTCATGAATAAGATAATAAAGCTAATTAGATCTTCGAATTGACTCTGTTGAATTTTTTTTTTTAACACAAGTATATTTTATTACAACACAGGATCTGACACACTCAATTCAAGGTTAATAATGTGTTTTTCAGTCTGAGGACTTCGACTCTGTCTCTATACACATCTACAAACACACACACACACACACACGCACAAACACACACACAAACAATTCCAGTGATTAACGAATCCTATTATCCAGATCGTTTTATTTGCTTTTTAAAAAGCTTGTTCTTATATGTATTCATATTTTAGATGACAGTATTATTTTCCTCTAATTAACCATAAACTGATTCACTGAACCACCTGGCTGTCTAATAAATCTACTAATTAATGGGTTGCCTTCTAATTAAAAAAAGAACTTAATTTCCCACATTATTCTGCTAATACCTTCGTGGCTTTTGTAAATAAATGAGACCTAGCACTCACACATATCCTTGAAAGATGAGAGACATCAGGCAATTTAAAAGCAATGAATAGGTCTTCTTTTCAGCTCCTTCCATCAACTAAGAAAAGTTAAATTTCACAACTTGTATTTGCTGTGTGAGTAGTCTGTTTTTCTTTTATCTGCTTTCACCTCTGCACACAGCCTTGTGTCCTTGAGACACAAAGTAATTTAGAGTGGATCTTTGCTATTCTTGGTAATTCAGCCTTGTTTTTCTATTGCACACTCCAAAGCTCAGTGTGAAACATTTATCCTACTTAATCATGACAATGTAGATGCCAGAAGGAATTGAGTAAAGCAGCAATACAGCAGGAATTTGGCCTTAGTGAGGAAGAATCCTGGCTTCTTTATTTCTCTTGTAACTTCCATTGCATATGCCCCTTTGGGTATCTTAGTATTTTCTTCACATATGTTTACTGCCTCAAATTATCAATTTGCCTTCTGCTCCAATCTAAAATTATTTTTTTTTTGCACTGAATCTCACAAATTTATTACACATGCTGGTGAAGTTCATAGGATGATTTACACATCTCCAATATCTATACATGAATTCTCTGTGACTTATTTAATCAATTTGATGCTGTTTAACATGTTCTATCAGACATTTGACTTTAAGGATTTCATGGAGACATACCTTCTAATTTGAGCTGGTACTCATACTGACATTAGAGAACTGATGTCTCTAAATTACCTATAGCCAGTTTGGAGTCAGCTGTTTTAGCACCATGCTAAGTCCTCTACTATTTGATTCCTTTCTTAACATTCTTTTTTCTGCCTGTTGTTATTTAGTATATATTTTACTAAGTAATAACAGTTGAATCATTTGACTGTTATTAATAATAATAATTACTGACAATGTAAACTCTAATAATAATTATTGTCAATGTTTGCTATGTGTTAGGCACTGTGCTAAGGCATTGATATCTCGCAGCAACCTCATGAAGCATGTATCATTGCTATCTCCATTTAACAGAAGAAAAAGCTGACTCGTCAAATGGTTAATGAGTTTGCTCAAGGCCACATAACTTTCATTCTAAGTTCTTATTTTGAATGGGTTGTTATTTCTTCAGTGATTCTTTTAAAGTTTTTCATAATTCACAGGCAAAAGTCTCATGTTAATTGTATTTCATAAACTTTATTTCTTAAATACAAACATTAAAAAATTACGTGGACAAGGTATGGGAAGAAGAGATTGCATTGCATTCATGTGCTAGCTATTTTTTAAAGAAATCTTTTAAATTTCAAATCTGATATTTTTCAGTAGAAAGAATCAAAAGGTAAATTGCAAACTGTCTCACAGTCCTAATCAAGCCAGTATAGGAATCAAGGTTAGCTGCTGTAGATTCTGTTTTCTTAAGACTTTATATTGCCTCTCCAACAAAGTAGCTCTGTGATTTGTTACCTTTGCTTCCAGAGACAAGCTACTTAGATATGAACCTCAATTTATCTGTTAAATGTAGATTTTTAAAAGGTTGTGAGAGTTAAAACCCTCATGGAATTTTGCCCACACTGGCAGCCCATTCCCATGCTTGCTTTGCTTTCTTCTCTATCACCATTCTATTATAGAGATGAAGATGAGAATCAGAGTTGATATCTAGCATGGCATAACAAAGAACACAGGGGTGATAGAAACGAGACCTGACTCTCATCCCAGGTTTTCTGCTAACACATATGTCACTGGGAACACTGCTAGGCCTCTCTTGGCTCAAATTCATCCTTACAGAAAAACAAAGTAGTTTCAATGATTTCTAATACCAACTACCTAGAGTTGGGCTAAACTTTACAGGTTAAAGGCACAGTCACCTGTCAGACTGCCCTCACTTGAAACACCAGCCACAAGTTTAGATTGTCCTCACTTCTCAACAGCTGTCTACATTTAGAGGGTGCCACTATCCCTTCAGATTTAATAATATGCTCAAAAGACTCACAGAACTCAGGAAAGCACAATACTTAGGAGTATAGTTTTATTACAGCAAAAAGGATACACAATTGAAATCAGTCAAAGGCAGAGATGCAAGGTCTGGGAGGGTCTTAAATGTAAAAATTCCCTTGTCTCCAGGTCATACTACCTTCCCAGAACATGATGTGTGACAATACTTGGAGCATTACTGCCTAGAGATGCCCATCTGAGCTTTTGGTATCCAAAGTTAATATTAAGGTTTTGTTATGTAAGTATGATTGATTCAAGCATTGGCCACACAGTTGAACTCAATCTCCAGTTTTCTTTCTCTCCCCAAAAGTTGGGCTGATTCATGTGGCTCAAAGTCCCAACTTTCTAATCACATGATTCGTCTTTCTGGCATGGCCAGCTCTCATCCTGGGTCATCTCCTTTGCTTAAGCTATCCAAGGGCTTGCCAACTTTGAGTCTCCTTGTTAGTATAAACTGTCAGATATGGCCTGGAGGGTTCAACAGGAATAAGAAGGACATTCTGGGAAATTGCAAAGATTTAGAGTTTGCTTCCTAGGAAGTGGAGACAAAGACCAGCCACATTCTTTATTACATAGTGGGTGATATAAAATATGCTTTCTCAGAGAACCTTTATTCAACTTCCCGGTAGTCTAAGAATTTTTTTTTTTAATGGAATAGTCAGAAAAAAAGAAAAGTAAAGGAGGTGTATATGAAGGAAAAGATCTCTCTTCCATGATTATGTTTCACAGAGTAGGCACAGAGGGAAGAAATGACTCTGGCTTCAGATATTCTGGCTGGAAAAAAAAAGTGACTGGAAAAATATCAGTGAAGTGATATGTCCAATAGCTTATTGGTCCATTACCTAAAGCTTCAGCTACATTCTATCACTAACTCATGAGTCAGTCATATTCATATCCTATATCCTGGAGACCTTTTAATTGTGTACCAAAAGTATTAGTAAAAGTATTAGAAAATCAAGTATTAGAGACTTGATTTTCCTTTACCATTCTTTCCTAAATCTTATGATCTGTCTCTTTTCTTATTCAAAATTTCTTAGGCATTAATAAATTTTCCACTTATTAGACAGAAAATAGTGTCAACACATCACACAAAACTTAAACATCTTGCTTTGTTCATGAGCCATTTCTGAAGGAATAAGCAACTTTTTGCAGGAAAGTAAATATTTTCAGCATATCATAGTAACTTATTTCTTATCCCATACAGTCGTATAATAAACCATCCCAACTCACCATTCTTCACTAACAAAAGATGTCTTCTCTGCTTTTCTTCTCAACCAGGTAGGTAGAGTATCACTCTAATTTAAGTGTGTGTGTACATGTGTATGTGTGTGGAGGGGTACATTCTTTGTGATAAGAAGTGATTAATGCTGTAATGGAAATGAAAAATACCCTTTACTGAGATGATTAATTAAAATGGAATGCTTTCACATGTGCATTATTGTATGTGGTTGCCTGTACATAAGTGTAAGAGATTAAATAAATGTTTTCTATGTTTTTACCTGTGACAGAATTATCTTTGGATATATACTCAGAAGTTTTTTAAATATCAGTTTTCAGTTTAATAGACTTTAGGAGAAAATATTGCTAAAATATAATATGGAACCAAATAAGAATGAATCCTCAAACTCCTATTTTCAACCATTAATTTAGCTAATTATTACATCATTTATGTAGCCAGACTAAACTAGTCTAGGTCCGAGCAGCAGGAAGATGTGAAATGCTTTGTTCTCCTGAGTCTGACCAGGTGTTGATGAAACTGACATGTTCTATGATTTATTTAAAGCAATTTGATGGTGTTAGCATGTTTCTCTTTAATGCGCTCTATAATCATTTGATATTTTGTACCTGTAAGACAGCCTTTTATAGTATATATTAAGCTTTATTCTGTAACTTTACCCAAAATAGAAAACATGCTATCAGTTAATTCAGGACAAAATATTCAGGTAGAAGCTTAAGTTTTATTAGCACTTCAAAGAGCCATTTGACCTTAAGGATTTCAACTTCTTTGAGCTAGCACAAATACACATATTATAGAGGTATGTGATGCAGAACATTCTAAGTGTTTGGAGTGGATTGAAAAAAATATTCTACATATGTTCTTTCAGAAAATCCTTCACAAAAGAGTGTCACTTGAGATAAATCTTGAAGGGTGAGTAATAACTGCCTAAGTCAAGCAAAGGAAGAAGAGTATTTCAGAGTGAGATGACTTGTGAGCATCATGAACATGAGACATAAAGGAATGAACTACCAGGTAAATATAGGAAATGGAGATACATTGGACATAACCAGAAATTAAGATAGATTGAGTTTAGATAACTGCTACCTGATAGAAGATAGAAGAATGGAAAAGAAGGCACCAAAGATATAATGCCTCTGCTGCTAATTAGCTGTAGCACTAAAGTTCAGGATTGCTCAATGCTTCCATGTCTGATCTGCAGCCTCAGGACCCTTCCATGAGCTATGTCTGGAGCTTTCACGCATGTAATCTCTTACAACCGCTACATAATTAACTCATTGGGCTGACAATGACAGGAAATGAAGCACAATATAGAAGCCTTCCTTCATCCTACATCTCTTTTTTCTTTTTGTTCTGCAGCCTCATCCAATTACTTTCTCCGAATCCAAGTTTATTCTAAACTTTCCTGTTTCTGGACACAATTTGCTTTCCTCCCTGGAATGCTCCATTTATCTCCTGCCTCAGAGTTAAACCACAGCTCTCTTTAAAGCCATTCCAAACTACCCAAGCTGAGAATAAACTTCCTTCATCCTTCGATAGTATCTTTTGTGCATCTATTTCAACTGATCATTGTCAATCTTATGTCACAGTTTCATGTGTTTTCTCCATAGATAATAAACCACTCAGGGGCAGTCACTGTGTTTGGATTTGCAATAGTCCCTATGACCATATCTGGCACATACAAATGCCAGTATACATTTGGTCGGTAGAATTTCAATGAAAAATATGTTTAATAAATTTGTCAAAGTATAAATCATTCATGTAGCCCTCTATAATAATTTGATTTTTTGGTACATGTGAGACAGCCTTTTATAACATACATAAAGTTTTATTCTAGAATTTTACCTGAAATAGAAAAAACTATCAGTTAATTGAAGTCAAAATATTCAGGTACAAGCTTATCTTTTATTGGCACTTCAGACTATAAATTCATTTTCCATTTTCAAAGTCGTAAACTATGTTCTTTGATAACCAGTCCAACCAGAAGGTTTTACTGTACAATTTTATATTCCCTGTGTTGATGTACCCAGATAAGTTATTGCTTTATGAGCTATAGCCTATTAACTCATATTCATATCAAGCACCTTCTTTTTGCATAAAACATTCCCGGAGAAATACAATTACCTCAATGCTATTATTAAAGCAGTAAGGAAATATATCACTTGAGAAAAGGAAAATTCTATACCAACTACATTCCTCTGGCTTCTAGTGTCAAATGCCTTCTAATCAGTTAATAGCTCTTCTCTAGCAAATGACTTCCTCCTTTGTTTTTTTCTCTTGATAGAAGATTTAACAACATCTACAATCCTAATTTATTATATCTTACTTTGTATTATAAAGTTCATAAGTAAACCTGATATTTCTGTCTCCAGTTCCCATTATTTAATGTGGTGATGAGTTATTCTTACTATCCGTTTTAACAATTACATAAGAGATACACATTTTAGAGACAAAATAGATGACTTCCTATATTTAATTAAGTCAAAATTAGAGGCATCAAAGAGATGGTAATTTATAGATCTACCAAATTAAATTCTCTTCATAATGATGAGTTGCCCCTCTGCAGCATCAATATGATTAGCTTTGGTTTTAGGAATTCATGTATTTTACCTTTCAATATTATGCTTGAGATTATCTTGTAAGAATAAGAATGTGACAAAGAAGGGGAAAAAAGAGATTAAGCAGAGTCAGAAGAGCTTCATACTGCTGTTTAGAATTCAGGTGTGTGAAATTAACTATTTAGTTTAATTTTCCAATTTCTAAAAGGAGCTCAGATCCCATGTGTAGGGCCCTTCTCTATTTGAGCACGCTCTGATTTCTAGGAGACAGCTAGAAATTTAGCGCATTTAGCCACAAACCATTCTAGGTAAGCGTGGTTTTCGAACATTCACTTGATTCTCTATACTTCCTTGATAAATTAGTCGATAATTGTATAATCTGAGAACCTAAATTTATTTTTAAATAGCTGGTTATTGTTTTACATATCTTGGGCAAAAGTTCTCTTTGAAATTGTTTGTTCTATTTGATCCAGCCCGAAGGTCAATCTTCTAGCCAGAGAAATAAACAGATGTTTTACAAACAAGTAATGTGGTCTTCTCTTATTTTGTCTGGAATCTTCTGCAAATAGGAGAGGTAAGATACTTAGTTCATTTCTTCAAACTTCTGTTTGAAAATTCTCTTAATTTTAATATAGTAGAAATTTTTCACAATATCCTGCTGACTTTAATCTGTACTTTAAGTGTTGAACAGTATCGCCAGGCCTCTCCAGACTATAGATATTAACAAAGTTCTCATACTCATTAATATACCAAGATTCTGGTTCTTTTCGCATATACATACCTCCTTCCTATCCTGACTCTTACTTCCCCTATCTTCCCCACAAATATTGTGCTCATGTTTGACCTTTGGGCCCTTAAATAATTCTCCTTCCTTTGTCTTCCAGTTAAGTCCTGGATGGGTGTTTGACAAATAAAGTCAGCTTCAATCATCGTGAGATGGCCCCCATGTTTTTGTTCTCTTGCCTTATATAACCCATTTTCATATCAGTCTCTCCTCTTCAAGAACCTACCATGAAAATAAGTCTTTTGAGAGAACAATCTAGTACTCACAATGCCACATTTACCTCTGGCCTATATGAAAGCAGAGTGAATGCCCTCTTTTAAATGACTAGTCATATATTGTCATCTCGACTAGGAGATAATACTCCTGTGCTCAGACACTTAAAAAATATATATTTTATGAAGGTATATTCTTCAGCGTCATAATTAATCTTTCTCATTCTAGGGCATTAAATCCATTTTGAGTGAGGAGGCAGAATCTATATCAACTTTCTCATTATTTTCATCTTTTCCCTTCTTTTGCTCCAAGACAAGGTCAGATAAAGGGGTGAAAGGTGAAAACTTGCTCCCTTCCCAGTTTTTAGTCTCAAAACCAAAATACTTTCTATAAGTCAACTCATTTTGAGCTCAATTAGAAACCTTTCTATTGGAGGTTCTTTTTCTTTCAATAATTGTTTATCAAAAAGAATGTCTTTGGGCCCCCATGAACATGACACTGGTAAACTCTTTGTAAGTCTATTAAGCATCCACACTGCCCATCTTCTAGGAAGTGATTATGTCTAAAATGCCCAGAATTATATTTTATAGATAGTAGAGCATAATTGTAACACTTGCTTGGTAAAAAGGACACAGTAACCAGTCAGCTAGTCAGTTATCATACTTCTGGAAATTTTACCTCTCCTCAAAACAACTTTGAACCCAAGTTAAAAAAAATCAAGCCATTTAGGACTAGAAATTACTTTCACAAAGTCTCGCCTCCTATTTCTTGAGCTCTTATTAAATTATTACTGGCAATTATATTGCAATGTAAAATGTATCCTACATGGAGTCAAACAGTTGGATTTCAAGTTCTATAGTTAAAACTTGCTGACTGCATGGATTTATAAATATAATCTACTAATCTGGCCTTGCATTTACTTATTTGTAAAGTGTAGATAATATCTACCACTCAGATTTGCTCTGATGATTAAACAAAATAATGTATATTAAAGTATTTTATAAGTTGTGAGCTGCCATATAAAAATATTTTGCCCTTCCAACGTAATATATAATTCTTGATTTACTTGGCCACCTGTTTGTCTGCTCACAAAAATAAAGGCAGAAAACAAGAAGGAAATGAGATAAAGAGAAATATTCTTAATGAGAAGTAAAATTATTGTAAAAAAAATGCCAACTGACCACTTAACATTAGAGAAGATATTTAAGCCCCCAAGGACAAACTACTTGCTCAATACCCACATAATGAAAATTCAGCAAAAAAAATGGACCAGTGCCCTATGTTTAGAAAACAATTAAAGAAGTTATTACTTTTCAAAAGAAAATTAAAAGTGTAAGTTTGAACTTCTGAAAAATTCAATTATATGAAATACCATATTCTCAAAGATTTTGAATAAATGAAGTCTCATTGAATCTAGTAATGAGTCACCTTTTAAAACTCCTCATGAGAAGACAGTTTGAATCTCTTTAAAATCAGAATCATTTATGGGATATATGCTCATTGATACTGTCTTCTCTGTTAGAAATTATTTCTTTGTACCACACAGAAATGAATTCATTGGACAGATAAAAAGGCGTAAGTGAGTGGAAAAGCAGATAAAAATAGAGAAATGAGCCTACTTGGCCTATTTCTCACTTTAGTCAATGTGGGCTTCTTTACTTTTTTATCTGATATGTTTAATTGAATTGTGACAGTTACTCCCATAACCAAAAGAAACACCAGAGCTTAAAAAAGGTATACATTTGAAAGAGGTTAAAAGTTGATTTATCCCACAAGAGAGAAATTAACACATAAGCACAAACTTTGTTTTATTCTAACATTGATAAATACTTGGCAGAGATAAAATAATCTCTTAGTTATTGATAGTCAGTAGATAAAATAATCTCTCTTAGTTATTGATAGTCTACTATCTATGCGTGTGTTTATAAAAAAAAAGGCTAAAATTATTTTAAAAAGTGGTTTAGTATTAAAACATGTTTTAAAACAAGGTTGTTTTCAAGGTGAGCATGTTAAAAGCCTTGTGATAAAAGATTTCACTAAACTATGGTACATAGTGTAAAAATCTTAGAGACTTAGGAAAATTGAATATAAAGTATATTAAGGCAATGGTGGAGGATGAAAGGTTTAGAAAAACAAAAGAGCTTAGAGCCAGACCATGTGGAAACTTGAATATCAGACTAAAGCACTAGGATTGTTAAATTGTTAAAATAAAATAGAAACAATTAGGAAATTTTGAACAAAGCCAGAACAGCATCCAGTCAATATTGTTAAAAAATTAATCAATTGGCATAACATGCATAGATTAAGAAAAGGTGGGGGAAATGGGAAACTGGGTGGAGGTTTTGCAATTGCTCAAAGAAGAAATAATTGTACTTCCTTTAACATAATAATTGAGGAAATGGAGAACGAGGGATAAATCTCCTTTTTTTCTCATTTTCCCCTACTGCTGCCAAATCAACAGGATTTGGCAACTGGTTAGACATTAAATGCTAAGGGAGACGAAGTCAAAGATTACATCAATATTTCAATAATGGGTGACTAGAAATCGTAACTCTATTGGAGTTTATAACTACCTCCATTAAAACCCTTATGATTGATATGGAATGTATGATTTCTAAGGCGCTACAAAGTAAATGTCATCTCTGTGGTATGATCATATTGATTATTTCCGAGGCATTTATATACATTCATTGCAATGCAAATTCGTTTGAGCCTGTCAGCCCCTAGTGATTATTAACAGAGTATAAAATGACATTTGAAGTACCTGTATTAATTGTAGATAGAAAGATCTGTGATTTCCTAGTCAACCAAAATAGTACAGTTTTGATTGTGAAAATTCATTTTGCAAAGCATTTATATGCACTGTTATTATTTATAGATTGCTTATACATGTTAATATGAAATGTGAAAGATTTCAGAGTATCACTTAAAATAGCATTTGTCAGCTTATTTGAAATATCATTATTTCTAAGTTTTTGTTTTTTGTTTTTTTTTTATAAAATCAAGTGTTTATTTAAGACTACAACCACAAGATTCTGTTTCCCTCTTTGTTACAGTGCTTTTCTGTGATGCCTGACACACTTTTATCTTCTTTTCCTTTGCAACTGAGTAGATTAAAACATCACATTGGAGATCAAAGAAAAATGAGTCCTTTTTGGGATATATGAATTGTCAGTTCTCATAAAAGCAAAGTTTTTCTAAGGAATCTGTTCTACAGCTCTGTCCCGTCAGGATAAAGAGCCTCAGACTTGTGGAAGCCTTTAGAAATATTAGGTCACTTATGGAAAAATAATTAGAACTGTCCCCCAAATTAGATAGCCTACATTTTTAAAAGTAAATTGTAGAACACTTCTAGAAAAAAACAAAAACCTTTTAGTGGATATGCTTAATTTATTAGTTAGAGGCTGTTGTTAATGGAAAGCATTTAGAAATACCAGCAGAAATAAAGGTTCTTGATTTCAAATCTACTCCAATATCGATTGGTGTGTGATCTTGAGGATGTCAATTCTCCTCTAAGAACTTCAGTTTCTGAAAAATATAACCTTAAAAACTATCATATGAAAATAAAAATTAAATTGTTAAATCATTAATAGATATAGAGGTATAATGTATTAAAAGGATATTATTCCAATGAAGACAGGCATCGAATTTGTCTATAAAAACTGGAAACATGAACAATATAAAAGCATGCGCATATAAAGCTCTCTATACATTTGTATGTATAAACAAACACTAATTATTAAAAGCTAAAAATAATGTTATTTCATCAAAATTATCATGAGGAGAATGAAAAGGCATATCACACATGGGGAAAGGCATTTGTAATATAAATATCTGAGAAATACTTATTCTGATTATGTCTGAAAAAACTTATTCAAGTAGTCAAGCACAAAGCAATGCTCAAGTTTATTAAATGGCTAAAAGATCTGAATAACTATATTACAAAAGAGGATATTCAAGTACCTAATATGTATATTAAAAACTAATTAACATTATTATTCATTAGGGGAATGCAAATTTAAATCACAATAAGATACCAATATATACTCAATAGAATAATTATTTTTTTTTAATTAACAATACTACGTGTTGGTGAGAATGCAGAGCAACTAGGACTCTTATACATTGCTTCTGTGAGTTATATTCACTAAGACACATTGGAAAATTGGCAGTATCGGCTAAGACTAATTATATGCCAACCCCATGACCCAGCATTTCCACTTGGAGGTACATTTCCAAGAAAAGAAAGCATATATGTTCATCAAAAGACATTAAAAAGAATATTACTGGAAGTTTTATTTATAACTTCCCTAAAATGAAAACAATCCACACATACTTCAAAAAAGGAACAGACTGGACATAATCAAACAATGGGATACAAAGCAGTAAAAAAAAGGAATGGACTACTGCAACAGATAGATAATCTCACAGACTAAAAAGAAAATGAAGGTGAACACAAAACACTATATTCTGTATTATTTCATTTATTTGAAGTTCAAGGATAGACAAAATTGAGGATTTCCACTATGTTGTATTATAAAGTACAAAGTTGCAAGAGAAAATTGCCTCCAGTCTGACAATAGGAACAAACCAGATAAGAGACAAAATTAAAGCTTTTTCAAAATCCGCCAAATAACTCACTAGACTCAATATAAAAGTGTACTCATGGTTACGATTTATGTTGTAAAAAAAGGATACAAAGGAAGATCAGCTAAGGAAAAATGTATAGGTGAAATCAGGTGGGAATCAGAAGTAAGCTTCCAAGAGTCCTCTCCCAGCGCAGAACACTGGATGTGCTTAGTTCTCTCAGCTATAAGTTGTGGCAACATGTATGAAATGTCTGCCAGGAAAGCTCATTAATGATTCAGTTTCCATGGTTTTTGTTGGAGGCTGGTCACATTAAATTTATGGAGTGTGAGTAAAGCAAATTTGCCTCCACAATGTGGTGGGCCTCGTCCGATCAGTTGAAGGTCTGAATAGAACAAAAGGTGATCTTCCCCAAGGAACAGGGACTTCGGCCAGGAGAATTCCTTCAGATTTCCCCTGAAACACTGCCTAAGTGATTCTGGATTTAAATTGCAAAGCTTTCTTAGGTCTCTAACCTTCCAGTCACCCCCATTAGATTTGGACTTGCTAAGTCTCAAGCAAATTGCTTAAAATCCCAGTTTCTATATATACACATCCTATTGGTTCTGTTTCTTTGGAGAATCCTGACTAATACAATCAGTAAAGTTGAAGAAAGACCAATGGAAATTAACCAATCAGAACAACAGGGAAAAAAAATATATTTTTAAAAATGAACAGTCCATCGAAGGACACTATCAACAAAGTGAAAGGTAATCCACAGAATGGGAGAATATATTTTCAATCATATATCTGATAAGGTATTAATATCCAGAATATATAAATAATTACTAAAAACTCAATAACAACAAAAAAAAATCAAACAAGCCAATTAAAAAATGGGCATAAAACTTGATTAGATATTTCTCCAAAGAATATGTACAAATTGTCAATAAAAACATGAAAAGATACTCGACATCACTAATCAGTAGGAAAATACAAATCAAAACCACTGGGAAATAAATTTTACTTTATACCCATTAAGAGGGCTATTCCAAAACAAACAAAAAAATCCATAAAGTAACTAATGTCAGTGAGGATGTGGAGTAATTGGAATCCTTATGCATTACTGGTGGGAATGTAAGATGGTGCAGTTGCTTTAGAGAACAGTACGGTATTTCTTCAAAAAATTAAAAATATAATTACCATATGATCAAGCAATTTCACTTCTGGATATTTATCAAAAGAATTAAAAACAGGCCCTCTAACAGATATTTGTACACTTGTGTTCCCATCAGTATTATTTATAATAGCCAAATGATGGAAGCAATTCAAGCGTCTATCGACCCTTGAATAAATAAACAAAATATGGTATACAGATACAATGGAATATTCTCTATTATTATTTTATTATTATTATTGTTATTATTATTATTTTTCAGGTGATGTCAAAGTCTTAGGAAGATTTGGCAGTTTGGAGGACTGTGTCCTGAATTTTGAGTTTGGCTAAATCTGTGTAATAATTATATAATTTAAAAAATTATGTGTTATCATTTTAGCACTCTCTTTCACTCTCAAATAAAGATATTTAGGGTAAAAATGGTCATTCTACTATAAGGCACCTAGAATTTTTTTGTCTCTATATGCTCTTTTACATATCATGTAAATTATTGCATCCTTTACTTTTACAAATTTCTTTGTGCTATGTGACAAAATAAAATTTAGAGTCTCTCTGTGTCTATCACTCAGTCTTTCTGCTGCTCTCCCACTCTCTCTCTCTCTCTCTCTCTCACACACACACACACACACACACACAAACAAATTGGTTCTCCAAAATACTATGAAAAATACTATGGAAATCTTATTAGACAGCAAACTTAAGCAACGTATTTAAGAGGACCAGGAAAAATTTTATTTCCAAACCTTAACAATTTTATAAAATAAATAATTTTTATATCAGAAGGCAGGGCAGGTCTATAAATGAAAATGATTTCCCATGAGACATAACAAAGGATAATTTTCCTGTAGCACAGAAAACTTTAGGGTTTGGACTTTTTTTTAATTACAGTAAATTAATTAACTGCAAATTTTTCCTGGTTAAGTTTTTCATATACTCACATATTTCCAGTTATTTCTGCCATTAAATCTTATTTAAATATCATTTATGACTATATCTTTAAGACTAGAAATTTGGAGGATTTGTGACTAAGCATGGGTGTTGGCCTTATTCACCCAATTGTCATTTAAATACCTATGAAGATTATAAAAATTAAAGATGAAAACACCAAAAGACAGAGTTTATTTGGCTTAGAGGTGTTGGGTTGAGAAGCATTTTCTTTAACAATAAATTACATGAACCAGATGAAAGATGATCTCCCAGAAGATAGCAAACATTGTGGCTCACTTTTATTCTGAAATATTTTTCAGCTCAAAGAAAGAGAAACTTGTCTTGATTCCAAGAAAGTTCTTTTTTTTTGTTTTTTTCCGAAAACATTATTCTATATTTCAGAGCCGAAAATGTGTGTCCTCTAAAAGTAACTCAAGCAAGGACTTGGAATACAAAAAATTGCCCAATTAGTCATATTAAAAATATATTATCTAGTGCTACTAACAGTATGTAAAAATCAACACATTTTTGCATTGTGGGTGACAATATTTAGTTATATAATCTTTTTGGAAAGCAATTTGCCAATATGCTAAAAAACTTTAAAATATGTTCTTATCTTTTAGCCCAGGAATTACCGTCTGGAAAATTGGATTAAACAAAATAATTCTAATTATGGGAAATTATTGCAAAAATATGCTACTTACTGCAATATTTATAATAACAAATAGTTTAGAAAAACAATTATTAAACTTAGTAAGGTTAAACCTGAACTTTCAATCTTCCTCCTAAAATCTGGTCCTTCTGAAATTATCAATTTAGTTAAAAGAAACTAAGGCAAATGGAGACCTAAAATCACTTTAGTCAGAAAATTTGCTCTCATACCTGGCTCCTTCCAAAGTTCACATCCACTTCATCACCAAATGTTCCTGGACACACTTTTGAAAAGTTTATAATCACAATCTTCATTGCTCCCGCTGTGGTCCAAGTTATATCTCCTCAAGCCTATATTTCTTACATTGTCTCCTACATAGTCACTTCCTTTTTTAATCCCTCTATAATTAATCTTCAGGGAAGCAGCCAGAGTAATACTATTGAAAGGTAAGTTAAATCATGCCAGCATTCAACTCAAAATCTTCCAGTGGCTCGCCAACTCTCTATGAGTAACAGTTAAAATCCTTAGTCTGTAACTCTCCAATAGAAATGTAAAGTTAGCCATGATTTTCTAGTAATTGCTTTCAAAAAAAAAATAAAAAGAAATCGGTCAGTTAACTTTTCAATATATTTATTTATCTTAATTTAGCCAATATGTTATTGTGTCAATATATAATCAACATAACAATTTTTAATGAGATATTTTACAATTTTTGTACTAACTCTTTCATACTAAAAGCCAGTTTGTATTTCACACTTAAATAACACATCTCAATTCAGACAAGCAAGTTCAATAGCCACATGTATCTAGTACTACCATATTTAAAACATACAATTATAAAGTCCTATTTGATTTACCACTTGCCCTCAAAACTCATCTCCTAATACTCATCTCCTCGCTCATTCTGCTGGAGACATAAGATTTCTTGCTATTCCTGTCACTTTCTTAGTGAATTTTCCCTAACTACCTTCTTTAAAATGGAACTCAAGTCTCCAGTGCTCTGTCCTATTTGTTTTATTTTTTTCTATAGCATTTATTACCTTCTACTATGTAACATTCTTTATTTTTTCTGTGTTTATATATTTTTTTGTATTCTATTACTAGAATTTAAGCTCCAGAAGGGCAAAATAATGTTACCTCTTTTGATCACTGCTTGTATAAACGTTACTACAAGAGTGACTAGAACATAGACAGTACTAAATATAAACTTTTGTTAAATAAAGAATTTGCATTCATATCATAGTTTATTAGCCAGATGCTAAAGGTCTAGACAAATATTACCTTCTTCCAGACATTGTGGGCTACATTTTACCTTTGGAGTTTGGCCAAAGCTAAAGGAAGAGATTGAAATTTCATCATTTAAACTAGAGAACATAAATTGATCCTAAGTAAAGAATAATTATTTAAATAATATTAACATACATGTTTTCAGAGGTGAATTTCTGATATAGTAACTTGAGGGGCATGTTACTAGTCTGAACATGCTTCCTTTTTTCTGCATTTTAATATATTCTATATAATTCCAAAAATATACCCAAGAAAAGGAGCACATAAGCTGATGCTCTGCTCGTGAGATGACACATGTATTCCTCACTGTAATAATTTCAAGTTTTATTTTTCCTAAATTAATAGTTTCTTCAAAGTTGGAAAGTTGTCACTCAGAATAATCCTAATCATTTATTTATTTATCAACCCCATTTTCTTTGATTTTTCCCCCAAGTTTTACTAAGCAATTGAGGTTAGCGCCGAAATTTGTTATCAGCTGGTTTTTATATAGCAAGGACCGACTGTTGCCACTGGCAACATGGACAAGCATCAGAAATTAGCATAGAAGTCAAGGAGTTAAGTTTACCAAGAAATATAAGATTCATAGAGAAAATATTAAAAAGTATCTAGGTTGAGTCATTTCCATAATATCTCTTTAGTTCGCTCTAAGAGAACCCAAGTATTTTCCTTGATTACTTAGGCAAGGTGAAAAAAAAAAAACCAGCATTTTAAAGATATTCAATGACAGATGTTAAGCTTTTATTTGTGTGTATGTGTGAATGTACTTAGCATATAAAATAAGCATTAAAGATCATTTTTCAGAGTTACACTTTTGGGGATTTCATTTTAATTTTCCCTCTGTATACACTCATATTATTTTAAATGTACTTTTCAAGGTCTGTGTCTGAAAGAAGTCCTTATTTAGCACAAACACTTGACAGGTAATTTTTGTACAGAGATTTTTAGTTTTAAAATCTTTTTTTCTTAAAAGTTTTAATGCCAGGTCTACTAAGAGCTCATGTGTTGATGTCATTTGCTTTCCTAATTAATAGGTATATTATTTGAGTCTTGTTTCTTTGTTTTATCCCTACAGAAATTTTTAGATCTCTTTTTTCATTAAAGTTATAAAATTTCACTATGTTATATCTTGTTTTTAAATCTTTCACTTCACTGGGTATATTTCTTCTTTGATTTCTTCAAAATTCCACACATACACCTATTTTTACTTAAATGGATTTTGGCTCTCTATGTCTCTATTTTCTGTCAAATTTTTCGTATTTGAATAATATTCTGGGAGATTTGAAATTTCCTTCAGTTCTACTGTTGTTTTTTTTAATTTGGTCGAAGTTACAAAGGTAGAGAATGTTGAAGCTATAACAAATACAGTTCTATGAATTCTGGTTCAACATTCTCTGAATAGCACAGTGAAGAATAGCTCAACATGCCCCCAAATACATATGGCATCGCTAGAGGACATTATCTCATAAAAGTCTCAAGAATTTCAGTGGCCTTCTCAAACCTCTCTGTGACCACAATAATTCTCAAGTAATTTTAATTGTTTTTATTGTCCCACTTGCACACCCTAAATATGAACAGTTGCATTTTTCTCTGCCAGAAGAGAACTAAGACATTACCAAGATTTAACTGTTGTATTCAACCCAGTGCTTGTACCTGAGCACCAGGAACTCGGGCTTTGTCTTTCAATAAGACAGCAGGAACCTTCTTTCATCTCACTCTCCTTGTCAAAAAGCCTAGAAACTAGAGATAAAGAATAAAAGGACTGACAGAATGTAATCTCTTCTCCTATTTTCCCTCACCCCCAGCTACAGCTTTCTAATTTATTTCAACCTCTTTGCAGTACATAGGGTATAGAAACTTCAATAAGATGCGCAGTAGTAGCAGTGGAGCAGCAGGCACTTTTAAGCTTTATGATTTGTACTGGTTTGGCATTTCCCAAAGGCATTCCTCTGGGGATCAAAATACTTACCACAAAGCCTGTATGCTCTACAGGGAAATCAGATGACTGAGCAGAACAAAGTCATTTCAAAGGCTCACGTGTCACTTTGGAAAAATCAAAGTTTCTCGTGAAACTCTAAATCTGGAGCTTAGCACTTTTGACAAGTCAATTTAAACCCTATGTTATAATTCCTAGCCCCTTTGGAATTACAGTTGGTTTTAACATTTCTGGATAAACAAATTGTTCCAAAACTTGAAACTGGTAAATTGCCGTTTCAAAAACCAGTCTTTGACAATTATGGTAGAATTTGAAGACTGCTGGGTTTTTTTAATGGTTACCATGTGACAAATAATCACAAAGCCACAGTTCTCAATAGCAGAAAGTGCAGAATTAGTAGATATTCAACCACAAATACTTTTTGAACTCTAATTCACTGATGACAGCCTTGGGCCATTTCATCTTTCGGGGAAGCCTATCAAAAAAATAAAAATAAATAAGCGAAAGCAAGAAAAAGTCAGTGATAACTAAATTATAAGAGTTCTTCCAATTCTTAAATTACATTATTTTGTGAAATAAAATATGTTTTGGGGTTATATATGGTATTGAATCTCTACTTGAAAACAAATTACTTAAGTTAAAATTTTTCATCAAATATTTGTGAGCTCTGTAATGGATCAAAACACATCTCTATTTTCTATTTTCCTCTTTTGAAAATTATATTTTAAACTAAATTGATTATAACTTAACCCACTGAAAAGTTTTTTGTAAGACTCAAATAAGATAATAGATGTGAAAGTCTCTTCAATATTGTAAAGGGCTATTTTTAGCCCTTTAATGTATGGAATATCTACTTGTTAGTTAAAGGCCCAAGGCCATAACGAATTAGAATTTGAGCACCCGGAAAAGGAGGATGGAGGAGTAATAGAGCTTCAGGCTGATGGTATAAATCAGGATACCAAAGTCAGTAAAAATATTGTTTTATATGGGAAATGCTGAATATAATGTTGAGAATAATGAAATGGCAGACAAAATGACAAGTGGCAAATGAAATGATAAATTGGTGTCAGATCATGGACGGCCTCATATGTTCTGATACTCTTAGCCAACTCCAAATTTTTATATTGTTAAGCTCCAGGGTCACTTTCCAGGGTGTGAGGCATTCCTCCTTCTTTGCAATAGGCGCAAGATATCAGACTGCTCTCAGGAAAGCTATTAACATACAGCTCTTTCTCTTCCACTCTCAGCTAAATGTATTTGCATTCTCTACCTTTTCCAAGGTAAGAGTCAGTATAATCTCAAGCAGGCACACAGATTATATTTTTTATAATAAAAAAGATTGTAAAAAATGTTATTTACTAAAGTAAAATTTGTATTTGACCACACTGGGAATAGTGTAAATTATAAATCTATTATTAATATTGAAATTTAGCTGTCTAAATAGCTGCTAAATTATTAAAAAGTAGTAAAAACATTGATGTTTGCAAACCAAAATAGAATAGCTCTCAAGAAGGGTAAAATATTATGTCTAGACATTAAATCAATGTTAGTATTTAAGAAATATTAGTATATTTGAAAAAGGAAAAATATTTCTTGCAAATATCTTAAGACTGCCATATGTATTCTAGATTAGCGTATTTGTCAGGTATATATAATTCACACTGGAGGGTTAATACCAATAATCAAAAATACTGTGAAACATTTTAAATGATAAAGATAAACTGTTTGCTTTTCTGAGAAGAACAATTATTTGGTAGAATAGAGTGATAGAAAAAAATTTAAAAATTTTTTGTTATATCTAAAATTATAGTACCAAAATGGCAGTTCTTTTATTATAGAGTAATTGGTATTATTATAAGAAAAAATATTTACTTTTCTAGGATATGGAAAAATAGGATTAGACAAGTAAATAATTTCTTCAATTATGATAACAGATTTTTTATACTATAAAAAAAGATGATGTGCTTCTACATGTTTTTAAAATTAATTTTCTTTGTAAGTTCTGGATTTATATTAGGAAGAAAATTCTGCAAATATCTTTACAAAATCCTGCAAACATATTGACAAAATATTCTACAAATATTTTAACAAATATTTAACACAGTAAATTGTCAATTCTTACTAATACCAAATGCAAAAAAAGTATAAAAATTTTACAAATATTGAACAAAATAAGACATGTCCTCATATTTGTGAAATAATTAAAATCCATCAAAATGAGGCATTACATTAAAAGATAAATCAATTTATAAATATTGTTTGTAACAGATTTTATTGATAATTCGAATAAAATATTTCTAACACATATTGTGATAATAGTAGTTTGTTGTAATGTTATTTTTAACTTTCTACATATTATTGTTTTTAAACCACATTTAATCTCTTTGAATAGACTAACAAAATGTCTATATTTAAAATGTAAAAATATTGAGAAACACCTGCTAGACAGTTTTGAGTAAGAGGTTTTGCCACCAACATAAGCTGTGAACACCACTGGGAAATATTCTATATCAGTAAGAAACAGATAGCCCAAGATTCAATGACAAACAAATCGAAATCTCAGTGACTTAACACAGAAAAGTTTATTTTTCACTGACTCAGAGTCCTCTGAAAGTCAAGTTACTTTCAAAGGCACCTTCCTCCAAAAGGACTCAGGAATCCAGCCTACTTACTTCTGATCACTGCCGTCAGTCAGATGTAGTCACATGATCCCATCAAAACAAGGAAGGTGGAAAGTATAGCTTTTGTTTGTCCAGAACAGGGAAGCAAACAATACATTAAGGAGCACCGAAAGTCTCTAACATACCTACCAACATAGATTTTCCTCTTTTTATGTCCTCTTTGGTAATTTCTGTTCCCTATCTCTATCCAAGACAATGCTCTCTGACTGTAAGATAGTCTCAAGTTTAGGCTTCTTTGTTGACCTGAATGTCAACATAAGAACAGAAGGTCTCATAACTAAATTCCCCATACCAATAAATACTGACACATGATTCGATATATGATTGTGATTAATATTAACACCAACAGCTTTTTTTTTTATTTATTGACTACATACCAATGCCAGATTTCTGCTAAAGACTGTTATTTAATCTATAACACAAACATCGATATTACTATCCCTATTTTAGAAGTCAAAAAATTAATACAGAGATAGGTAACACCACCAATATCACATAGCCAATACGTGGCCAAACTGTGATTTAATCTTAGATCTATCTGACACCAAAGATTTAATCTTAGATCTATCTGACACCAAAGGCTATAATCTTCCTACCACACTAAAATGATCATTTTTTTCTACTTCTTTTTGTCCCTTTTCCATCTATCAAATGAGTATGAATGGTAATTTCCTCTGGAAATTTAATAAAACACAAAATTGAATTCAGTCAAGTCATGAAAAACCAAGGAGTAAGAGAACAATTCAGGATGTAGGGATAGAAAAAGTTTTAGGACTTGACACCAAAATCTCAATTTACAAAAGGAGAAGTTTATAAATTAGACCTCATTAAAACCACCACCACCACCACCACCACCACAAAACAAAACAAAACCCTCTTGTTCCAGGAAAGACTGTGAAGAGGATAAAAAGACAATCTATGGAATAAAAAAAATATATTTACCAAACACATATCTGATAAGGACTAGGAATCGAATTTATAAAGTATTCTCATAACTCAATATTTTACAGTACTACAACTAATAATAATAAAAATTATTATTATTATTATTGAACAGACATGTGATCAAAGAGGCTCCATATGCATATTGAAAGATGCCAAATAAGCTCATAAAAATGATTAACATATCACTACACACCTATAAGAATGGCTAGGATCTTTGGAAACATGGCAGAGTGAAAGACGTCCCCAGATCACTCCCCTTTAAATAATAATAAGCTAAACATCTAAAACTCAACAAAAAACACCCAAACTGCACACTAGCACATCTGAGCATGGGATCTGTGCATAAGAGCTACCACAGGTCAGAACCCTGAGTGTTGGGTGGTGGACTGAAAGAAATAAAGAAGCTGCCTCTCACAGCCACCAGAGCTACCTTTAGGAGGAGGGGGTGGGGAGAAGGAGCGGAGAGTTCTCTGAATAGCCCTGCCTGGGAAAGCTGTAAGCTTCCGGGGGCTGATGGCAGGGCCCAGTCATCAGGGCAGAAAGCAGAGAAGCGGGATGGGATCGCTAAGAAACAACAGTTGATTTTAACCGCCTGGTTACAAAATCAAGGCTGAGCCGCAGCCCTCAACCCCCAACCCAAAGGGCCCCTCCACCCATACCCTCTGAGACCGATCACCGTGGAGTCTCAGGCAAATCTGAGCAAATGCCGCCGAGACTGTCGCTGACACTGACAGGGACTGAAACTGAGGATAGTGAGGATGATTAAATATCTATCAGAAAATAAAAAAAAAAAAATTAAGGCTTTATATAAAGCAGGGATCCAAGAGGCTTAGATGCCACATATTGGAAACCAAAAGAAAAGTGCCTTCTTCGCAGCAGGCTAAAGAGAGACCTTTATATAATAAATCTTCTTTCTGGAAAAAGAAAGCAGAATACATTTCCAATAATGCCCAGGCAGAGAAATAGTCCATTAAACACCATGAACAACCAAGGTGACAAGGCATCTCAGAAAGAAAGAGAAAAATCTCCAGAAAATAAGCTTACGGGCATAGAAATATGCAATTTAAATGACAGAGAATTCAGGATGGTACTTCTGAAAAAACTCAGTGAATTCTTAACTGAGTCATACCAACAATTTCAGGAATTTAAAAAATGCCTAGATGAGCAGAGCAAGAAGATTGAAACCCTCAAAAAGAACTAAATAGAACTTATGGACATGAAGAACATACTGCAAGATTTGAAAAATGAAATAGCAAGCTTGGGAAATAGAGTTGACCAAATGGAAGAAAGGATCCATGATATCAAAGACAGAAATCTAGAAATAAATCAGAAGGAAAAAGAGAGAAATGAAAAGATGAAAAATAATGAAAGAGAAATTCAAGAACTAGCTGACACCATCAGGAGAGGAAACCTAAGAATAATGGGCATTATTGAAGATGGGGAAAAGGCATGAGGACTAGAAAGCATTTTCAGACAAATAGTGAATGAGAATTTCCCAAATCTAAAGAATGAGCTGGAACTTGGAATTCAAAAAGTCAAGAGAACACCCAATTATCTCAACCCAAAAAGGTTGTGTCTTCACCAAGACACATTGTATTAAAATTATCAAAAGTCAACGACAAAGATAGAATTCTCAGGGCAGCCAGGGAGAAGAAAACGGTAATTTATAAAGGTAAACCCATTAGATTATCCTCGGACTTCTCAGCGCAAAGTGTATAAGCCAGAAAGGAATGGAATCAAATATTTAAACTATTAAGTGAAAGGAGCTATCAGCCAAGAATAATGTATCCAGCTAAGTTCTCTTTTAGATATGAAGGAGAAATTAAGACCTTTCCAGACATACAAAAATTGAGAGAATTCTCCACTATGAGGCCTGCACTACAGGAAATATTGAAATGGGTCAGCTCTCCTAAAACAAAATGACTATATATATATATAAAATTAGGAGTAAAGTGACTATCAAGCAAATAGAAGCAGAGGAGTACAACTTTACTAAGAACAGGGCATTATAAGCTTAAATAATAAGAGAATTGCTTTAGCAAGATAGTAATGAATGTTCAGCATACATAGGGATAAATTGAGATAACAATGACTGAAAAGGAGAGGATTCAAAGATCCAAGTTTGCAAAGAGGAATGGAGATAAGGCACATGAGGAAGAAAATGGACGACTGTATATATATATAACTATCCATTACATATTCATAATGGTAACCACACACCAAAGATTCAGAACTGAAGTATATAGCATAAAACAAAAAGAATCAGAGGGAAAACCCATAAAAGCCAATCAAAATAAAGAAAACAGAAGCACAAGGACAAGGAAGCAATGGAAACACCAAGCTAACAGATATCAAAAGATAAAATGGCTACAAGAAGACCTCATACTTCAATAATTACCCTAAATGTAAATGGACTGAACTCACCAATAAAAAGGCCCAGAGTTGCAGAATGGATCAAAAAACAAAACCCAACCATATGCTGCCTCCAGAAGACACATCTCAGCTCCAAAGACAAATATAAACTCAAAGTGAAAGGGTGAAAAATGATATTTCAAGCAAACGGCATTCAGAGAAAAATGAGAGTAGAGGTACTAATATCAGATGAAATAGACTTTAAAATGAAAAAGTAAAGATACTGAGGGGCACTTAATAATGATAAAAAGAATCATGCACCAAGAAGACATAACACTTATTAATGTCTATGCTCCCAAGCGAGGAGCCCCGAAATATGTAAAGCAATTACTAACAGACCAAAACACTATCGTAGTAGGGGACCTAAATACTCCACTGTCAGATATGGACAGATCATCCAAACAGAAAATCAATAAGGAAATAACATCTCGATACATTAGACCAACTGGATATAATAGACATTTGCATAGGCTTCCATCCCATAACAGCTGCTTATATATTTTTCTCTAGTGCACATGGAACATTCTCAAAAATCGACCACATACTGGGACACAGAGATAGCCTCTACAAATATAAGAGGGTTGAAATCATACTAACCATATTCTCTGATCATAATGCTTTGAAACTAGAGATCAACTGCAAAAAGAAATCAGGAAGAACCACAAATACATGGAGAGTAAACAACATGCTACTGAAGAATAACTGGGTAACAAAAGAAATAAAAGAGAGATTAAGAGATACATAGAAACAAATGATAATGATAGTACATCAAAACTTTTGGCACATGGCAAAAGCGGTCATAAGAGTACAGTTCATATCATTGCAGGCCTACCTCTAAAAACAAGAATGAGCCCAAATAAACCCAATGCTTCATCTTAAAAAACTAGAAAAGGTAGAACAAGTGAAGCCTAAAGTCAGCAGACAGAAATAATCAAAATTAGAGCAGAAATAAATGAAATTGAAAACAAAAAAAAAAAACAATAGAAAAATAAATGCAACAAAGAGCTGGTTCTTTGAGGTTAATAAAATTGACAAACCCCTGACTAGACTCACTAAAAAAAAAGAGAAAGGACACAAATAAACAAAATCAGAGATGAAAGAGGAGAAATTATGACTGATATCACAAAAATACAAAGGATCATACAAGAATACTATGAAAAAGAACATAACACCAAATTTAATAACCTAGAAGAAATGGACCATACTTAGAAAAATACAGTCTTCCCAGACTGAATCAAGAACTGGAAAATCTAAATAGACAGATCAGCAATATGGAAATTGAAACAATCATCAAACACCTACCAAAAAGTAAAGTCCAGGACCAGATGGCTTTACCAGTGAATTCTACCAAACATTAAAAGATTTAATACCTATTCTCCCCAAACTCTTCCAAAAAATCAAAGAGGAGGCAATACTTCCCAATTCATTTTATGAGGCCAATATCTTTACAAAACCTGGTAAAGATAACACAGAAAAGAAAACTACAGACCAATATCTCTGGTGAACACAGATGCAAAAATCCTAAATAAGATGCTGATGAACCAAATACGGCAACATATTAAAAAGTTTATACACCACAATCAAGTGGGCTTCATCCCAGAGGCACAAGGATGGTTCAGCATACGCAAATCGATTAATGTGATACACCACATAAACAAATTAAAAAATAAGAATCATATGATTATATCAAAATATGCAGAAAAAGACTTCAACAAGATACAGCATCCATTTATGATCAAAACACTTAACAAAATCAGTATAGAAGGAAAGTAGCTTAACATCATAAAGGCCATCTATGACAAACCCTCAGCCAACATTATACTTAATAGTGAAAAACTAAAAACCTTCCCTCAAAGATCAGTAACAAGACAAGGCTGTCCACTATCGCCACTGGTATTTAACATAACATTGGAGGTCCTAGCGAGTGCAATCAGGCAAGAGAAAGATATAAAAGGCATCCGAATAGGAAACGGAAAAGTCAAACCATCACTATTTGCATATGACATGATTCTCTGTATAGAAAACCCTAAAGACTCCACAAGAACACTACTACAAACAATAAGCAAACACAGTAAAGTTTCTGGATACAAAATCAATCTTTAAAAATCCATAGCTTTCCTATATTCTAATAATGAAGTGTCAGAAAAAGAAGTGGAAAAAATAATTCCTTTTGCAATTGCAGCAAAAAGAATAAAATACCTGGGAATAAATTTAACGAAACTTGTGAAGGACTTAAATAATAAAAACTACAAAACCCTATTAAAAGAAATCAAAGAAGATACAAAGAAATGGACAGATATTCCATGTTTCTGGATTGGAAAAATCAACATAGTTAAAATGACCATACTACCTAAAGCATTATACGGATTTAATGCAATCAATCCCTATCAAAATTCCATCGGCATTTTTTAAAGAAATAGAACAAAACGTCATCAGATTTGTATAGAAGCACAAAAGACCCCAAATTGCCAAAGCCATCCTGAGAAAAAAGAATGAGACTGGAGACATCACTCTGCCTGACTTCAAATTATACTACAAAGCAACAGTGATCAAAATGGCATGGTATTGGCAGCAAAACAGACACACAGACCAAGAGTCTAGAGGTAAACTCATATTTTATATGGGACAGAATCAAGAGTCTAGAGGTAAACTCATATTTTATATGGGCAAATAATTTTCGACAAAAAAGCCAAAAACATACGGTGGAGAAAGGAAAGCCTTTTCAATAAATGGTGCTGGGAAAACTGGAAAGCCACCTGCAAAAGAGTGAAACTAGATTGTTGTCTATCACCACACACCAAAATTAACTCAAAATGGATTAAGGACATGAATGTAAGACCTGAACAAATAAAATGAATAGAAGAAAACAGGAACTAAACTCATGTACCTTGGACTCAAAGAGGATTTTATGAATTTGACCTCAAAAGTGAGGGAAGTAAAAGCAAAAATAAATGAATGGGACTACATCAAACTAAAAAGTTTCTGTTCAGCAAAAGAAATCGTCAACAAGGTAAAGAGACAACCTACCAAATGGGAATATATATTTGCAAGCAACACCTCTTATAAGGGCCCTATATTCAAAATATACAAAGAACTCATACAACTAAATAACAACAAAAAAATAAATGATCCAATCAAAAAATGAGACACTTATCCCTAGAGGATATACAAATGACCAACGAATATTTGAAAAGATGCTCAACATTGCTAGCTATTAGGTAAATGTAAATCAAAACCACAATGAGATACCATCTCACACCTGTTAGCATAGCTATACTCAACAGAACAAGTAATAACAAATGCTGAAAAGGGTGTGAAAAAAAAGGAATCCTCATACACTGCTGGTGGGACTGCAAATTGGTATAGTCACTATGGAAAACAATATGGAGGCTCTTCTAAAAACTAAGAATTGATCTACCATATGATCCAGCAATCCTTCTACTGGGTATTTACCCCAAAGACTTGAAAACCCATATCCAAAAAGATATTTGCACAATGAGGCTCATAGCAGCATTATTCACAGTGGCCAGGACATGGAAGCAACCAAAGTGTCCTATGATAGATGATTGGCTAAAGAAGTTGTGGTACATATATACAATGGAAAACTACTCAGTCATAAGAAGAAATAAAATACTGCCATTTGTGACACCATGGATGGACCTTGAAATAATCATGCTAAGTGAAATAAGCCAGACAGAAAAAGTTGAAAATTACATGGTATCACTTATATGTGTGATATAAACCTAAAAGCAACAAATGAACAGGACAAACTAACAGAGACTCATGGTCATGGACTATAGACTAGTGAATACCAGAGTGTAGGGGGTAGGGGAGGAGGGTAGACAGTTAAAAGGGGTCAATATAGTGGGGATAGTGGGAGGGTGAAGTGGGTAAAGGAGATCAAATATGTGGTAGCTGAAGGATACTGACTTTGGGTGGTAAACACACAATAGAATATTTAGATGTCAAATTATAATGTACACCAGAAAATTACATAGTTGTATTAACCAATGTTACCCCAATAAACTTAATTTAAAAAAAAAGGCTAAAATAAAAATAGTGACAACATCAAATGCTAGTGAGAACGTGAAAAAACTGGATCACTCATACATAGCTGGTAGAAATATAAAATGGTGCGGCCACTATAGGAAACAGTTTGGTACTTTCTTTAAAACAAACAAATCTAAATATATTACTTACAACTATCAAACAACCAAACAATTGCATTCTTGGGCATTTATCCCAGAGCAGTGAAAACACAGGTTCACACAAAACTCGTATACACAGGTTCATAGCAACTTTAAAATAGTCAAAACATGGAAACAATACAGATGTCCTTCAGTGGATGAATAGTTAAACTATGGTACATTCAATGACATGGTCAAAGGTACAGATTTATTGATTTATTGCCCATGGTCAGTGGTTTGAACCAATGGCTGGGCACATGGAAGCAATAAAATTGTAAGAATATTGACAAAGAAGGTCGGAAAAGAGCTATGAGCCAAATGTCAGTTTATTTGTGTCTCGTGAATATTCACCGAAAAGAACCACTTTGACGTAGAGTTACAGCAATGTCATAACAATATTATGGTTATTCAGTCCATTTCCCGATTCATTGTAATGTTTGCTCAAAGTTCAAAGGGCTCATGAACAAAGTGGGTATGGAGTCAAGGAAAGATGTTAAATACAAGTTCAACAACATGGCCTTTACTCCATGAAGGTGAGGACAATTTTGACTATTCAATCTGCCAGAATCAGAGAAAAATGTTAAACCCACAATGGGGGATAATAGCAAGGAGGACTGACAAGCTGCCTGGTGTGAAGTTAAATATGTTGGATTACTTCCATCATGAAAGGGGCAGTGATTTGACCTCACTGGAATTAGGTTGCTCTTTCTCTCCTTATAGCCTATGTTTCTGACAACAATATTGTGGTCTTAATGAATTCACTATTATAAGAACACCCATAACATTGCTTTGCAATACACTTACATCAGAAGCAATATAATAGGCCAGTGTTCATAATAATGGGACATACAGAAGCATTATAGGATGTAGAATTGCTTATTGAAGATACAAATACAGCACCAGCTAGAAGATATCACCATGCAAAATTAAGGTGCTTTCTTTCAGAATGTGGTCCACTCACCACATTAGTGACCATTATATATTCTAGTAGTGTCTCCCATGGTCAGAATATTTAGGTATAGAATCTACATCATTGAAATAAAAGTAGCATTTATTAATCTTTTTTTTCCTTGATTGTGGGATTTGTTAGCAATTATAATACACAAGAAAGAGATTTTTTCATTAGAGTCAATAATAATGATTTCAATTAATTATGAGTTGATATGGACATGATTTATTTCAGGCTCTACTTATCATAGAATGCACAGGTTAAAAAAAAAAAACTTGATGCTAAAGCAATTGATCCTGATTATCAAGGGGGTGGAGGAAAGGATGCTACACAATGCAGGTAGGAAGGAATTCATCTGAAATGAAAAGGACTATCTAGAGGAACTCCTTATTTCTTCTATGTTCAGAGATAAAGATGATAGCAACCCCAAATGAGCAGGAACCATGGGTACTAACTCTTAAAATAAAGGCTTAGGAAACCTCCCCTGGTAAAGTACCCTACCAGGTAAAGATATGATACTGACTGAGAGCAGAGGGACAAAGAATGATACTGTAGGGAGGAAGCCATCCATTAACACTAAGCACAATATTGTTGCTAGTGACAAGAAAGATGACTAGAAATGATTCAAACTGTTTTCCTGTGATATATATATACACACACATACACACACACATAAATTATGTCATTTTCTCCCCATGTATTAATTACAGTAACTTATATTAGCTCTTAACAGATAATCTATGAATTAATTATGGGCCAATTCAATGAATTAACACAATAAAGATCTAATCTATACTTATATGGTCAGATACCAATGCTTTCTGTCAGTCAGCTCTTTTAATTGGTGGCATTCCTCCAACCAAGGACTCAAGAATCCAAGCTGTTTCTATTTTGAGGCTCAACCATTTACTGACTTCAAAATTCCACAGTTCTCATCTAACTGGCAATGAGTAAAGAGCATGAGAAGTTGGAAGATTGTGTGACTCACACTTAAATAATTCAGCCTTTGTGAATACTCACACATGATCATGTCAGATCTGCTTAGAAGTGTGCGGGCAGAGGCATTTACTTCTTAGGTGGCTTTCCTAGAGTTCTAAGCATGATCAGCTCCTCAAGTGGTAGAAATGGTGTATTGCTACAACATTCTCTTGGTATTCCCCTAGGATGTGTGTTCTGGGTGTATTGATCCCAGATTTTTAGTGTTTCAGCCTGGTCCATGGCCCATCCTAGTTTTCTTACGCTACCTAATAGGCTTCAAAACAAAAATATCTTCATGCTAATATTAGTGGAGTGTGTTCTTTTTGCAATCGAGCACTCTGAAAGATTTATATCTCAAATGATAAATAGTGGTGATTTAAGAGAAGAGATATTTCGAGCAGTGAAATTTTCTTATAATTTTAAAAATCAAATTCAAACTTTATGGAACTTAAATCCCAGTCATTAGAGTCAATAAAACAAAACAAAAAAAAAGGTGAAGGGCAAAGAATCACTCTCTTTTCAAGCAAAAATAATTTGAGAAAGGCAAAGTCCATTTTCTCATGAATGCCAGTTGTGGTCTTTCAGAGATTTTTTTAAATTTATTAATAACTTCTGACAATAACTTCTATTCATATTCTAGCTGTTAAATTGTTTTCCTCCTGCACATAGATTGTTATACAATCAAATTTCTTTCTCAACTGGGTTTTATTATTTTAAAAAATTATCGGGAATATCACATGTGTTATGAGCCCAAGATTTCTATTTTGTTTAATTCATACAATGATATTTCCGGGAAGAGATTTAGAAATCACAAATTCAATTTACTCAAATTGTAGAAATACTGAGACCTAGAGAGTGAATGTTAATTATCTATGGTCAGCAATGTTTGGCAAAGCTTAGCTCAAAATCCCAATCTCTTGGCATCTAACTCAATGACTTTTCAATATCCCACTTAAGTTCAAGGTTCATATCATAACAGTCATCACCTTTTAATTCCCCATTTATGAATCTCTCATCAAAATCTATATTCTCTCAAAAGCACAAAACTGAAGTTTAATAATTAATGCAAAGTTAAACAGCTCTGCCTTAAAAGGTGTTATACCAAATAATTGCTAAAATATAATTTATTTAAAAGTTTTACCTTATTTGGGCTCAGTTTTTGATTATTCTGGATTCTAAATTTCTCCCACCCCATTAACTCTCCTCTTCGAATACCATCTTCCTTGCATTCTCATTGTCATAATTAAATGTATTGTGTCAGTATAAAGACATGAGCTTTCCCACTAAATTAATTAGTCTCCATAATATGATTTTTAAACATATTTAATGTATTCTTAGGAGTGACTTTGGTTATACTTTGTCAACAGCCATCAGGGTCTATCATGCATTGCTAATTCCAGAGTTATATTAATTATCTCACTTAAGTAGCATGCCTAGATACATCAATATTCCTTTCCTCAGAAAATCTGTTATCATGAAAGCTATTTATTAATATGCTTTTTTTTCAGAACATGAATTCCTGTCCCAGTTTTGTGCATTAGTAATTGAGTGATACAACAAATCATATTCAAGTATGAATCAATTAATAGAGATAATAGAGCTAACTACACTTAAATGTGGTTAGAGACCATTGGAATAACAAAAATAAACTTGAAAGAGAGATCAATAATTAACAAAAAGCAGTCTTTTTTCTAGAGATTCATTTCCATGTACCTTATCCCATTGTGCCTTATTTTCCCCCCAAATGCTTTGTTTTTATACACAAAATACTTTCTTTGAATGCAAATACACAAACCTCAGTTTGTGAAAAAGGTAAAAGTAGAATTTCTCTGGTTGAAGTATCTGCCTAACCAGAACCCTCTCCTCAGTTCCCATATTGGACCTAGATGGTGCTCAGAGCAACACAGAGGTCTCCGAAGAGCATATTTCCAAGGCACTTAAAGAAAGTTAACACTGAAACTTAACACTGAAAAGCATCTTAGAAATAATATCATCTAGAATTTTTTATAAAAGTGTTTATTTCACTTGAATTAGAGTAAATAAAGTCAGCAGCCAAGGACTTACAAGTCCACCATCACTAACGAGGGTAGGGCTTGCTTCTGGTGACTTCTCCAACATTAAAAACATTCCCAACTATATGTTCCAGACTAATTCAGTTTTGTTAATGACACTGCATGAAACATTTTGATATTTGCTCTACCATATTCAGTATATACATTCAAACATTAGTAATTTGGAGTTTCACCTCATCATTCCTCTACTATTTACTGAGAAGCAGAGTGAGACTCTAATTAAGGAGGCATCCAGCGTTCACAAATTATTATTTAATTGACTTTAGATTTCAACTATATTACTACTAAAAAGTACTTGTTGTTCATTGGATGGTAAATGCTAAATGCCTAAAAGAAATGAACACTAGAACTTCTATAAACAAATCTTTTCACAGTCCTTGGTCATACTTATGACCATTCGTTGTATTTAAAAAAGCATTTACTAATTGATAATTTTGACTGAGGTTTATATTCACTTTAGTAAGCAAGTCTTTGTAACCTCCCAGGTAACCACAATTTGAATGTCTTGGTGAACTAACTGGTTGTTTGTGTTCCTATTGTTACAGCTATATAAGAACCCAAACTGTCCTTTTTGCTTCCTCATAGTTAATTTGCCTTTCCCCTATGTGGTGCCACTTTATCCTCCACTTCAGGATTAGTTTTGTCTAGACGTGTTTAACACTCTAGACTTTAATCAAAAGCAATATAAAGAGCTTTGGATCAGTACAAAGGAGACTGCTGATTCTTATGTCCCCACTCTAGTAAAAGAGCCACTTCTTAGTTCAAGAACACTGAATCAGATAACTGAACCTTTAATCTGTTTCCCTGTGCCTGGTCCCTATGATAAACTGTCTGTTTCCCAAACACCATCGTAGATGTTTGGACCCAATGTCCAACTGTAAAGGCATGACAAATACTAGGACTGTTCCCTGTACAAAAGATAGGACTAGATAACCTGTGAAGAAAAATGCTCAGTATCAAATGTTTATAAGGAAATAATGAAAATGATGTTTTGGCAGAGAACTTACACAAAAGTCCAATCTTACATTCAACAGAGTAATTTGACAAGTATTTATTGAACACCTATTATTTGTTAAGCATTGTTTATGGCATTAGAGATAAAGTAATAGCAAAATAAATTGTCTCTATCCTCGTAAAACTTACATTTAAATAGGGTAGACAAGAAAACCAAAACTAGTTATAGAATATAATCTCAGATACTAACATGAGCTATAAAGAATAATAAAACAGGATAAGGGATAAAATTGACAGCTGCTCTTTTGATACAAATATTTCTGAAGAAATAGCTTTTAAACAGAAATTTGATTTATCCAAAAGTATCTCTTCTTTAAACTAAGCTCTAGAAACATAGCATTTAATAATAGGGTTAAACATAGCCAAACCATGTCCAAACAACTGCTCAAGATGAGTCCAGATAGTTTGCTCTCAGGAGATGTGAAAAATATCTACTAAAAATAGAATTTAAGATCCTTTGGCTTCATCAGGATAGTAATTTTCTAGATTTAGGAAATACTCTTTGTTAGACCAGCAATTCTCTTCTGTCTCCCAAGAGTTGGGTGTTAGATCAGATATATCTGAAACTAGGGAACCTGTCTCCCAAGAGTTGGGTGCTAGATCAGATATATCTGAAACTAGGGAACCTGGGTTATTGCTCACAAGAAGACTGAGACAAATAGAAGGAACTTCCCAGGCTCAGACACAAGAGCAACCTATAGCTTCCATCACCTCTATTACTAGCAGTCTCAACATTCTTATCTGCTGGTTCCCTAGGATTTTAGATCCCACTCGCAGGGTCTCTGAAGTTTTTAATTTATCTAGTCTCAGGATGTTCTCCATTTCTTTTAGGAAGAACTTTAGCCTGATGCCTGATTATTATGTATCCGTAGTATTTTATATGTCCCATTGGCCCTTCTTCTGTTCTATTTTCTACATTATAGCCATAGTGATTATTCCAAAAGGAAAATTTGACCGTATCTCAACAAGATATTTGATGAGAATGTTTTCTGTTGTCTTCTTTTTGGCTAGGAATGAATAAATACAATTATATTCTAAAGAAAAGTTCTTGATACATTCATGCAGGAATTGCTAACACACAGCAAAGGCAATAAAATAAACATCAGACTTGACAATTTATGTGAGCAAGAGGCTAAGTCATTGGAAGAGACATAATATGTTTTAATACATATTAATCTTACCCTTCTCAAGGAAAAAGTAAGAAAGGAATATCAACCTCCTCTAGACATGTGAAAGAGATGCAAAAGGAAACAAAACACCTGGGAGACTGAGTTGCTTGCCAAAACGGATACTAGAATTTTATTGTTCCTGAAAGTTTACTAAACTGCAGAGATTTATAGGTACATCATCAGGCTAAAGAAAGATGAAGACATTTGGGGAGAGCTTGAAATATGTCCCCTTAGGGATGGGAGGGAGTTATACATAATTTGGAAACTGATGTCTGCATTTCAGTTGAGAATTCTGAAAGGTGGAGTTTCTTGAAGCAGCTCTCGAGACCAGGGCAAAAAAGAGGCAGTAGTATGGCAAATCTGCATTTCCGCCATTGCCATGGTAAGCATTGTAAGTTTTGTATTGGTCAAACGGATGTCATAAGAAGTCGTTCCTTTGAAGAAGAACCACTTTCTTGGGGAGGGTGGTGAGATAAAGGTATCTCAGGATGTGAATGTGGTGAAAAATTCAAGTAGCAGCTAGAGAAGGAAGCATTTGCAAAAATCCCATCAGAACTATCTTTCCCAGATATGCGAAAAGTCATCTGGAGGTTTCAGTGGTGCCTTCAAAGAACCCAAAAATATAATCCATAGGAGAATGTCTGCAAGTATTAAAGGCATCAAAAACTAAGAGTACAAACCAAGCACTACAAATCATATAAGGTTTTCCCCCTTTCCTCTAGTCCTCATCCATTGCCCCCACTTCAGAAGAGTTGACAGCTTAAGGGCTTGGGAGTATTAAAAGAGCCAGAGGATGAGTAAAAGAACAGACTGTGACTTCTCTTCCCCTCGAGTCCCTGAGCCACAAAAGACCTCACCTAGAAAGAAGAGAGAGGCATAGAAATAGACTGGGACTGTAATTTTAATATCTTAAAATAAGTTGTAGTTTTATAACTGAAAGGAAATGTCCATTTTCAGCTAAGATGATGAAACAGACTATATTTTACACTTCCAACTGAAACAATTTAAATGTGTGTGTATATACACACACACACACACACACACACACACACAAAACAAGTTTTCAGACAGCACAGGACAGTTATTCCTAATTGAGGAGAAAACAAATAAGATGAACTGCACTCTTGCCCCCAGCTTAAAGTGTAGAGAGACTGTCTCGATCATAGTTCAGGGAGTGGAACCTTGACAAAGTCCAGTGGTCTCCCTAAATTAAGAACGAGATCCAAGTGTCCAAAGACGTTAGGCATTTAGATTTCTTAAGGCAGAGACCTGGAGAAGAAAGAGCTGAACAAAGCAAGAGCTCTGGATATCTGCAGAGAATCCTCTTAAAGTTTTCAGCTGAGTACTGATAACACATGTGTGAGAAAATCAATGTTAAAGAAAAGACGATCTGAAAGAAGTAAATATTCATTGGCAAGTAAATGTATAAATTTTATTCAGCAATAAAAAGGAATGAACTATTGATACATGTTATGTCATAGAAAAATCTAAAAATAACTATACAAAAAGAAAACAGACAAAAGCACTTATTTTAGATTTGATTTATATATAATTCTGGAATATACAAACCAACCATAGTGACAGAATGCAGGCAGTGGTTTATGGGTTTGGAGGCAGGACAGAGAGGAGAGGATGGGAGGATTACAAAGGATACGAGGAAGCTCTAAGGTGTGATGGATGTGTTCACTGCCTTGATTGTGATGATGGTTTCACAGGTATATAAATATGGCAAAATGTATTAAGTTTCATACTTTAAATCTATACATGTTTTTAGTTGAGTTATAACCCAGGAAAACAGTTTTAAAAATTCAGAAGTAGGATAAGATACTGAAAAGCTATGAGATGTGCTCAGAATGATATCAAAGAAAAGGGAAGGGAAATTAGATATCATTTAATTAGAAGTAGACATGGGAAAAAATAAAAGCATACTATCGACACCAACTTTAATTTATTCCGTAAATTAATTACAGTTAAAAGTGGCTTCACAGCACATTAGGGTGAAGTTCTGGTTTCATAACATAATTTACAGAGTCCCTCATCATGTGATCCTCCCTATTTTTCTCTAGCCTTTACCCTTTCAGACATACTGTACTGCATCCCTACTGTATTTTCACACTCTTGAACTTGGCCTACCATTAAATACACAAGACAAGTGTTTCCCAAGCATACTATCCATTCCCCTCTCATTTAATTATTTGTTTTATTATCTGTTTCCTCTTCTAGATTGTAAGCTCTCTTGTTTGTTGCTAGATTCCCAAGAATATAGTCCAACAACTAGTTTATGAATGGCACTCAACAAATATGTGTTGAATAAATGAACATGAATATGGGTTTATATGGATAAACCCAACTTCTGAGTTTAATTTTTTAAATCACTGACCATTCTTGTCCTATTTTTTGCCTCTACCAATTTATAGCAGTAAATCTGTAAGCTTCACAATATTTGGAGACCTTATCTATTATATTTATCAATAGATCCTTACACATGTGTTCAATAAATTTTATTAGATGAATGACACTCTCCTAGGCCTTTTTATTCTTCCTTCCTCAGGAAATACAGTCACTTAATTGTTTTCAATTCCAAAGTCTCCTAATAAAACAACTCAATTAAGCATTGTCCTAACAACCAAACCTGAGCATGTTGGCAAATGGAGTTCTTAAACTTCTTCTAGTCCAACATTCATTCAAATTTTTATATTATGTAAAAGTCCCCATCATTCCTAGGCTCACAACCATGAGTCATTTTGGTTTCTTTCTTTCCTTCACCTCAAATTAAACATAAAGTCCTGCCAAATCTTCTGCAAATGTTTTATGCAACAAGTATTTATTGTGTGCTTATGACTTGCAAGGCACTGTAAGAGTCGCTGATACCAAAGTGACCTCCATTCTCAAAAGGCTTATAATTTCATAAGAAGAATATTATAAACAGACAAATGACTAATATGCTACAGACTAAAGAGATTGCCATACAAATCTGCATGCATAGTGTGCTCACACATGATAAATTATTTGCTTGTAGAAACTCAAAGGAAGCTATGCCTATTTTCAATTACACAAAAATATGTTATGGAGAAAGATTTTAGCAGATGTAGGTGGAGGTGAAGATGTGTGAACATGTAATAAGATGATGCTTGTTTAGTATATGACCACAATGTAGACAGGGTAGACTGACATTACTGAACAATAGGGAGGCAAGAGAGTGATACTTTTCAAGTGGTAGATCCATAAAATCTATCAATGTTTGCAATACACAATGAGAAATTAAAGTCAGAGATTAAAGTCCATTGGAAAATGTAAATGTAAATAATATATATATATAAACTAAGATAGTTACAATAAGAATAAAAAGAAAATCGATTTAAGTGATATTGCAGAAATTTGCCCTGCCATACTTAGAAACTATCTGGATTTGGAAAGGAAGACAATGATTTGGTATTATACAAAGTGCTTTTGGGATATTATCTCGTTTAGTTCCTCACAAAAACTTTATAAGATAGAAAGGACATAGTTTCATTTCATTAGAGAGTAAATGGAGCCTAAGAAATGTAAATGAATTGTTCATGGACATAATAGATAATATAGAAGCAGAGTAGAAACTCTGACCCATGCATCCTAATTTTAATGTAGTTTTTTCTTTCTTTAAAAGCATAGGAAGATGGTGACTGAAATTTTATCAAAATTGAACATTTTCATTTCTGCAATCAAGGAGGGAAAAAAAAGGATCTTGGCTCCCTGTGGCTTATACTAAACAGATGTATTGTCTCATGATCCATTTATTCAATCCATGTCAGAACGTATAATCTGTCAGTTATTAAGACATTTTTCACCTCCAAATCTACCCTTCTGTCTTCTTAGATGCTGGGCCTGAGACTTCAGACATCCATGTGGCAGCTTTTCCCTGACAGGCATCAATAGAGGGTGCTAGAGAGAGAGGCTGCAAGAGGAAGAGGAAGAGAGGACTTGATGCTTGTTCCTTTTCCGGAGGGATCTGCATCAGCTTGTGGTTCCTGTGAGTAGCACCTCAGCAAAGCTTTGTCCCCATGATAGCAACAGTTGATCCTATAACAGCATTATCCCCTTCTCAGAGGTCTGAATCCCAGGCCCATGAGGCCCCTCCTCTGAGCTCAGAGACACCAGCAGTGGAAGAGCAGAGCCCTCTCCTCAGAGGCTGAGATTCAGGCCTACAAGACTCTTCTCCCTCGTTCCTTTGTACCCTTAGCTGTAGGATGGCAGCAGCTTCCAGCAGTTGCCACCTCTCTTACACCTTGGAATTATTTTTTTATTCTTTTAATAGTTGGCAATTTTATACCTAATTAAAGTTATTTATATTAAATATTCTCTGTCAAATTACTGATGTAGATTCCGTTTTCTTTCTGGACCCTAATACGTCAGGTTTCCTAAGACTAACTCACTAACCAAATATTTAAAGAGGACTTCAACTGCTTCTTTTTGGCATCTCTAAATGTTAAATATGTTTTGAAAAAATTTACTCTTTCCTAACAGTTCTTACTCTTGATTTACATACAATGTCCCTCATCCTCCAAGAAAATGTATTACCTCTGTTTTCTGTACATATTGTTTTAGACTATCTTCTTTATGCCTTCTTACTTAAACTGCTATTATCTATTGATCTTTCTTTTTCTTTTGCCATTTCTTTTTTCTTTCCACCTTTTTTCTTTCTTCTTTCTTTCATCTATCTATCTTGCTTTATAATTACTAGCTCTAATCATTTCTATTATACAAACCATGTAAATAATATATATTGATATAAACATAAAATATAAATCACATATCACATATTATATAAATCATAATCTATTTATTTAACAACAATACAATACAGAGCATGACATTCTACTTCTAAAAGAACAAATTCATCATCGTGTTATTTAAGAGTGACAAAAAGATAATCTAATATGTAACGTTAAAAAAAATGTTGAAGTGAAAGTATATTTATCCATTACATGCATTACCATGAGTGTAACAAAAATGTTATGTACAAAGAATTCTAGTTACCTGGAAAAATGATTATGATAATACTATATGAGTAAATAGGAATATAATATGTAACTATGTCATCTCAACTATATAAAAATGCATAGAATAAAAACAAAAAAAAGTGTCAACCGTGATTGCCTCTGGATAGTTGGATTATTTCTTTCTGACTTCCATGTACTTCTGTAATCATGAAAAAACCCAAGAACTTATTAAATGAAAAAAGAAATTGAGGATTAGTACATTTGATTCTCTTATAATTTTTCTCTTAGGTCATTGTCATTTTTCCACTTTCTCCTATACACTCATGTGCTACTCAGAAAAGGGAATTTTTGTCTATAATAGGCAAAATGTTTTCAAAATATCTCATGTAATATTCTAAATTCAGTACATGTTGTTATATAGAGTCATTTCTCTAACCGTAATTTGCTGACTTTATATATGGTTTTCAAGATGAATCCCCATCAATGTAGGATGATGAAGAACAAAACATTTGGAGCTAGAAGGCTTGGACTTTAGCTTTGCTCTGACAATTTTTAACAATGTAACTTTAGGCAGCTTATTTCACTTCTCTGAGCCTTATTTCTTCATCTATAAAAATATCCTCTTCAAAACCTTATAGGATCGTTTTGAGGATTAATGAGAGAGATTACATTTACTAATTTACCATTAAAGTGCTATATAAACTGAAAAAGTTTTATAAAAGAATTTTCTCTTCTATTTTCCTTCTAGGATTACTTTACCCCAAAGTCTTAAAACTATATTACTCTCCAAGCATCTAAAAATTTTGGTCTAAATGTTCCCTTTTTTATAAATATCTACCATAATACTACATTCTGAGTAAAATAAATGATATTTTCCTGCAAAAAGCAATTGCCTTTTTGGCATTTTCTCCCTCTCTCTGTCTCCCTGTCTGTCTGTCTGTCTGTCTCTCTCTCTCTTTCTCTTTCTGTGTGTCTTCGTCTCTGTCTGTCTCTGTCTCCATCTATCTCTGTCTCTGTCTGTCTGTCTCTCTGTCTTGCTGTCTCTCTCTCATATTCTCTCTCTTTATCCTCACTGCAGAACTTGGGTATATCATCTAAACCTACAAAATTAAATCCGTAAACACAGACAAAACATTTATTTAAGATGAAGAGCTGTGTCGTACAAGTAGACTTCTCAATGAAGCAGGTTCCCAGAAGGTCTATATTGCTATAATATATCTTAATTGATCAGCATAATTCATTTTAATGGTCTCATTATTCTAACCTTGCCCTGCTTGAGATTCTGAATTTTAAGAAGAACATATTTCACAAAGCAGCTTTCACAAACATAATCAATATTCAGGGACTACTTAGTTGATTTTGTTGCCAATCTTATTTTTGTACAGGCATTACATTATTTGGAGAAAATGTTTTTGATATTAAGATATGATAATTGGACTTAATCAATAGTCAATTATTTTTATATTACCTACTTGGCATTCAAATTGTTACCATGATTTCAATGGTATGTAGATCTATTATGAGTAGATTACCTCCTGAGCTCACTAAACAGAACTATATTTGTTAAGACTGAGATTGTAAGAAAATGAAGAATGTGTTTCCATTTTCTTATTTTAGGCATCTATTCACAAAAATTTGAATCTGTGAGAGTTTTTAGTGCCTACTTATCTATTGCAAGTTTCTTCCCGCCAATACTGAAAAGCCTTTAACTGCATCGCATACTGGGCCATGTCTTGAACACTTCCTGGGATCGAGTGCACACTTCAAGGTAGTCTATTCTCTTTGATGGGTGGATCTAATTACTTCATATAAATATTCAGCATCCCTTAATATAAAACTGTGAAAGGGGACAGATTAAAGGAGTCAAGGCATTTACTGCCCACAAAGTGCCAAGGATGACTTGATACTCCTCTCTATTACAACAGTAAATACACTATACTACACATGTGATAGTGTGCCTTTCCTCAGGATGGAGTACAAATTTCATGAGTAGAGTCCTTTTTTAATTAATTTCCATAATCAGTACTGAATGAATGTTACTTAATAAATGAATAATAAATAAATAGGGGCCAATAATAATATAATTTGTTTAGATGGCTCCTTTATATTGAACTGAAATAATTTCCCCTTGTATAAAACTAGACTAGTTTTATCTTCTAAAACTACTCAGCATAAGCATACTCCATATTTCCATGGCCAATGCGTATACATATATATATAGAAGGCTTATAATATACCTTTCTCTTCTATGAACTAAATACACTGTATCCCTTTGTCTGTTCTCTACACATAGTTGACCGATCTTTCACCATACTGATTATCTTTCCTTTGACACACTTTAGTTTATCACCATTTTATCAAGGAATAAAATAAAAATGTAGGAGAGTATTAAAATGTTTTTCTCCGTACAAAAAGAATGCTTTATTTGCAAACTTAAAAATGTGTTTTACCTGGGAAAGTAGCCTGAAAACAAAAAATATAAGAAGTATCATTTGCAGGAATAAATATGAATTGGAGGACTTAGGTCTTTTCCTGGCCCTAACATAGGTTATTTACCCTCCATTTTTGAATTATTGGTTTACATAGTCTACATCCTTAAATTATAATTCCATGCCATCTCCTTCCATTTAGACAGGAAAAGAATACTTAAAATGACTGAGTTCTTGTCAGTATAATGGTTTGAGATTTTTGACCTTAGACTCCATTTATTTACAGAAACATTTGTAGTCCTCATTAATATTTGGTTTCTAGGGATCAGAAGAGTTTTATGGAATTTGAATGTGAGACCTTAATAAAACTTTGGCATGTATTTACACATACATTCCAAGCAAAGTTTGGTAGAACTGTAAAGATACAACCATTGAACATTATATTATAAATCAAATAAACAACAAATAAGATCACCTCATTATCTTATGCCATAGCTCCACCTTTTTCTATACTGAGCCATTCTCTCAATCTTTAAATATCCCTTCCCCATAAAGTCTCTTCCCATCTTTACTCAAATGTAATTGTTTTCTTTTACATATCACCTCCCCATAAGATAAATTATCAAACTTATAGGTTGACAAATACAAAAAATAATAATAATAATAACCTCACAGCTTATTTGAGGATTTTTTTCATGTTGCATTGGGATTGAAAAAATTAATTGACTATCTTCATTATATCTCTATTGAGAGAAAGATTATTTAAGTAGCCAAACTTAAATAATAAGTTTGTATTTTTGAGAAAGACTGATGCCATCAATCAAAGTTGTTGAGCTGTTGTTTTTTTAATTCTGTTTTGTAAGTCTTGCAATGGAGTTCATAATTTATTTTTCTATCACTGTTGATAAGGGGAAACCAGGAGGACAGGATGACTAGAAAATTTCCTTCACATTGCAGCATTGTGAACTGATAATGACTCGTTATACGTACAATATTCATTTATGGATGTATAAAAATACTGTTATAAGTATGCTCTATATGCTCATTCTAATTTTCTTCCCTATATGTGACAGTAGGCAATTTCAAAAAAAAAAAGATCAACTTTATTCAGGGAAAAACAAGTGTTTGATTTTCACAGAGATGGAAATGTGGCTTAATAGAACCTTGCCTGCCACGTTTAAAAATGAAGGTGACTTGCAGGGAAATGGGAAATGAAAATACGAAGTGACAAATAAACTTTAAAGTAATCTTCCAAATAAGAAAAACAGATCAATCATAGCTTTTCAAATGAGGCATTTTAAATGCAAAAAGGACCAGTACAAAGAATCTCATCCTTTAAGTCAAAATAGATTAAAAAAAAAAAAAAGGTAAGTTAAGAAATAACATTTAAACTTTATAAGCACACACTTCTCTGGAGAATGAGTTAGTACCTGTGACAAAAAATTTGAGCTGTTTTATTTGATTCTACATCATAGGTGATTTTGATTCACTGTTAAAAATAAAGTTAATTTGCATAAATATATTAAAAAAACTGATTGATAAAATGCACATTAATATTTGTACTACAAATGTTCTAGAACAAGTTTATTTCCAATTAACATACAGCTTTAATTGAGACAAAAAAAACCTATTATCTTTCATAGTATGTCCCAGTACAAAATATAAAGTATAATATCTCTACTTAATGGTTCTATTAAACCTTTTCACTTACCAATAGTTAAATAGTTAAAGAATCAAAGTGCTGGTAGGTTAACCTATTTTGATCCTACTTGCTCCAATTACTAGAGTTAAATCGCTAGATAAGCAATTTAAGGCAAATCTTCTGCTGTTTCAATTACCTTATCTGTATCTCCCTCATATAGTTGTAAAGAAAAAAATGTGGAAAAGAGTAAAAGTACATATATAAATCAATTAACCTCAATTAATAAATGTTAATATTTTATTATTTTTATTTTGATATTTTTCCTGGATTCAGAAGAAAAGCATTTGCTAAGTCTCTGGTAATTAACTGGCCTCCCAGCTTTCTCTCTGCCACTCTCTACGCCTAAGTCAGGTTTGTTTGTCAGACCACACCAGATTAATTTTCCTTCAGGATATTTTAATTTAAATTATTATCCTACCCCCTAAAACACTAATGGTAACCTAATAACTACCAATTAGAATTAACTGACAATAAAGTTGCTATCCAAAATATTTTTTATTATTCCACCTAATAAAGTCTTATTTAGTATTTAATAAAGGGAAACTATACCTATGTAGCAGATATATGTATTTCATGAGAATGAGAATTACATCTCTCTTTTTCACAGTTCAACCTTAGTGCAGGATCTGGCAAAAATAGGCATTCACATGTTCTCAAATGACTGACTGACTGAATGAATGAATGAATGTTCTGCTAATGAGATGAATGCCAAACCCTACTCATAGAAGTTAATTAAGAATTACAGTTACAGGTTTAGGTAGTGAGCATTTATTGTTTGTGACTACCAGTATTTTTTCCCTTTCTTTTGATAAAAGCACCTTGATTTTCATTTAGGGAACACTTCTACCAAATTGCATGTGACCTTGGAGGCAAAGTCAGCAAATGCGCCTCCTTCATAATTAGGAAAGTTTCCTAACAAAGTTGAATCAATGAACTATTCCAAAGGACTACCTGTTTTACTTTTCTTTTTGAGTATTGGTTATTCAATTTTTCCTTTGATTCTTTAAAGGCTGCCCACCATATTACTAATAAGTTATTTTTTAGTCTGTTAACTATAGTAGGTTTATTTCTTACAATCAAACAACCCAGCTGATAAACTACCAATTATAACTAATATATAACTAATTTAGTAAGGAAAGAAATCATATGGGTACAACACAAATTAACTATTAGAACATCAATACCAGTCTGATAAGGCCACTGTTAATATCAGCAATATCGATAGAAAATGATAAGGTCATGATTACTGTTCAAAATTCCTTTAACTCAATCCAATTTAAATAACATCTTCCTTCAAGTCAAGAAATACATGCAGGATGAAAACACTGAACACTGAACCATACTGCTCCCTGACAGGCATAACAGATGGCTGTCAATGAACCTATCGCAACCACTCCTATTCCTGGCCAAGAGGTCCCGAGTTCTTGGCTGTTGATTCACAAAACATCAATCTGTCTGGAAATTGATGAATCAGTTTCTGGCAATGGAGTGTCCTCCCCCTACAATTACTTTGACATATCCTTCTAACAGATCCCCCAAACATTACTCTGCGGGGTGAAGTGAGTTCTGAATAAGTCAAAACAATTTATATCCAAATAGTGTCATAGACAAGGCTATTTAGGGGGCGGGGAAAAGTAGCTTTATCAGGCAAATTCCACCATAAAACTGTCTCAAACTATTGATGCAAATTTTTCCCTTCAAAGGTAGAGGTGAATTGTTTGATATAAAATGTATAAGTATCTCAAAGATATTCAGTTAAATTCCATAGTTCTCCAATTCTCATTTTCCTCATCTTTTTTTTTTTTTAAGAATCTCTTGAATTCAAGCTCTACTGATATAAGATTTGAGGATTCTTCTAGTATTCACAGACTTTCCATCTAAGATGAGGCAGCAGGGAAATCAATAAGGAACCTCAAGACACCTCTAAATTCCATCCCTATTTTTTATCCTTCTTGCTAAAGATCACTGTACCTTTATATCAAATGAGCCCATTTTTGTTCTTTTGGCCTTAACTGACATTTATTAATTATGAGCAATACAGAAAGACTTTCCTTATTATAAGTGCTAGAAAAATCATATATATAGTATAGAAAGGCTCATGAATACTATTATTATGCCACCAAAGTTCGTCCTGCAGTTAGCACACTACTTAAATTTTCTTTTCTATGAAAACTCTGCTGATGATATTCTGGTTGTTTAGTGGCAGAATACTAGACAAATCAGGCATTTCAACCATCTAAATGTAACTTAAGTAAAAACAAAGTGGAAATATAAAAGAGGAATATTGTCCTGATCTTAAAAAAGAAAAAATAAACTAGACAAATTTTTTAAAAAACCCGATTGCTATAAACATGAAAACATATTTAAATTATCAACCAGTTACTCAGATCTGTAAGAAAACCAAGATTCCTCCAATGTCCAGAATGTAAGATCTCAGCAGGCATATGTTTATGAATGGGCTAAAATATGAGATCCAGTCTGTACAATAAAGGCTGTAAGCCTTTAAGAATCTTTACAATGTATATATTTTAGTGCTACATAAACCTAGAAATATAATTTTAATCATTCAGTAGTGGAAAATAAAAGTATATATCACAATAGTATCCAATCAGAATTTAGATAAGTTTCAGTTAGCTGATATCAAAGCAAGTGTAAGAGATCCTCGGGTCCCAGGCCCCCACAGCTTCTATGGATGGAAAAAGAACAAGGGAAGAACTGGACAAATAAGGCATCACTATCAACTAGTTACAGACATTGTTAAAAATTCTTGTGGGAAGTTCATAAGCCACTTTTAACCAGAATAGAGAGAGACTGTTATCACCAAGTATATTTCTACTATAATTAATGACCAAACAAGGCTTCCTTGGGAAACAAGAGCCTCTCACATTAACTCAAGAGTGTTCTGCAAGTAGTTGCTATTCTCACCCACAGTTTCATAATACATTTTAGCAATAAGATGTGAAGAAGGAGTTTGGGGCTCTAGGGTGCATGCAGACTAAAACTTTTGTTTTATAGATACACAAGGCTCTTAAAGGTATGCACAACAAGGCTCTTTTTTCTCTCGCTGGGGTCTTTGAAGGTGGTGGGATATCTAAGCTAAGAATCAAAGCTTTTTCCTTATTGAACATCCACAGGGGCATCCATGGACAAATCTGAGTGATTCTGTAATCAATTTTATTCTTTCAATAACTGTACTTCTGCTAAACGTAGAACATTCTTTGATATTAGTGTCCTTGAGGGTTAGTAATTAAATATGCATCGCTTTTTTTTTTTTCATAGCTGTTTTTCTTCTTAGATTTCTTCCCTTTGCCTGCTACTTTCCTTTTTTGGGAGTATGTAAGCTGTTGGCCCTAAAGGGTGACCTGAAATAACACAGCTATCTATTTGAGCGAGCACGAAGATTATCCTAAGGAATTCCCTATGAAGACTCTCCACGCCATCTCATCTTCCTAAAAGTAAAGTGAGATGAGACCCTGAGCAGATTCTTGAATCCAAGTGGAAATTTAATTAAGTAACCTCAAGGCAATTTTGCATTCAGAGATTCTATGTCTTTATGAACTTACTCCGAATCATCTTACAAGGTCAATTAACTTCATCTTTTTCTATATTTGCCAGCTAGCGACAATATGTGTGACCTTGACCACTACAGTCCTGGCTGAGTAATAAAAAGTTTAGTGTTGCCAGAACTGGAAAAATAATTGACAGTGCATAGCCTACTGGAACTGAAGGAGTAGTGTCATTGCTGTCTTTGAGGGCAGGCACATTAAAACATAAAGGCTAATCTGTGGGCTCAAAGCGGCCCGCTAATCCTTGAAAACCATAAGCTGCTTTGAAAATTTTATCATGAACTTGCAAAGCTTGTTTGCAACTCTCTAAAAATCACAGAATAACTGAAATGTTTGGTTGGAGGACCCGGTAAGGTCATTCACTAACAGTGTTCATTAACCTGTTTCTAGTCAGCTTCTCTTAAAGTATTTCTGAGGAGAAGAATCTCTTAGTCTCAAATTTCTCAAAGGAAAAATAGTCAATAACCTCTTTTGTAGTCCTTCCTGTTCAAAAAACCTCAAAGCATAAATTTGTTTTTTATTGTTAACTTATACCTTTGTTAAAAAAAAAAATGAACTTAAAACTTAAATAAACCATGAGACCACTGGGGTTAGAGGAAAAAATAAATTCCGTGAAGCAAACTAAGTCAAAGAAATATATTAAACTATATCTACCATTTTCCCTCAACTCTTGTTTTAAACATTTGATAATATTTTGGTGTGATAGAATCTTATCCATATAGCATATAAAACTATTATTTAGCCCCTATCTTTCTAGACTTAATTTCCACTATCCTAATCTTCTTTTAATTATTAAATTTCAACCAGCCATTACCAGTTGTGTTGATGGGATCTGGTTATCACCTTTTATTTCTCAATCTGGAAAACTAACGTTGTTAGTTAAGACACATTTTCTGCCTTGTGAGGCTTCCCTGATCTACCTTTAATCTTCTGTCTAAGTCATCTCCAAACACTGTCATATATATATATATAAAGTATATAAAATATACTTTATTTTATATATATATATATATATATATATATAAAATAAAGTATATCACAAATATATGATTAGTTTACACATATTTCTTCTATATTAGATCTATGCTCCTTCAAATTAAGAATTAGATCTTATTTTCTTTTGTATCATTAGTGGCTTGCAAATCATTTGTCCTTAATAACCTTGATTAAATTTAATGTGTTTTGTACTTTAGATATGGTGATAAAAAGTATTTAGTATGATATGTTATAAATATTCTTCCAAGCATTTTCAATATCATTTAAGTTTCTCTAGAGCATTTAGAATCAGTGCTGAAACATTTAAGGAGAGAAAAGAGCACTAGCAAAGAAAATTCTAATTTTCTTTTTCTTTCTGATAGAAAGACAGAAAAACAGCTGGGTAAGTAGAAAAAGGACTTAACATTAAGTAATTAAAAGTATTCCATGGTTAAAATTACCATAATTAATTTTGGCATGACATGACATATAATACCTAGAGAAAACTTTCTTACTATACAAGTTGTATTAATTATTAATATAAAGGATTTTAGAAGGAAAAGTTACATCTTTTAATCCTGGGTAATATTTTTACTCTGTGCAATATTCAAAATGTTTAACAATTAGAAGATATGCAGATGAATGTCTCATGCAGGCATCCATTTTAAAATGTCACTTTTTGGATGGCTAGGATGCCAGGACCCAGTGCTCTTTGATATATATAAAACTAAAAATGACTTCTTTAAATGTCTAGAGGTTAAAGTGATCACAGAACTTCAACTTCTATAAGGAATAAATAAATATTTGATAACATTATTTTATATATTTCTAGAGTTTTGTTTTGTTTTGTTTTTAACCAAAGTGAGTTGGTCTTTTCCTAACATTTATCTCAGTCAACAACTAATCTGTGCAAAAATGAGTGAATTTATAGATAAGAAAACTGAAGCTTAGAGAGAGGTTATATGACTCATTCACAGATCATACTATCAGTGCATAGATCTGCACTTTGAAATTAAGTCACCTAACTCTATGTCTTATGCACATAATATATCTCAGCTACCACTACAGCTGGGGTATAAAATTAGGGTCTGATTTTAACAATAGAGAAAGAAGTCTGAACTCCTGATTTCAGCTCTGACATGTAAGGAGTTTGGAAGTTGTTTCTCCTACCCATTACTACAAGAAAAAACTAGGCAAACTAAAATCAACTACTTTTCTTAGATGTCAGAGAATTAAGGTCAGAGACATCACTTCAAAATCTAAAGGGACAGTGACATCCAGAGAGACACAGCTAAGATCTGTTTACTTAGAGCAAAATCTGCTGGAGCTGCAAACTGGTGGATACACTTAAATTATAATTTTGATGAATTGCTGGAGGCTAAGTGTAGACTAACTTGAGTGTAAGAAACTCTTGGAGGCCACAATCTTAGTTGGGGCCCAAACTTTCATGTATTTTACCTGTAGAAACCCCACAAAGTTCTCAACTGAAGAGCTAAGAAAAATTCTCATACTGTCTGGTAAGGGAAAGTAACCATTTTGAAATAGACTAAAAGTATTCTCCATACCAAAGGACTATTCTGCAATGGTAAAAATTAATCTAACTATATCAATATTGACTTTAAATGTGAATAGTCTACTTATATCAATTAAAAGACGAAGATTATCAAAATGAACAAAGAGAAAAGACCTAATTTCATGTTGTCTGTAAGAAATCTACCATAAATATAAAAACACGGATAGGTTACAAGTAAGTGAAAAGAAAATATACTATGATAAAACTAATCAAAAGAAATCTGGAATAGCTTTTATTTAAAACAAAGCTCTTTTCAGAGCAAAAAAAATGTTCAGAGCAATGGATAAAATGGATCATTGAATAATAATACAGATGTCAAATATAAAGAAGACATAACTATGCTTAAGATAGATGCACCTAACAACAGGGCATCAAAATATTTGAGATAAAAACTGATAGAAATGTAAAGAGAAATAGAAAACTCCATTATTACAGTTGGAGACTTCAACATATCTCTATCAGTAATTGATAGATCCATCAGGCAGAAAATCCACAAAGATATAGTTGAACTAAACAGCACTATCAATCAACTTGACCTAATTGACATTTATAGAGAAAGAAGTCTCAGGAATCCTAATGGAAGTATAAGGTTGGAGCACCTCCTACTCACCTCATGTTGTTGATGTGAGGACATTTTGAGTGTGTGTATGTGTGTGTGTATATATGGCTTGAGTGAATATTAATTTAATCTGAATCAAAAATATTCTGATGCCTTTTCTATACTTGTTAAAAAGTTACTCTTTTCACTCTATGTACCACTTGTGAACGGGTCCTGAACCTTGGCCTATTTCCTGATACCATGCTACCCACTGGCTGGGTTCTTTGCTATTGACATGTTTGGAATTAAAAACACTCACTACTTAATTCAAAGGATGCTAATAAACCCCACTTATACAGGAATTCCCTACTGTTGCCCAGACCTGTTGCATAAGCTGTGCACATCGAACACTCTGCTCAGCAACTCTCTGGTTTTAGATTGGCCTCTCCATTTATCCTACCATGCTCTTCACAATGGCCCAGTAGATGTATCCAGTACCAAGTTCCCCTTAGCTTTTATTTTTCTAGGCCTTTCATACTTCGTTCTCTCATTTAAAATGTTTACTATTTTATCACAATTAAAATTTTAAATCTTACCATGAGTAATGTTGTGCAGAAACTCTGTGGCCCAATAACTAGTGACCACTTTGGTCAACATTGGATCGACAACTAAACAGACCATTGGAAATAAGGACTGATCAGTCATTCCTATAAAGTTTTCAGCACCTTCATAGAATGCATTCCCTCTGAGACGACATGAGCAAGTTTCTCCATTTTGTCCCATTTCCAACAGCAATAAAAAGTCCAGATAGTGAAATTTTTAGTTCAATATTAACTATTCAGGACACTGTCAAACTTCACTGGAACCATAAGAAATAGCATTTAAAATCTAGGCTATGAAGGGAAACTAGGTATATATTGTCATATACATATGACTTATAATTTACTCACTTGTTAGTAGCAAAGAGATGGATTGATTAAACTAACCCATCCATTGGTCTGAAAAGAAAAACTCTTTACTTTTTTTATATTTCCTTAACCATTATGTAAATTATGATAGTTATGAGTTTGAGTTTGGGAATATGATAAATTTAGACTCTTAAGTTTCTTATCCTCTCTAAACTTTAATTTTCTCATCTATAAAATAATAATAAAATCGCTGATATTGTAGGGTTCTTGTGAGAAGTGAAAAAGCTTGTCTAAAATACTTAGCTTGGTGCCTTGTGCACAATAAACTCTTAACAGATGTTCTTCATCTTATCACTTTCTACCCTGGAAGCCAAGGTAAAAAGATAAAGCCTAAGTGTTAAATAAACTAGGTATAAATTAGATTGTCATGTGCTATTCACAAGCATGTCTGGCTTAGTAAGAGCTACTTATGCTATCATATTTGCATTGTCAGTCTATACCTTCCCTGCTTCGACTTCACTCTCCTAACCCTGTGACTTCTCTGTTATACAAATTTCACTTCAATGACAGCTTAGATACTCCTGCTATATCAGCAGGTGCAGAAATCTGCCCACCACCATATCTTGTGTCTCTCTCTAGATCCCAGGCTTCAGATAACTTGATAAGTCACTTGGCTGCCCAGCCTTGCTTCTCATCATGGGGTATTTAATAATCTCCAGATGCAAATAAGTATTTTCTCACAAATTTGATCTTACTTAGTATCAAAGCCTAAGGTTTTTTGTTTGTTTGTTTATTTGTTTGTTTGTTTGTTTGTTTGCAAACCAGGCTAAAACATGGTATAATACTTCTGCTAATCAGGAAGGTGAAAAAAATGAAGAATCAGTGCTTCCCCTGTGGCAAGGAATAAGTTTTTAGATGTCCATACAACTGTGGGGGACTTTGGAAAAAGAAAATGCTTAATATTATTAAAATACCTAAAGTCGATCATGTCTCCTGATGGAGCTTCCTAAAGCTCTGTATTTCAAAATTTACTATGCATGAAAATCATCGGACAGCATTTGTTTAAATATATTCAACAAAAAGTTATTCACTTCCAATGTGTGTCAGACACAGAGCGGGTTCAATTTCTAACAAACACCTGCTAATTGATAGGGCCACGTAACTACCAGCATATTTGAGTATCTTTTTATTTCTTATGTCATGCAAGACTGTGCAAGATGCTTTAAGGGATATAAGAAAAATTAAGTATCTGTTCTCACAACCCAGACAAACCTAGATTCAAACCTCAGATCCACTAACTAGCTGTGTGAGTTTTGATTTTTCTATTGGGGCTTGCTCTAACACATATATGGCATCGTTTTTTTAAAATTATAGATATCTTTTATCCTACTGGAAGAGCTTATACTATAGCTGGTACCTGCTATAGGGCCCTTTTATGCTTTCGACCCTACTCAAAATGGACAGCCTTTCATGTCACCAGGTAAATGGGCCAGAGCAGTGTTACCAAGTAGGAAATGTGCTATCTCCATGATCTAAAGGCCTATAAAAGATTGTGCTTCCCTCCTCATGGTAGGAGTTGAAAGTGACACTAATTTTTCCTTTACTTATTTATAGTATGTCTCATTATACCCTTAACACCAAGGATTGACAAACTAGAGGCCAGAGGCCAGATCCAGCCTGCTGCTTGCTTTGGGATGGGGAGCAAAGTTTCATTTTTTTCATAGTCATGACCATTCATTTATGAATTACCTATAGCTATTTTCATGCTATAATGACAAAGTTGAGTAGTTATAATAGAGTCTGTCCTGCAAAGCTTAAAATATTTACTATCTGACCTTTAGCAGAAAAAGTTTGCCAACAGCTGTCCTAAAACTATGAACACTTAATAACTTCTCTAATGTGGCAGAAATCTAATCTTTATGAGATTTATGTACCATCATTTTCAGTCCATGTATTTTACCAAACCTAAACATATTTGTCAAATTCTGCTCATCTATTCTGATTAAATAAGTTTATAAGCTAGCAAGGACACCTTCTAACTTTCAGCTTCACTGTAAATTAACAACTAATTGCACGTATCCTTCCATTATCTTTCTCCAATGCATCAATAATACCTAGCCAATAATACCTAGCAACAGCCATTCAATTCCATAGCCCTTTACTGACTACTTCCCAATACCTCTCAATCACCTGATGTATTATATCAGGAGAGTATTCTCATTCATAGAGAGTATACTATTCCAGTTCTCCATCAGTGAAACTTTGAGCAGTTGCACTGCTGCAGCATGCCAATGCTAAGTCCTCCATCTACCGTAAGGTTGGTGATGAAACTCCCAAATTCTACCTTAGTGTCTACCTTCTTGTACTACATCTGATACAAAATGTCTTGGGTAGGATTCTGTAGAAAAGGAGACAGTTTTACGTGTAGGAGCTCTTTTTAGGGGTGTGCACTAAAGAAACGTCCCAGAAGTGAGAAAATAAGATTAAGGCAGAGGGAAAAGTGTAAAGGATTCCCTGAGGGGCTCTGAAGCTGGGGCTGAATGAGCCCTTCAGAGATGTCCCAGACTGAGACTAGAGGGACAGTTCTTTGTACCTCCATATTAACCAGTTTGGGACATGGTCTCCCTTGAGGGCTGGGGTGTAATTTGGGGTAAGGCAGTCTTTTTCAGTCCAAAGTAATTCTTGAGGAGGCTTATACTTGTGAACTGATAATAGGCAAAAGTTTCAGTAGCTGGTGAAACGAAGGCCTTGGTCCTGAGGTAATATCTAGGCTGTGTGACAAACTCTCCACTACAAAAAAGAAATGAGAGAAAAATCCTAAAATTGTAGTGGAATTTCAGTTGTGAGATTGTTGGAATATCAGGCCATTAATAACAAAAGCTAACAGTTAAATGCCCTTACATTGGATTCCTTGGAAATGGAGACAGTTTCGTATGCAGCATGCACACACACATACACACACACACACACACACTGCTGATAGGAAAACAGCTTGATAGTTTCTTAAAAAAATAATTTGCACTGATCATATAACCTAACAATCGAACTCTTGGTCATTCATCCTAAAGAAATGAAAGTTTATGTTCACACACAAACTTGTACAAAAATATACATAACAGCTTTATTAATAACAGTCAAAAAATAAAAAAAGAACAGATATCCTTCAATGGATGAATGTTTGAACAATTTGTGGTACATTTATACCATGGACTACTACTAAGCATTAAAAAAGGAATGAACAAACAATTATTACACAAAACTTAGATGGATCTTTATGTTGAATTGAGAAACAAAGCCAATCTTTATACTGAATAAATAAAAGCCAATTTATTTCATTCATATAGCATTCCTATAATGACAAAACGAAAAAAGATTAGGTGTGGCCACAGTTAAGGCAGTTAGGGATAGAGTAAGAGAGGTGTTGACTATGATTATAAAAGAGTAGCATGAGGGATCCTTGTAACAGAACTGTTCTTTATGTTCACTGTTAATACACACAAATACACAAATGAGTGCATGTAAAACTGGTGCTATCTGAGTATGATGAATGAAATTGTATAAATGTTCACTTTCTAGATATGGTATCATATACTACAAGATACTCTGTATTATTTAAAGGGACCCGGCAAGCTTTTTATTTTAGATAGTAAGAGAATGATATCTGCTGACATGTTACTTAATGACAGAACAAGGACCCCAACTAAAACTCTTGAATTTCATTCAGTCTCAAGGTTTTCTATTTCAGAGCACAGTTGATATCTCTCACTGATGAATAGTACATACATTGAGTAACTACAAGTGCCTGTGCATTTTCAGTTATTTCAAAGTAGAACATTTTTTTAAAAACTTTTTTTGTGGTATTTTTACATCCTAGAAAATACTCAGATAGTAGTTTCGACAAAATCATAGGTAGAAGCCAAACAGAAGCATGAGGCAGCAGGAAGAATGAGAGTCTTACATTCTATGTTTATTTATTGACCTTTTTAGTTTTTGTCTCAAAGAAAGACAAAATTCTTCTAAAATTCATATGTCTGGGCATAAGTTTAATTCTCAAGTTATAACTGTTACTGTACAGACACACATAGATATGGTAGTATCTTCAAGAGGAAGGCAGATGATTTCAGCCAAAACTTAACTGAGTGAATAACAGAAGGAGCTAATAATATTTTATTTATCCTGCAAAAGGAAAGTCTTCATGAAAAGGGGGATTGAATTGTTTATGTAAGTTCTCAAGACTCACAATTACACTTCCAGGGGCATATGATAAGGAGTATTGCAGCTCAGTATAATGACAAACTTTATTGCCCAATAATAGAATAATCTGCCTCAGAACATAATGAGTTTTCTTATGCCCACATTCATTTAAGCAAGAAATGGATGGCTACGAGAGAAGTGGAATGAGTATTATATTTAATAACCTTCTAAATTGCCTTTAAGACTTGGGAGTCTATAAAGAGTGAGACACTTCTTACATAGTTTCTAATGTATTTAGCATAACTGAAGGAATCGTTTTCAATTAAAAAAAAGATTTACCTAAAATTCTTAAAATAGCGGAAAGTAATTTGGCACAAATTTCAGTTGGTAGCTCTACACATGATGTCCAAGATAGATCACCTCCTTTGATTTGACGTGACTTTCTTTCTTCCCAATAAAGTAAAATAATGTAATCACAGTGTTTTTTGTGTGCCAGATGAATTTTTTTTTTCTCTAAAACAAGCCTGAAAATAATAATTTGGATTTTGTCATCACTTGAATTTAGAATACTAACTTTATTTATTTTCTTATTTTCTACTCTTTTTCTTGATATTTAATAGCAATGCCTCTATTTAATATCTTAGTATATAATCTCACTATTATACTTAAATGGTCATTTTTTTCTCCCATCTGTGTCCTCTTTAAGAAGAAACACTATTTACGGTCTAATAAAGTCATTTACTTACTGGAGTAAGTGACTCTTTTGAAAGATAAACACTAAACAGATGTGTTTTCAGATGTTGATTTTTACATTAAATGATTCAAGAGCAAATATATTTCAGAAAAGTAAAATCATCAAAGTATGCTTCCATGCACACTTATATCAGAATTATTTAAGATGCTTGTTACGATTTGAATTTTGGAGATCCTACTCAGACATAATGACTAAGAATGCCAGGGATGAGATGGAAGAAAATACCTGAGTTCTACATTTCAAATAAGTTCCCTGGTGATTCTTTGGCTTCAATCCCTCCATCTAGTAGAGGAGCCTAGTTCTCTCTCGCTCTGTAAGAACCTCTGGGATTCGTGCTGCCATAAGAACAAAAACAACAATAACAACAACAATAAAATAATTCTAGAATCTGAAAACGAATCTAACTTATAAAGTCAGTGACTTAGCAGATCCCTACCAATAAGAGTCTGAACCTAGGGAGTACTTTTATCGTTAGAATCACTGGAATAATTACAAGAAAGTTTTGGTAATGTTAGTTATTAGTGTTCAGAAAACATTTTATCTTTGAGAATAGAGCACAATTTATCAAACTGAAAATGTAAAATCTCCTTGCAGAAGCAATACTTTAATCGACTCAGTAACATGTGCCTTTGCATCTTGACCGATTATTTCTAAGGGAAGTTGATGTGTGTTTGGGGGTGGGGCAGTGGTTAATAAAATGTCTTCCAGCTCTTTGGCTTTGAGGCCAGGGCCAGCAGTCCAAATTAATGTTTCATAGATCTAGGACCTGACATAAGTTAGATTGAGAAGAAAGAAAAAATTTAATGGAAATTACAAGTAAATCCCATAGTACTCGCACTGGGCTTTTTCATACATACAGTGCCTACTGTCTGCTGCATAATTATGATAACTTTCTCAAGAGTGAACTTGGCACCTTCGGTTTCTTCTGTGGGGAGAAGGAAGAGGCAAGTTGAGATAATGCATAGTATTTTTCACTCTGTTGACAGGAGACCAAACATCAATCACCAAATTATATAAAAAGTAATTTCAATTAAATCTATTTAATTCTGAATGCAAATAAAATATTCAGATGAGTACTTGAAATTATTCTATATGCTTTTGGTTTGATTTGATGTTAGCTGGGGCAATAAACATTTAAACTTAATCTTAAAAATAAAACATTGGGTTGTCATAATTGTGTCGTATGTTTGAGAGAGACTACATGTGTGAGTGTGTATTTAGCAGTTGGAACTCCCCCCCCACCCCAATAATTATTTAGATTCTTCATAATCAAAGTACAGTGTTCACACTTGCAGCATCCATGCCTCCTGGGAGCTTGTTAGAAATGTGTAACCCCAGGCTTCATCCTAGACTTGCAGAATAAGAATCTTTGTTTTAATAAAATCCAAAAATGATTCGAATGTCCATTAATGTTTTAAAAGCATTGATTTATGCCATAAAATAAACTGACCCTTTAACTGGTTTGAAAAAATATTTTAAAATTAAGATTTTATTTTGCTAGGGCCCTGGACAAATGAACAACTGATTTTACAGCTAGAGGGGGTCTTTGAAACCAATTTATCTAATCTTCATTTTTTATTGATTAGGAATCTAAGGGCGCAAAAGAAATAACTAAGCCAAGGTCATGCAGCTACTTAATTGCAGAGCTAAAATGCAAGCTCAGACAGTGTTGCTTCCACTTGAAATGTGAAAGGAAAGCAAGACTCAAGGAAATAGTAAGCGAAATTAAAATCGTTTTTACAGATATTTCATAACAGAAAGAAAACAAATGCAACTTTCTCACTTTGGCCTCACAAAAATATAAACATTTGTTTGCTTATTTTCTTGGTTTACATAATAATTGGAGTGAGTTGTCATCTGCACCTAAAAGCAAATTTTGAAATTAAATGTCTTTTTACCCTAGAACTTCTCTTTTGCTAGTTCTACTTGTCTGGATCTCTTGTCTCCTACTCTCCCAGTCATTTTAAATCCTGTATGTTGATCTGATGAACTGACTAAACACAATACACATCATTGTGGAAACAACATGGATCGAGGACGGAAGGCTCTTTTAGAAGCAGAGAAGAGAGCGCAGAGGATGGGAACTTGTGTTTTTCAATGGTGAACAATTGATAGTTAACCATGTTGAGTCAGAGACAAACTGGGCAAGCTCAGAACCCTTATGGCAGTTAAAGCCGCACCCTAGTCAAAGAGGGTACACCTCCAACACTAAGAAGTCAGAGTTAGTGTACTCCTGAGGCAGTTTCTGGTCACGTGACTTATGCTGTTTTTAAATACTAATCTTTGCAAAATGTTGATCAAGCTGTACATTAGCAGAAATTTCATAATGAAAAATCATACATAGAAGAGTAACTACCAACACATTTAAATGACTATTTTAAAAATTTACTTAAAATATTTACCAACATAAAAAAAATAGAAAAAAATAGATGCAATTCTTAAAATAAATTATGCTAAAATTTTAAATTTTTTTAGTATGTAAACCACACTTTAAAAGTAAGGTAAATATTGACAAAGAGGTTAAGTAGCCCCCTCATATCTGAACGAGTTATACCTCACCTCCTCTGGAGTTTTACCATTGGTCAACTTAACTACCATACCTCCCAAGGAGATTAAAGTACTGGGGAATATAGAGATAAGAGAGAGTGTGGCGGGGAAGGGAAGAGTGGGAAGAGAGGGAGAGGAAGAATGAGAGAGGAGTGGGGAGGGAGAGGAAAGAGAAAGGAAGGGGAGCAGAATGGAAAATTTTTTCTGAGTCAACGATATTTGGGCTTTATATTCCAGGCTCAGCCGCCAGACTTGTCTTCCCTTTTTCACCTACGCTCACTCCCGTGGTCACCTCATCCACACCCAAAGTTTTCAATACTATTTTCAGGGTGAAAATTCCCCAGTATACATTCCAGTTTGAATCTCACTCCTGAACTTCACATTTCAACACTCTACATCTTCACTTGGTTAATTGGTGTCTCAAACTTATTATGTCCTAGATTTCTGATTTTCTTTCCACCTCTCTTACCCGCATCTCTAAAAGTGCCCCACCCCCCATTCTCAGTAAAGGCATCCTTGTGTAGGCCCAAAACACTTGAGGTTGTCTTTGATGTTCCACTTTCTCTCCAATCCTATGTCCTCTCTCTCGCCCAATGCTGTATTCTCAGTTCAACCTTCAATAAATAGCCATAGCCTACCTATTAACCATCACATACCAACTACTATCATTTCCTAATGGGTATGTGTGTGTGTGTGTGTGTGTGTGTGTGTGTGAGAGAGAGAGAGAGAGAGAGAGAGAGAGAAAAGGAGAGGGAGAAGAAAAGGGAGTTTAGAAGTGGGGAGAGAAGGAAAAGTAATGAAAGCCAGAACATAAAAGCTGATTTTTAAATGAAAATAAATATGCAGATATGCAGCTAAATTATATATTTCCTTTCCTGATGTCCTTCTAAATTTGAATTTAACTGATGTGTCATACTCTGTATTTTTAAAATGATTTATGAATATTGTATTCTTCTTTCCCAGCACTCCAGTGAATACCCAAAATAAAAGATCTGTACAATTGCTGCAAAAGTATGTAAGGGGCTCAGTACTACATAACACATTTGTTAATAAATATATCTACTACATATAAGAAGTAGTAAAAACTCCTGGGCAACATCAGTGTGCAAAATGTATACAATGCACCACAAACTGTTTTTTAGATGGGGGTACAGAAGCTCCAAGTATGCCAGTCTCCTATTATATCCTGGATTCCTCTGTATGTACTAAATCTTACAAACTGGCATGAATTCCTTTTCCATCCTACCTCAGTTAAAATAGTATCTCTTTTCTCTTCCTTATTTTCTGCCAGCTTAAGAGTGGCAGCTGCTCGTTGAAGGACTCTACAGCTAAAACACAAAATGCATAGTGATGGTGGTAACATAGAGTCTGTCCCAGATATATTTAGAAGGAAGAGATATAAAACCTTAGCATGAACATAATTTTATTAACTATTTTTCTTTTTGTTATTTGGTTGTTGTTTATCCATAGACACTTTTTTATTCTCCAAGATACAGATAACTCATTTTTTTCCCCTGCTAGAATCTAGATGACAATGTGGTTTTCAGAACTAAGCCTCATAACATAGATGAAACTACATCAGTAGAGAGGACTTCTGCTTCTAAGAATGTAGAGGGGGAAAGACAGAAATGTTCCACAAACAATCTAGATCTATGCTATAAAATATAGCAAACATCCTTTTACATACGTAGCTGAGTTTGCAAGAAAGAAAGAGAAGTTCTAGATGACAGACAATGCGGGGACAGCTAAACACCAAAGCAGTAAACTAATGAGCTGAAGCTGCACTGCCGAGGGGGGCCATGGATTTGATAGCTCTGGGGCTTGTGTTCTGATGGGCTTACATGGGGAGCAGAGGAGGCCTTGGGTCCCACGCAAAATGAGAATTAGAATTGAAATTCTTACATAATGTCTGGATTCATACCTGCCTGACCATTTTGTAAAACAGCAATCCAGGAAAAGTTGCCTGTCTCTTAACCGAGTTTAGAGTGAGGAAATTCTCTTAAGATTTTATAAACAAAGGCCTGTGCTTCATGCTTTTCTCTCTCTCTCTCTCATTCTCTCTCATGCACACAACACACAAATGATAAATTCAGGTTAATGATTACCTCAACAACAGGGAAAGATAAGGAGGTAAATAAGTAGGATCTGCATTTTTAAAAAAATTTCTTAAACCTGGTATTAATTAAAGAGAGAAGTAAAGAGAATCTCAAGTAGAAAGAAAGTACATGCAAAGGCCCTGTGGAAGGAAGAAGCAAGGCATATTTAGGGACTCAAATGAGGTCCAGTTGGGAAGGAAGGTAAGAAGCAAGAGAAAGACTCGAATTAGAGAAACTGAAGGTAAAACAAAATGTGAGACTATGCATACAAATAGCTACAAATAAGTGGGATTACACAGAGGGAGCAAAATTTAAGAGTTAACACATTTGTCCATTGTTAATTACTAAAGCCTTTTTCATGGGTTATTGCATTTTGCTAAGTGAAAGAGTCTTACTATTATTTTAGACTATCTATAACAAAAGACTACATCCATATCACTGTAACTATTTGAACTCAAACAAAAGATCTTTGAGCTATAACTAAAACTATGTACAGTTACTGAAGAATTTTCTAGACTTAATCTTGCCTTGAAAAAGATTGTGTACTGTGGTAGGTAGACTGCTTCTCCAAATCTGTCTATTTGTTAATCCCCAAACCTTGTGAATATGTTACGTTACATGGCAAAAGAGACTTTGCAGATGAGATTAAATATCTTGAGTGCCTTGAGGTTAACCTGGACTATCCAGATGGGTCCAATGTAATCACAAAGGTCTTTGTAAAAGGGACGCATAAGAGTCATAGTCAGAGAAGATGTAACCACAAAAGTAGAGGTTAGAGCGATGCTGCCACAAATCAGAGTGCAGACAGACTCCAGAAGCTGGCAAAGGCAAGGAACTGATTCTCCCCTGGAGGACCCAGAACAAACAGCCCTCCTGACCCATTTTAGAATTCTGACCTCAAGAACTGTAAGATAATACATGTGTGAAATATGGCTGTTAAGTACTTGATATGTGACTAGCCCTGATAGAGATTGTCCAAAAGTGTAAAATACATTTAGTGAATTTAGAAAACTTAGTATGAAAACATAATGTAAAATATCTCATTAATAATTTCATATTTATTATATGTTGAAATGATAATATTTTGGATAAGGTTAAATAAAACATGCTAGTTTTACAAGTTTTTTTTTTACTTTTTAATGTGGCTAACATTTGAAATTACCTATATGGCTATTATTATTTTTCTATTAGATAGTTCTGATATAGACATTTCCACAATAGTTTCATATTTAGACATCTTTGTTTATTGAGAAATTCTATAAGCTCAGAGTCAAATGCAAAATTAGATATTATTGATACTTAAAAATGTTAAACAAACAAGCTCACATATGATATATAAATATGTGTCAACTCAGGATATACGTATGTTTTAACATATATTAAAATCACCAAAGTAACTTGCAAATGTTTTCTGTAATATTTCTGTCAGTATCAGTTTTAAAGTCTAATGTTCTAATGTTCTTTGAAATTTTGTTATAAAGCATGGCTATTCAATCTTGTCTTTTATTTTGCTTCTCAAATGTGGCATTATTTTTCTCTTTCCCAAGCTAAGTAAACTTCCATTGGATTAGAATAATGTATCTGAAAGGATAAAGAATGTTTTTGTTTATTATGGCAAATATTTTGCATTGATTTTAATAATGGGTGCCATTGCATATAGGGCGAGAGAATAAATTGGACACTAACACAAATCAATAAAATAATTCTGTTAACTGAACAGTAGAAATATTAATAGCTATGAATTTTAACAAGTTCTTTAAAAGTACAAGCTTTTAAACCTCCACCAATTGGAATATTTCTCAAGATACATTTTATAATTATTAAAAGCTTATTATAATCAGCCTAAGTTATTCTTGCTGCAACATAAATTTTGTTTTTCACATAATTAGGTAAAGTATAAATGCATTCCCCCCATAACTCCACCATATTTTGGTGAAAATGTATAACTATATAATTTTTGAGTGTGAATCATAAAGAGGAAATGAAACAGCATCAAAGGTAAAACAAGAAACTATGATTGCAAACAAATAATAGTTATAACCTTGAATAAATGAGAGGTGGTTTTGAAAGTTATTTTTCTGGCAGCTCATTTGTCGATTAGATTTATCTCATCTGTACAAGCGTGGCACCACAATTATTATTCATGCAATGTACGAGGATTCATTCTAAGTGCCATGTCTGTCTCGTTTGCATTTATTCCACATTCTTTTAAAGGGCAATTATTCTTAAAGGATAACTTAAAAATCAGCTTTCAAGTTCTATTTTCATTTGGAAAATCAGATTAGAATCCAAATTCTTTTGTTCACAAAATAAGTCCAGCAAAGATAATTGAGCCACATTTAAAGTGTCTAAATCTTAATTCAAATTTCTATAAAATTTGGTCTGTTGAAGTATCAAAAAAAATCTACTTTCTTTTTTATTAAAGGCCTCAAGTATTCTGACTTGCCTCTATCATAACCACCAGTAATCTGCTATACAACAAAATTGGTCCATAGACCAAAAGAAAATTTTTGAAGCCCTCAGTTTTACATCTATTTATTTATTTGTTTGTTTTTCTTTTATTATTTTTTAATTAAAAATTATCGGATGACATCGATTAACAAAATCAAACAAGTTTCAAGTGTATCAATCAACAGGAAGTCATATATATATATTTCATTATGTGTTCATCAACCAGAGTTAAATTTCCTTCCATCACCAAATATCTGACCCCTTTTACCCCTACCTGCCTCTCCACTCTCCCCTCTGGTAACCACTAATCTACTGTCCATGTATTTATTTGTTTTCATTAGACAAGTAAGTAACAAATTCTAACTGTCTTATATCAGGTCTAGTGATTAGTAACAAATTAAAGTGCATTGATAAACTGAAGGAAATTCATATATTGAAAAACAGCCAATGGATAAATCTGAGCGCATCATGGTTTTTTACACAATGACAGGAAAAGAGGCCCACATATAGAAAATTAAGAAAAAGTAGTCAAAGGGATAGAAAGAAGAAGCCCAAAGAAAAAGAGTTGAGTCATAGAAGCCAAAGAAGCATAATTTCTTATAAAGTTGGTCCTGGTCAAATATCACAGTTATCAAGTAAGATCAGGAATAAAAAGGGTCTGTTGGATATAGAAATTTAGGATCATTAGTGGCCTTATTGACAGCAATTTTTATTGGTAGTGAAAAGGAAGGAATCTTGAAAGGTTTTAAAAGACTGTTCATCTATTTATATAGTGCATGTTTATTTATGTAAGGTTTATTATGCTAACTTCTCAAATTACAGCAGCCAAAAGAGTAAAGAATTATTGCTCCTATTTCACTCTTTGTTTTTATGCCATTTTCCTTGCAGAAACTTATTCTAGAAAAAAAGAGTTGATGTCATGGCAAAAACGTGAAGAAACTCTTTTTAAGTAAAAGACATAATAACTGAGTACAGTGTTTGAACCTTGACTATGTTCTAATTTGGAGAAAGAAATAGTTATAAAAGTTATATTTTGGATAAATGAAAAAATATGAATTTGGTCTCAATAAATAATATTCAAGAACTATCAATTTTCTTAAGTGTGACATTGATATTGTGACTTTTATAGTAGAATGCTCTAGTTAGGAAACTCATGTTGAAGTACTTAGGGATCAAGTGTCAATTTGTGCAACAACTTTTCTGTATAGTGGAAAATTTGTAATAAAATGTTAAGGAGATGAATTTAAACTAATTGCTGACAATTCTTAGATATCTCCAGTCCAGATTGCTCACTGAGCTTCAGATACATATTGTCAACTGCCTTTTCAAAATCCCAATTTAGATATCTAATAGGTCTCTCCAACTTTCCATGACCAAATATGAGCTCATGATCTTTCCTTCCAAAACTTATCTATCTGTTGTCTTACACAGCTCAGATAGAAATTCTACCCTCTCAGTGGTTTATGCCAAAATCTTAGGAAATATCCTAACACCACTTCTTCTATAAATTCCATATTCAATATGTGAGGAGCTCTGTTGGCTTTAAAATCAAGTATATTTAGAACCTGAATACTTCTCATCACCTCTACTGCTATGGCATTTATCCAAGCCAGTATCTTAATCTCTTGCTCATTTCCTGGAATAGCCTCTTCACTGCTTGTTTCCACCCTTGCCAATTTACAGTCTGTTCTTAACCCAGCATCCAGAGGGATCTGTGCCTGGGATGGCAAGGAAGTTCTGCCATCTTAAACGTAACACTTTCACAGTAGTTATAATTTTTATTATTTCACAGCCAATAAAGAGAGAGAAAAATATAGCAAAAGAATCTTTAAGGAGGTGACCTGAAAGTTGCATACCTCATTTCCTCTCATATACCATTGGCCAACGTCTGATGACAAGTAACAGTAAGAGAGACTAGGAAACGTAGTCTTATTGGATGAGAAAGTCTAGCTAAAATTCGGAGTATATGTTTCTAAAAGAAAGCACAGAAAACATATACTAGAGGTATTCAGAATTTCCCACAATTAACTAACTATTCTGGCTACCTATGTTCCATGAATTTACTGCATCTAGCCGAAATCCAGGATTTAATAATGTACAGTCCATCATATCTGAAATTGGCTCTTCAAAATCAAGCAATCTGTTAACTAAATGATAACTGTTTCCTTCTCTTATATATATTTGATAGCATAGAAACACTATAACCATAATAAAATGAGAATTCATAAAAAGGGAAAAAAATGAGAAACAGAATAGTCAGTATTCTATAGTAGCTTTAAAAGTCTTACAGACAGAAATCACAGACTCTGTGAGGTAAGTTACTTGGTTCACCTATCTTGCTCCCCTGGTTTCTGTTTTCCAGGAAGATCTCTATCCATTTTCTGCCATGGTCCCTGCTTCTGGAACACACTTGTCCTTTATCTTGTGTAACCAACACTGAAATAGGACGAGTTAGAGAGTGTTTTCTCTTAGAAGGCTGGGTAGCTTTCACAGCCACTTTCTGATACTGAAAGTTTGGGGTCTCAATTGTCATTCTAGGGGTCAGATTTAAGCTCTTGTAGGAGAGGCTTGGGTTTTAACTGGCAAAGCAATTCCCTTGGAGATTAGACTTCTGGTCTATTTGCTTCTATTCAGTACATGTGAAAGGTAGCAGTACACCCAAACAATTTAATGGGTCATTATTGTTAAAACTGCAGTCATTCTTTATTTATTGAATTTTGTGCTAGATTCTCCTCCTTTAAGCCAAAAATTTTAGATTACCCCATGAAGGTAACTGAAATAACAGAAAGAAAAGAAAATGATGTCTTTGATTTGTTCTTTATATTTGGCTAACTCTGGGCAATCATTGTATCTCTTGCTGTGTCCAGATATAGTTAAATTTTTTAACTTTGAAAGACTTCAAATTTTTGGACTTTCTATCTCAATAACTTTCTAGCTATTCTAAATCCTTTAGAGTACTCTTCTGATGTCTATCTCCATATGAAATTGGACCAATTCTTTTGTGTCTGTTTCGTACTTGTAGTCACTTACTAAAAGCATAAGTAGCAGCCAACACACAAAATCCCTCTAAATTTGCCAACTAATTTCCTCAGAGCTACAGTCTCAAGTGCACATGGTCTGCCTTCTAAGTTATGGCAACAACAGTTTTACCGAACATGTTGCCACAGCATAATGCCATTCTCCAATTTCCAACTCACAATATTTGTGAATTTTCCATCTGCCACCTTGTTCATATCACATATAACCACACTTTTCATAACAGTTATACCACTTTTAGGTACCACCCCTCCCAAACCAGGAAATGCTTAAAAATTAAAGATCTAGAAAGCTATCCCAAAATACGGTATCTTTTTATAAGAAAAATGTTTTATCTCTAATATAATGGTATAGAAGTGAGCTATCTAAGACTGGTAGAAAAGCTGCCAAATATGCTCTAAGTCATTACCATTATTCAGCTACCGTGGAAGAGGAAACAGATAAGCACCTCCAAGGAGATATCTGAGATGTCGTACATAGTACCACTCGTGTAGCATAGGTACAAACTCCATCACTCAAGCACACATAATTGCAACAACAATAAAAAAATTGGTAGTAGGGTACTCATGTATTCAACTTAAACATTAGTTTCCCCTTCTTAAAAGATGGAGGAAATAGTTATTGACCTTTACCACAATCACCTATGTGCCAGTTACTCTAGTTGACACTAAAGATGTAATAGTCCAAAAATGAGCAAGATATAATCCCTAGTATTACAGAGTGATTCAGCTTAAGGGGAGCTACCTCTAGATTCTGTTCAAAATTACATAAAACATTAGCTCTCATGTAAAGTCATCGCCACCCTTGAAAAAGAGAGATGGATAAAACATACACTCTTGGGAATAAAGAGAGAAGTCAGCCTGGGCAAATAAAAATAAAAATATCATCATCATCATCATCAAAAACCAGATAGCTAGAAAGGAGGCATGAGGGAATAGAAAAGAAGCATTTGCCTGAGGATAAAATAAATGAAAAAACGTACAGTCATGAGCTGCATAACAGCACTTCAGTTGATGGTAGACCACGTACACGACAGGTCTCATAAGATTATAATGGAACTGAAAAATTCCTGTCACCTAGTGACATTGTAACTATCTCTTGACTGCATCATTTTCTTTGATGTTTCATTTAATCTCATGTTGTTTTGTTCATCAGGCCCCTAAACTTACAAATCTATTACTAATGTTGCCAGTAAGAGGCCACATCAGGTGATGGAGCTAGAAACAAAATTAAAAGTGATTAAGGACTACAAAGGTGGAAAATCAATGAGGTGATTGCTTGTCAGTCAGACATGTTCCATTCCATCACAGCTGTGATCTTCGAGAATGAGAACAAAGTAATGGAAGATGTTAAAAATTTTTTGCTTCATTGAAGGCAATTAGACTAACAAAAGTTTGAGAAGGGCCTGTATCAGACATGGAGAAACTTCTAATTACCTGGATTGAAGACCAGAGAGTATCTCTCTCTGCACCATGACAATCACGGATAAAACAAAAAGATTGTTCGCAATATTGAAAAAGAAAGGTTGGACTTAAGTACGGTGTTGAATTACTGCTAGCTCTGGGTGGTTTAAATGATTCAAGAATCATTATTCATTACATAATGTGAAAGCAAATTTTGAGTCTGTGAGTGCTGATGTGAAGGCAGCCGGAGAATTTTTGGAAACTCTCAACAAGCTTATTTTGAAGGAAAATTAGTTTCCAGAGAAAATATTCAATATAGATAGAAACCTCCCTATTTTGGAAACAGATGCCTGAAAAGACTTTCATCCGTAAAGATACCAAGTCAATGCCAGGTTTCAAGGCATTTAAGGACAGAATAATAGTCTTGCTTGGGGACAGTGTTGCAGGCTACAAATTGAAACCCTTCATGATCTGGCATAGTGAGAACCCCAGAGCCTTCAAGTATATCAATCATCACACACCGCCAGTACAATAAGAAGTTATGGATGACCCAGCTCCTTTTCCAAGATGCTCCAAAATTTCTGTGCCAGTGAAAGAGAGAAGTACTGTTTGGAAAATAAAATACCTTTTAAGGCTTTGCTTATTGTTGATAATGTTCCCGGACATCCTCCTTTTATTGGTATTCTTCCTCACAATACCAAAGTGGTGCTTCTCCCTCCATACACTACCTCTTTGATCTAACCAATGGATCAAAGGGTTATAGCAGCTTTTAAGGTCTAGTAGCTGAGGAAGACCCTTATCCAAGCTTTTGATGAGACAGAGAAAGACACTAAGAAGACACTGATGGAATCCTGGAAGGATTACAACATTACAACTGCATCAGGAGTGCTTGGACTTGGGGTGATGTCATCAAGGAGTGTATGAATGACATCTGGAAAAAGACACTCAAGAGGTTTGTCCATGGTTTCAAAGGATCCGCCAAGCATTAGGAGGGTGCAGAAATCAACAAGGCTATGGATGAGATGGCAAACAACTTTAAGCTGGGTGTGAGTGAGGATGGCATTGAGATATTCCTAGAGGTGGTTCCTGAGGAATTTACTAAGGAAGAGTTGTTGGAACTGGAATAGGAATGCATAGCTGAAAAAGAGGCAAGAGGAAAGAAAACTGCGGGATTAGAAAAAGAATCCTCACAAAGATTTACAATGAAGTTTTCAGCGGAACCTTTTGTAGACCTTGACAAGCTCCTTAAAATGTTTGAAAACATGAACCCCAAGACCAAAAGGTTTTTGTTAATAAAGGGGAAAGTTCATGATGTATTATCTGCTACAGGCAAATCTGTGATGAAAGAAAGAAACCAAGCTTATCAAACCAGAAATATGGGCATATTCCTGAAAAGAGTGACATCTCCTAAAGAAAACCCTCAGGCATGTCCGCTAGGAGGTAGTCCAGAAGGCATTGTTATCATAGGAGATGACAACTCTATGGGTGTTACTGCCCCCGAAGACCTCCCAGTGGAACAAGATGTAGAGGTAGAAGACAGTGATATTGGTGATCCTGACTCTCTGTAGATCTAAACTAATATGTGTCTTAGTTTTTAACAAAAATCTTTAAAAATTAAAAAAAAAAGTATAGGAAAATCTTATAGAATAAAGATATAAAGAAATAAAATACAGCTGTGCAATGTGTGTTTTAAGCTAAGTGTTATTACAAGAGTCAAAAAGTTTAATTTTTTTTGAAGTTTATAAAGTAAAAAGCTACAGTAAGCTAAAGTTAATTTATTATTGAAGAGAAAATATTTTTATAAATTTAGTCTAGCTTAAGCATACAGTGTTTATAAAGTCTACAGTAATGTGCGGTAATGTCCTAGGACTTCACATTATTTGTCACTCACTCACTGATTCACCCAAAACAACTTACAGTCCTGCAAAATTCCATTCATAGAAAGTACCCTCTGCAGATGTTCCATTTTTTATGTTTTATACCATATGTGTACAGTACTTTTTCTATGTTTAAATATGTTAGGCACACAAATATCACTGTGTTATAGTTGCTTCCAGTAATCCATACAGTAACATGTTGTACAGGTTTATAACCTAGGAGCAATAGGCTATAGCATATAGCCTAGGTGTGTAGTAGGCTATACCATCTAGATTTGCTTAAATACACTCTATGATGTTTGCATAATGACAGAATTATCTAATGACATATTTCTCAGAATATATTCCCATCCTTAAGCAACACATGACTATATGTCAATGTCTAGGAGAAAGAAATAAAATCCAGAGGGAGTAGTTACTATGGCTACACAAAAGTGCAATGAACAGGGGGTGAATATATGTCCAAGGGTGAGTGAATTGAAATGAGAGTGCTAGTGAAGATTTCATTACTTAGACCTATCTAGTTTTGTCTTTTTCAGTAGAGGCTGTGTTACCCATCCAGATCTTCCTTTCAGCATCCAGGCACACAACACTACAATTTGTGTGACTTATGCTGATTGCTAGTGGCTCACAGCTATGCCCTCTCCAGACTGTCCTCATTCTAAGAGAGCTGCTGAAATTAGATTCACAAGCCCTCCCTCTCAGCAGCCCACTTTGAATGAGTAGTGGGTGCCAGAGTACAAAAGCCAGATTCCTTCCCTGAATTTGGGACAACATGTAAGAGCCACCCCAGCTTCAGAGACCACATTGCTCCTTCCCAGGACTAGACCGAAAACTCCATTGTAATTACACCAAAGGTTAATTCTTCTTTTGACCAATAAATACTGCTTCTCTCACTCTCATACAGTTGTTGTTCCTTGTCTGACTACACAGTTTGGAAACTAAAATTTCTGTCACACATATATAGCCCTGAAAACAAGTGATCTTTACAGGCGGCAATCTAGTAATACCTTCCCTTAAGGATCTCACAATGTTTATGGCTTGATATTTTTTCAAGTTCATAGCTCACCAAAAAATTAGGGTCTGACAATAATTGCATTAAGTCTTCATCCTTCACAAGGGCTGACAGAATTCTAAAATGTTAAATCTACAACATACCTAAGTGTAAAATCATCTAAATTTTGTAATTGACAGATGAAGAATCTTAGCTCACTTATGTAGTGCTCACATCACTTATTTGCTTAGATGTTTCTCTCTCTCCCTGCTGTCTTCTAAGAGGGCAGTGTCATTTCTAAATTGTTGTCATATACTACATTTTTATTCAGTACTTTGCATGTAATAGTTACTTAGAAAATATTTGTTAATGGAACTTAAAAAAGCCGGGGGAAGGAAGGATTAAAATCAACACATCAAAATTGGGGAGACATTCTAGATTTCTCCTTTCCAGTTACTTTCAAAATGCTTTTAGTTGTTAGTATTTTAAATTCTAAGGCCTACATGTTCTTACAATTTATACACTTCTTCTTTTACATTGCTACTGCTTTGGTAAAGGCTCTAATCCTTTTAACTAAAAATACTAAAATAGCCTTCTAACTGCTTACTTAATTCGTCCTTCACAATATAACTAGAGAGATTATTCTAAAATAAATGAGCAAAGAAATAAATAAAAAATTACATAGCATCTCTACTTTATATGCTTTCTGGGAATACAAAACTCCTTGCCCAAATGTCAAGGCCCTTAATATGGCAAGCTCCGCCTACACCTCCACCCATTTGTGCCATGTCCCCTCATGCAGCTGTGCTGGAATCATGCCAACTACCTTCATCCCAAACGTTCCTATCTTATTGCAATATCATTCTCTTCACTAGAAAACCCCCTTCCTTCATTTTTCGCTTAATTCCTAATCATCCTTAAATTGAACTATTACCTATTTTAAGGAACATTCTCTTATTTTCTTTTTCCTTTGCTGCACAGAGTTTTAAAATGTCTTCTATAATACTCTAGCTTCCTGAAAGGTAATGCATTTCATAGTTCAGCAAGGAGAAATACCCTTAAATTTAGAGACTAGAACAATAAAGAGAAGAGAAAAGCCTTCCAGTTTCAGGTAAAGTCACTTTCATTTATTGGGAGGCAGGGCGAGGAGGTGGGAAATGAACATTGAATTAATCTATAGAGGGAACTCAGAAATTTTAGAATAAATTGTAAACATATACATTACAGGAAAAAAGATACTTAACGTAGTACAGATATTATGGGCTTCAAATTAGTTTCATGACTTCTCCCTCTTTACACACACGGAGTCAGTTCTCATTATTCACAGTAGTCATAAAGTTGCAGTAAACACTGAATTAACAAATACTGAACCATCATTTCTAGGGAGAATATAAACTTAGGTTCCTGTGAGCCCCAGTCACATTTTTGTCAATGAATCAATACATACTCTTGTTTTATATATGTTTAAAGACACTTATTTAATACATGTTGTTGCTTCAGTAATATTGAATTTGCTCTAACTCATGCCTGAATGAAGCATATCTTCAATGAGGTTTATTTAACACATTTATGTTCTTTTTAAGGCACAGGTAGCCTTCTTGCACTTAGGAACACTAAACAACCCTCATTACTACACTTGGAGGCTATTTTAAAGTAAAATTACAAACAAAAATCGCAAAATGCAAAAGACATGGCACTAAATACACCAGAGAAAGGACAGTTGTTTACTCATGACCTACCAAAAAAGAAGGCAGAGTGTCGACTTGTTCAGACTCACTTGGGAACATGTGTGCTGGGTGACTCAAATTGTTTGCTCCTCTGAGCATGTCTGAGAATGACTACATAAGAGCCGTGATACTGAATCTGGGGTTACAAATAAATTTTAGAGCCTAGGCAAATTTGCAAATACACATTAGGTGAACAATTATGATTGACTCTATCCAACTCTAATTTTGGATTATTCGGGAGAGAAATGAAAAATTGTTCAATCTTTTCTCAGCAAGCAGTGTTTTTCTAAACTATAAAAGACATTTCACTTATTTGTTTTTTTTCCTGAAAATTTCAAATATTTTATGTGGAAATGATCCAAATGAGGATGGGGAGGATCAAGAGAGGAGTGAAAATTTGTGATGATGAACCACATTAGTTGTCATTCTATCACCACATAGAGGACTTTGAATCACTCATTGTACAGATATTTGTAATCAAAATGGCTGCTGCTGCTACTACTTAAATTTCCTCATGTAAAATGTCTTTCTTTTCTTTTAATGCATCAATAATTCATCTTTCATTTGCTCTGCTCTCCTTTGAGAAATACCCTTTAGTTCTACAGTTATGGTTTTGGTTTTTTTTGTAATAAATTTTAAAAAATTCAAAGAAATACTCTTTATTTCCCCCATAAAAATGTAACATATAGTTTAAAAAATAATACTAGGATTTTTATTTGTAAAAAAAAAATATTCCTCTCTCTTTATAAGTTTCATACACTGACAAAGGTGGTGGTTACTCCATCAGTGGCTGTTCTTTTGTCCTTCAGTTCAGAATCTGTGACAAAAATGGAAGGCCATTTCCTCCCTCAGACTGAACACTTGTCTCCGGTATATTGGAAAAGGACATTTCTCCACGTCCTCACTGATTTTCCTGTTCATTGTTTAGCCTAGCAGAACCAAAGCCCACATGCTATTAACCAGATGTTCTGCAGAGAATTAGAAACACTGAAATAATGGACAGCCAGGCCCCCTTAGAAGGAAGCATTCATGCAGACTGAGTTGCTGTCTGCTTTAGACTCTAGCAGCATGAGGTGATTTGCAACCTGTCATTTTCTCACGGAGTGGGAGCAATTCTTCACATGTTATGAATCAAGCACAATATAATTTAAAGGCTTTTTCTCTCGTCAACCTTTTAGTTTCAGTTTCTTGCATCCTCTGAAGAGAAAAGGTAATGCATAACTAAAATTCTGCCATAAAATTGATGTTTCATAATTGTTGGTGGTAGCAAAGAAAATAGAGAAAGAAGGAAGGAAATGAGGGAGTTGGAGGAGAAGGAAGGGAGGAGAGGAAATGGCTTGAACGGGAGCGTCAGTGATATCAAATATTGTTGAAAAAATCAGGGCGACAAGGATTTGAAAAGATGATTTTTGATTTGACAACTAGGTTATTTATAAGGAAAGAATAATAATCGAGTTTAGAGCCAATAGCTAGATTACAAAGTTTAAAAAGTGAATGAGAGTTTCAGTAGAGATGGTGTATTGAACATAAGTATCTAATTCATTCTTCCCTGAAACTCCACTAAAACCAAAATCCACTGAAATATCAATAGTTTTTTACTACAAAGATGAGGAGACTAGAAGCACAGGCATCAATAACAGAATTGTAGATGCTAGAAAGCAGATAGAATAGAGACAAATGACTTAGCATTGAGAAAGCCAAATCTTAAGACTGCAGGAGAAGAGCTATAATCATCTTGAGGAACTGACAGCATGAGATAACTTTGGGAGTGGTGGTAGTAAAATATGATGTGCATGCTTGAGGTGGTAGTGGTAATCCCCTCTCCAATCACACGAATTCCATCTAGAAGTCCAACTATTCCTAAAACAGCTTACAATAATCTCTTCTATTTTAGCATACACTGAGCAGAAGACAGGAGGTTTATCCACTGAGGAGGATAAAGCTGATGTTTATCAGTCAATGTAGAAATGGAAGCATAGTGACTATGAGTTTCATGCGATTGGGTGCATGTTATAGGGATTAGACTTTACGCAACTGTGGGAGGAGCTGGAGAATCAGAGAAACCATCACTCAGTAATCTGAGAAGTTGAGCATGTCCTACAGTGGAGTAAGCCAGTGAAAAGGAAGCCCATGGAATGGACCATGGGGAACTATTGCTTCCAGGTAGCTACTATCCCTCTGACTCTTCAGAGAAGCCTCTGACAGTGGGCACCCTGTAGTCAGCATGGTGAGCACACAGAGAGAAAACTGGATGTGGAGTTCAGGAGAGTGAGGGCAAGTGGGTACCTGCCACCCCTTCAGTGTCTGCCTGACCTATTTGACCATAAAAAGAGCTTCAGACTGTACTGAATGATGCTTTACTTTTTCCTTTTAAATCTTACTAAAGTTTCTCTTTTAGCCAATCTAACCTGGAACAACATAAGGAAAGAGATTCTGGTAAATGAAATTCCCAGCTTAACCAAATTGGCCACTGAAGATGTCTAAACTGAGACACTGCAAGGACAGTTAGTTGAAGGCTGATGTAGCTTATGCAAACAAGGGAATGAAATAAAATGTTGATTTTCCACTCTTCTCTCACTCTACAAATATAGTGAATTAGGCCTTTATTTCCCAGACTAGAAATGGGAAGTCTGACTCTCAACAAAAGAAAAGCATCAGGGGTTCCCTAACGAATGACTTACTCCAATCATGTTACAGTGAAATCATCATTCAGTTAAGATTTTTCTACAAGCTCAGAGTTGCTTGCTCAGCTTTTAGTTCACAACACTCTCGAATATGAAGAGATGATAAAGAACACTTGATAAAGATAGCTGAGGAAAGCCTCTAATGCAGATGAGGAAGTTGAAAACAATAGATTGAACAAAACAACTTGGAGACAGATGAGATCATGAAGAGGAAAGAAAAAAAAAGTATCATAGATATTTTTAAAGAGATAAGGCATAAAATTGCATTCCTTAAACAACTCTAGGATACTATGAAAAAAAGAACCATTCAGAAAACAAAAAGATATTCTACAAAAGTTAAATATGAGATGTAAAATATAGAACTCAATAGAATCTTGTAAAATAAGGTTGAAGATATCTCAAAAACATAGTTCAAATGATAAAGTAGAGACAAAAAAAACAGTACAGTTATTCTAGAAAAAATTCTAAGACTAAAATAGATCTAATAAAAATTATAATAAATCTCTACTGGGATAATGATGAGATGGAAGTTTGCATGTATCTTTGGAGGTGTGGAGTGGAGAGAAAGCTATATTCTTGTCTTTTGTAGTGGAGAATTAATAGATAATGTTTAAATCTGGAAAAAAAGTAGTGATGCAACTATGGTATTTGGAGATATTAAAATATTCAGAGATGTAAAAGAGTTGAAAATGATTATCCCTAAAAAAAGAGAAATGAGGATGAAGAGTATGAGGATCGCTATTTGTTTTAACAAGTCTGGTAGAATTAGTGAGTCTGTGAACTAAGTACATGCTTAACTTATAAAATTCAAGCTTAAAAAAAGTGAATAGGTAGTGAGAAAGTAGATATAGTCAATTAGATTTAATTTCATGTAAATGAGAAAATACAAGATAGGCAATATATTGTTTTGGGAGGTGTGGCAAGGAAGGGCATGTGAGGGCCTATAGGAAAGACAGGGAAGATGCATGAATATTGGAGGCTGTGGGACAGCAACCATTAGGGATGAAAGAATGATTTTACAGGAGAAGGGACAGATAACAGATGGATGTACTCAAGAATTCTTGGAGAAATCTAAGCACATGAAAAAGCTGATCTCTTTAAAAAAATGAGAGACAATCTCATTCCTGAGAACAAAGTAAAAGAAGAGCAGAGGCATCAAATAAAAATCTGACATTCGAAGTGGATCTTGCTCTAGAAAGACCTTGAGGCAGCCATGACAAAGGGTAAAGGAGCATATTAGCCATATGGAAGCACACACATTGTCTGAGTATTCTAATCACAGGGCTGACATCAACACACATTGTGCCTCAATATTTTGAAGTAGACACATCATTTTCAAAAAACAATTTCTCATACAATATTTATCCTTAAAAATTAATACAAGAATGTGTATGATTCATCTTCTATCTATTTTTCTGATTTTTTTTCATGCCCTTCGTCTTTAAGTTTAGGTCTCGATTGAAAGAATTCACTGTTCAAATAAAATTATTCTGAAAATGGTAAGACTTAACTGACTACATGGGAAGCCTTTGTTTTCTAATTAGGTAATTACATTCATTCCTATTAATCTTCAATGTTATCAGACTGGGGGAGTCAACTTTAATAGGCAAATAACAGAGAGGAAAATCCTCAAGTATATACTATAACCATTTATAAATATTCTACACTTAGTACAATTCTATAGAATATAGAAATGAACATTGAAGATACCACTATTTGAAATGTTTTTTTTTTAAAAAAAAAAAATCTGCCTTTACCAACCCACTAAAAAAAGCTATTTATTTGGAAAAGCAAAACTTGTCTCACTCTTTGGAGTAAATATTTATGGAATATGCATGTGAATTATATTAGCTGTGTACCAGAATGCAAAGAGGACATGAATAATCTTACGAATGTGGAAGGATTCCTGCAAGCCCCAGAAACCACATTAACCAAACAGCTAGAGCTCAGTAGGCTTTCTAACAGGACAATTTGTCTTAAGGAAGGTCAGAGTGACCTTGCCAATTGCTGAGTCTGTATATAAGTAATTATAGAGTTACAAAGCAGAGGGACTCCATGGTCTGCTTAGGCTGGAAACAGTATTAGCATCTGGGAAAATCTGTTCTTTGCCCATACACGCATTCTCTCCTGAAAATATTCCCCAAGTTCCCAACACCTCAAGCGGACACAAGAGGAAAAGTACCATCAATTGCTGAACATCTACTATGTGTCCGGTACTTTACATATATAATTGCAGAGCCTTGTGTCTCATATATACTACACAGAATGGGTATTTCTACCAAGAAGAAATTACCCATAAATATTATAATTAACATGTATGATTGGATTGAGGATTAAAGGCATGCTGGGCTCAGAACTCTACCGGGAGATGAGCAGGAACCCTGAGAAAAAGGCACGAATCTAAGTCCAAGGTTCACAGTCCCTAGCTAAGAATGAGACTTAGACATGACAGAGAATGCCTTCTCCAGGCTTGCACATATCAAGTTAGAAGTAACTTGCTGAAGACAGAGTTTCTGTGAGGCACATCAGGTGAAGAGCAGGAACACCACACACACACACACACACACACACACACACACACACACACTCATGCACACATGCACCCCTAACATATTGTTTGAATGGATGAAAACAAACAACAACAACAATAAATCTATAAGGTAGCAAGAGAAAAAAGATACCTTACACAAAAAGGAACAAAGATTAGAATGATAACAGTTATTTCTTTTTAGAAACCATGCAGAAACAATGGAGTAACTCCTTTAAAGTGCTAAAGAAAAAAAGAATCTCTCAAACTAGAATTCTGTACCAAACGAAATTATTTTACAAGAATGAAGAAGAAATACTTTCTTCAGAAAAACAAGCACGCTAGGAATTCATGGCTAAGAGACATAATCTATAAGATATGAAAAAGCAGTTTATTCAGGCAGAAAGAATATGATAGTAGGCAGGAATTTATATCTATACGAAAAGATAAAGGGAACTAAAAATTAAATAAATAAAGGTAATATAATTTTTCTTCTTTTTAGTTACTTTAAAATATAACTGTGTTGAAAGCAGAAATTGTAGCAATCTATTTTGCATTTATACCTTACATAAAAGTAAAAGACATTAAAACAATAGCCCAAAGAATGGGAGAATAAAGCAATGAAAATATATATTTACAAAACATGAAACACTATAATATTATTTGAAGATAGACTCTAATTAATTAAATATATATGGTAACCCTATGACAACAACTAAGAAAACTTTATAAAAAGGAGATATAAGTCAATAGAAAAAGATAAAATGGAATAAAAAATATGCTCAACTAATCCAAGAGAAGGTATACAAAGAGGATAAAAGAATAAAGAACAGATGAAACAGAGAATACCTAACAAAAAAGTAAATTTTAATTCAACCATATTAATAATCATGTTAAGAAGGAATCATCTAACTACTCCAGTTAAAAAACAGTGATTATCAGATTGAATAAAAATGCCAATGCCCAACTGTTTACTAAAAAAATAACTTTAATATAAAGGCAGGCGTTAAAAGTAAAGGGATGGAGAAAGATCTCCCATATTAACAATAATTAAAAGAAAGCTGGGGTAACTATATTAATAAAAGACAAATTTGACTTTGGAATAAAGAACATTGTCAGGGTTAAATATTACTTGATGATAAAGGGTCAGTTCTCTAAGGAGTTATAATAATACCAAGTGTGAAAGTATCTAACAGTAGAGTTTTAAATTACATGAAGTAAAAATTAATAGAACTGAAAGCAAATGTTCATATGCAAAAAAAAAAAAAAATCAACTTTGATACATACTTCACCCCTTTTACAAAAATTAACTTAAAACGGATCATAAATATAAAAATAAATGTAAAATGTAAGACCATAAAACTTATAACTTCTAGAATAAATCATAGGAGAAAAATCTGTATCATCTTGGTTTGATATTTTTTCTAGATATGATGACAAAACATATCCATAAATAATAATTATAATAATTATTAATGACAAATAATGATAACGATAATAATAAATGAGGCTATCAAAATTAAAATCAATTTTACTGTAAAAGATACAATCCAGAGAATTAAAAGATAGCCACAGAACAAAAGAAACTTTTATAAAAGATATATCTGATAAAGGATCTTTATCCAGATATATAAAGAACTCTAAGAAGACAATTTAAAAACAAATGGGCAAAAGGTCTAACATTATACTCTGGTGGATAAATTCATTTCTAATAGAGGTACCAATGACCAATTGTGAAACTGCTTTTTATTTATTCTCAGGTTCATCAGATAAGTAAATATAAGACAAATAAAAGCCTGTTTTCCCACCTTCAGAGAAAGAAGCTACGATTAAAGGGAGAGATGAGAGATGAGGAATAAAGGGAGAATACTGGAATGAATCCCATGGTGCTAGCTGGAATTGGAGGTATCTGTATAAACCTATAAATATTATGCTTTGCTTTTTGGTTTTTAAAATATATGTGTATATTGATATACAGAAACAAATATGCCTATATGTATACATGAGTTAAAGGACAAGAATCATATGATTTCACTCATATGTAGAATATAAAACAAAAAGCAACAAACGAACAAGCAAAAACAATCTCATAGACACAGACAACAATATGGTGGTTACCAGAGCAAAAGGAGGGTTGGGGGAAGATGAAGAGGGTAAATGGAGTCCAATATATGGTGACAGAAAGAGACTAGACTTTGGGTGGTAAGCACGCAATGGAATATTTAGATGACATAATATGAAATTGTATACCTGAAACATGTTATTAAACAATGCTACCCCAATCAATTTAATTTAATATATATATATACCTATATATGTGTGTGTGTGTGTGTGTGTGTGTATATATATATATATATATTACATATATATATATATATATTTTAGTTATGTCTTCTGAGGGTACCTAGAAGCAGTTGACATTCATTAGCAATAATACTTAACATAACTATCTGGGTTTTCTCAATATCATTTTCCAATAGAAGGAACCAGAATTCCTTGGAGAAGTGCTCAATTCCGGGGCTGGGGCAATAAAAGTACAAGATGAACTTGAAGCATCCTGTGATGCCAGAAAGATAAACAAACAACAATAAGTGATGGAAGCATGCCAAAAAAGTATGCTAGAGCCAAAATAAAAGAGTCTACAATGGTTGAATCAGTAACAATTTGAGTAACATAATAAATAACTATTGTATTGGATAGAAATACAAAAGATAAAATAAATATCCATGATTCCATGCTGAAACAAATGGTTAAATAAATACAAGAGAGAAAAGGAGTATTGTATCTCTTTCTTACATGAGAATCCCATTAATAAATACAGAATGAAAGAGAGAAATAAAAAAATAACCACTGGAACATCACAGTAACAACTGTTGCAGGCAAGGGTCATGGAATATTAAAATTAGTAGATTAATTCTTAAGGAGAAATACAGTATTTGTATAGTCTCAATGTATCTCACCCTCGGTATTTATTAAAGAGAAGAAATAGCAATTTCCAGTGCACAGATCTGGCAGTCACCACATTAATATACAAAATATATTTCAAAAGATTTGAAAAATAAATTCGAGTTAGCAATGTTCGTATAATCAGTAATAAAATATATTGATACACTAAGAAGGTTGCATCATCTCTTTGATGTTTTTGTCCACTCAATCTAATCTTGACAAAATATCAGACAATCCAAAATTGAGGAATATTCTCCAAAGGACCAGAACTCTTCAAATGTGTTAGGGTCATGAAACACAAGGAAAGACTGGAGAAGTATCACAGATTGGAGAAGACTAATATAAAACAGAACTACTAAATCCAGTGTGAGATCCTGGATTAGATTATGGAACAGATAAAAGACTCATTAGTGGGAAAACTGGTCACAGTCAAACAAAATCTGTAATTTAAGTAGGATTGAACCAATGTTGATTTCTTAGTTTTGAGAACTGTACTATGTTTATGTAAGATGTTAACATTAGAGGAGACTGGGTAAAGAGCAATAGGAACCCCCCGTGATATTTTTGTAATTCTTTATAAGCCTAAAATTATTTTTTTTAATAAGATATTTTTAAATGTTCATTAATCTCCCAGATCCTTCTGTATCTAATCTGGATCTTAGGCCTGGGCATCAGTATTTTTTCTAAAGCTCCCTGTTGATTCTAATGTCAGTCAGGCTTAATAATGTTTTATTAAAGAGATAAAAGTATTAATAGAAATGAGAATAATAATATAAGTGTTCAAAAATTAATGTGCATAATAAATAGTAATGCTTGTATTTTCTAGAAATTTCTTACATTCAAAATGTTTATATAAATCCATTTATGTTTGTTTCAGCAGGATTACTGATGTTACTCTGGAAAAAGAATGTGACAAAATAATAGCTATGTCTGCATAATTTGCATACAAAGTATGTCTTGAATCCCTTAAATTTTTTGCTTCCTTCAAACACAGGTTTACAATTGCTAATTTTATAATCAGAAATAAATCTGAAAGCTACAAAGAAAAATATGCCTTTTAAGTGATTCTTATGCACTTTAAGTTTGCGGGCTGCTACCCTGGAGCCCTTACTTCATAGGTCATCCGGATGGCAGAGGTGTATTGCTGGGCAGGACTTGAAGATTTAGATTGAAGACAAGAAATAATCCTAATCTCTGTCTGAGTTCGGGAATTCCAAGACCCCAGATTTAACATACACACAACCAGTAAATATCTCAACCCTCCCTGGAAGCAGATGTCTATGGGCAATTCACTTCACTTTTGGACAGCATACATTATTAGAAAACTGCCTATTTGAAGTCAATATCATGACTTCTTTCTAACTACTTGACCCTTGAATCGAGGCTTTCAAACATCTCCATTTAATTTCGCTGTAGCTTGAAAATGGAAGACAAATGTGGATAAGAAGAAAAGTTCAAAGTTAGTGCTTGACTTATATTGATTTAGTCATCCAAGGACCTCCAGTACAATTGCATATAGTGTAAATTAAAGATATAAAATAAATTCAGAATCTTACCACCTACCCCCCAAATTCCAAATCATATAATAAATTTTGTAGGTTTGCCAAAGTCATCCCATAGGAAGTGTTTTGTTTTAAAGAAAATAAACTCACATTTGAAAATGGGTAATTTCTATTGAGAATGCAGATATCTAGCCTCTCTGAACCCACTGGATGAACGTCAAAAATCAATCAAATAAAACAAATATTTGGCCACAGTCTAAATAACTGCACATTACTTTGCATTAGGGACATTTTATTTTTACATTACTTGTCAGCTATCTATAACTATATGAGTTTGTAACACCTGATTACATCTTCAGTGGTGAATATTCTCTGCCGATGAAAATGGTTTATTATCTCAAAAACAAAACAAAACAGGTTAATTAACATGCTGGTAATGACCTTAAGATGGACTAAGTCAGAGGAAGGAGTGAGGAAAGGTCTAACAACTTTTGAGCACAAAAACACGCTACGGAGTGTGCTACAGAGCACATGAACTATTTTATTTGCCATAATATTATACATAGGTATTATTGTTACCAGAGCAAAACGGGTCCGTCTGCCTGGGCATGTCTGAGGCAAAGACGAGATATGTGCAGGTTTTGCAGCAAAGAAAGTAAGGTTTACTTTAGAGGGCTGCAAGTCCCAAAGATACAGGCGAGCTGCCGCTCTCCAGGGGTCTCAGGAGTATAGATTATATGAGAAATCAGTAGTCATGGAAACTAAGGGAGCTGGGGGCCTGGATGCTGCTGATTGGATGACTGGACGGATCACTGAGTTCCTCTCTGGAATCAGCCTGGTGCCAACCCGTCTGGTCCCATGGCCCGTTAAGCTGTTCTGACTTCATGGATGTGGAGCTGAAACATATCTAAGACTAAGACGTTGTCCTTAGTGTAACCAAAGCTTATTGTCATCATGATGGTAGACCTGAGGCTCAATATATCTTATGTCCTAAGGCTTAATGATTAAAGGAGCAGGCATACAGAGGTGGAAGGATAAGTGTGGAAAAAGCAAGCGAGTCACAATGCCATTGTGTGGGCAAAACCAGGTTGGTCAGAGGAAAAAACAAAACTATTTTAAGGAAATGAAATGAAGTTTGTAAGCAGTTATATTATTAATATCACTTTATAGGTGAATTTTTGAGTAGAGACAGCACATGCCCACTGCAGCAGATGTAAACGTGAGAACTCCTCATTTTTTCATTACCCACAGACTTGGCCAACGGGAAGGATTAAGGGAGAGAAATAGGGAATTAAATTGAAATACCCAACAGCTGTCGTGCACTGGGACATCTCCCTCTACAAGAGTTAAAATGGTTTATTCTCTACTGTATTGTATTTTAACAGAGTACAGAGCAAGAGGTACAGAGCAAGAGCTCTGAGAGTTAACACCCTATAACCTAAACCTAAAGCACTGATAGGGGCGATGTAATCATAGGGTAGCAAAACCAGAAGAAAATTAGAAAGCATCTGGTCCAGTCATTTCCAAATATTTTATGTTTAGAATGGGAATACCCTAAACAAAATTTACCCAGGAGTCCCACCTGTTAAACAGATAAACGTAGCGCCACAGAAGCTGCAGTGAGGTGGAGTCTAAAACCACTACTTCTATCCCTGCCCCGGTGGCTCATACCAACGAAGCTTCTGGTGTGCTTCTGCAGAAACATGGAGAAGTGGGAATGGAGACGAGGAGAAGAAAAATTTCCTAACCCTTTCATTTTCTAAAGTCTAATATCATACAGACATTCAATGGTCACCTTGAAAAATGAGGGAACTCAGGCCCAAACTGAGACATTGCATCAGCATAGCAGACAAGGAAAATATTGACGGGCCTCATCAAAACCTCAAATAACTTCATCCCACGTCTTACTGAAAGTTCTTTAGAAAATGCCACAGCTGAAAAATAATTCTTGTCTTCTATTTCCAAATTTAGTTAGAAGATGATCTGCAAGACTGCTTGGTAAAAAAGAAAGCAATGGTGGACTGGTGGTCAGAGAACAATTGCAGTTTCTCTTGATCCAGGTCCTTAGTCTGAATAAAAGGGTTAATAATTCTTGCCCTGCCAACCTCATAGGGCTGTGGCGAGACAAAAAACAAGTGTTATTTAATCTAGAAAGTTTATGAGAAGAAAAATTCACCTTATTATATTTTAATAACAAAAGTTCTGCAGTTTGGCTATGAATTGTCTGCATCACTCTGCAGTGCGCCAAGCATGACTAACAACTATTAGTTCATCATCTCTGGCTACTATTATTTTAATTTTCAGCTTGTATACTCGATGGTTCCTTTTTCCAAACCAATAATAAAATTAAGTGATCAGAACCTTTGACATACCATGTTATTCTTTCAGCGTCCTCACAGTTTCTGCCATCTTGAATATTGCATTTAAGTTTCTTAAAAACTGGGCCTGGGCACTCCTTTCCTTATTTTCTTGTCACACTGTGGGCACTCCGTGGAGCTGTTTGATGGGCCCAGCTGCAGCCTGGCTCTTCTCAGCAGAGAGGTGTCTGTCAGCTTCTCACTCCCCTTGGCTCTGCTCCAGTGAGTCAGCCCTCTCCACCACCTCCTCTTTCCTGGCAGCTGGAACAGGAGGCTGGAAGCTAATGGCAAACTGTGACTCCTGCCTGTTTGGTCTGTCAATAATGACAGCCCCCTCCACTGAATCATGACTCCATAGCTGTACCATTCCCTCACAGAAGTCCACATGAGAGAAAAAGAAAGGCCATTCTGACCTCTGACCTACATTCCTCCCCACATGCTCTTTTTTATTATTTTCCTAAGCTTAGTAGGTGGTAGCTGAATGAAAGTGGAGAAAGTTAGTGAATTTCTTCAGGCCTATTACTCTGACCCTTGATTTTGAAAATAAAAAGCCGTGTCACTCTGGAGATGGCAAAGAGAAAGGCAAAAGAAAAAAAAAAAACGGTGTGCTTGGTTGCTGCTAAATTATAATAGTAATATAAAAACATTATGCTTACCATCTGAACTTCTTAAGGAAAAAAAGGAAGAGAATGCCAAGACTGATTGCCTGGCAACATTATCCTGCCCAGTCTGCACCCATGATTGGAGGTTGCCCAGTGGTGACCTGACCGCTCATCTTCCTTCCTGTTCTCCTCACACCCTGTTCCTCCTCCAGCGATTTTTTTGTCCCCACGAAAATACTTGAAATCCACTTCTATCAATGGGCTGGTTAGCGTGGATGTCAAGGCAAGTGCCTAGTATGACTAGCTGTATTAAGACAGCCTGGTCCAACTCCTCGTGGACACCCATGCTGGGAACACGTGGCAGTGGGGCAGCAGAAGGGCTTCCAGAGCCAAAGGCAGGAAGCTGGGAGCAGGTAAGGAGAAGCAGAGCCAGTTCTCCTTGCCCCTCAGGCGCTGCGGAGTTACTACTCATTGAGGATCCCTTCCTTTTGAGACTGCTAATAACTGCTAGGAAACTGGTTCTTTCCACTTTTCATTGATGCTCACATTGTTTGTTCTCTTTGTTTTCTTTCAATGCTAATTTTTTCTGAACACTTTCTGAATTTACTTCTACACTTCCATTGTTTTGCACTTATTTTTCATTTCTTTTTTAACTTTTTGTTTGACAAAACTAATTTATTATTTCTACCCAGACACACTCTCCTCCACTCAGTCTGCTTCCACCCATTACATTATTAATGGACATCTTAATTCTTCACTTCTTTTTCCTTGGAATTTATTTAAAATTTTTTTTTTCTATAAGCGTATTTGCTTTTCATGGCTCCAGTTTTTGGTTTAGTCTCCAAAGTGAATGTTCACAAATGCTGGGAAGACTGAGAAATAAAAAGCATTTTACCAATTATTTCACCACAGTGAGAGAATTGGTTGTAGTATCTGATTAGTGAAAGCTTCAAGGCCTCAGTTCAGCGGGTAGCATGAACTCTGCAACCTTAATCTTTTCTGACCAGCATGCTTTACAGGAAGATAAGAGAAATCAAAGGCTGTTTTTTCAGCCATGGCGTTTTAAACTTAGCTAGTGCAGTTCCTGGTAGATGCCATTTTAACTCCCTTCCAGATAAAAAAAAAAAAAGACTGAGCCTCAAAATCAAATATTTTCTTGCTATGTCCTCAGTCTCCATTGTCAAAATCCTTGATCGACTGAAAGCACCAAGCTTCATATCGTAAAACAAAATCTTTTGACCACAGAAGGATCAATGAACATTTTACCTGGAGAGCAGGTGTGGTTTTTGGATAACAACAAATAACATAGCCATGACAGCTTGACTTCAATTTATGCATTAAGGATGATCTCAACAAAGATTAATGAACATGAATTTTTACGGGGTAAACCATATTTTATATAGGATTGCACTGTAACTGTAGAACCCTAATACGAAGATGAAAACAAATTAGAGATCAAATTTAAATACGATAGCATGCAGTGTATAAAGGATGGCCTTGATAATCTGCAATCAATGTGTATTTCTTTCTTTCAAGTCAAAACCCACAAAAAGCAATGATAGCCAACTATATTACTGTAGGGCAGTCATTAAAAGATATATAGTCAAAAAAATCATTCTGCTACTTGCTACTTCAATAGTTTTTCTAGTTCCAGGAAACAAGGACAGCTTAAATAACAAATAATAATTCCTGGAAGTTCAATAGACTGTCAAAATCTACAATAAGAATATTCTACATTATTTATCAGTGACTAGAACACCAAGGTCGCAAATAAGTATAGCCAATCACCTAACAAGCCTAACTACAGAGCAAGCTCTCATTAAGACATTTAAGACAGTCACATGAACTATATTTTGGCAATGAACTCTGAGAAATTATATTTCTAGGAAAACATGAGGAAGATATAAGCAGCTTAAGTATAGCAACAAAACTAAAGCAGGAAGCAAGCAGCTTACTTTTTTTCTTGATAATCGCAACTTTTTTTTCCAGATCATCCCAGGACCACCAAACATACTAAATCAAAGCCTTAATTATGTACAAAAAAAGTTAATATATTTTATATTCCATTTTTTTATAATCCATTAATTCATTTATTTCTTAATTTGAGACAGGCGAAAATGGTGCTAGTTAGTAGGCTTTTGAAATAGTACAGGAAGAGATGATAAGAGTTGGAGTAAACGTGACAGAGAGGAAAAAATTTAAAATGAAATTTTAAAGTAGAATTAGAACTTGATGTTACATGTGTTATTGAGGAAGATGGAAAAGGGGAGAGTGACTCCTTGATTTCTAGTTAGATGCTTGGATGCATGTCTTGCAAAGTTGCTAAGTTTATTTTTTTTAATAAACTATCTTAATACATTTTTAGACTTGCAGAAAAATTGTGAATATAGTACAGAGAGTTCCCATGTACCCATAGCCAGTTTTCCCTATTATTATTTTATAGTAGTATGGCATATTTGTTAGAATTATTGAACAAATATGGATACTATATTAGTAACTAAAATCCATACTTTATTCTGATTTCCTTAGTTCCTAACATCCATTTTCTGTTCCAGGATTCCATGTGCGATACAAGGTTACAATTAGTTGTAAATTTTCCTTAGACTCCTCATGGCTGTGGCGCTTTTTCAGTCTTTTCTTGTTTCTGATGACTTTACTGACAGTTTTGAGGTATACTATGATCAAGAGTTTTGTAGAATGTCTCTCAAATGGGATCTGCCTGATGTTTTTCTCATGATTTGACTGGGGTTATGGAATTTTGAAAGAAAGACCACTGGAGCAAAGCACATTTACATCATATTATACCATGGGTCCATCTTATCAGCCTATTTATAACTGTAAGCAGGGAATCCACTTGATTACTTGAATGAGGTAATGTTTTTCCACCATATTGTATTCTTTAGGAAGAAGTCACTATGTGCAGGCCTCATTTACAGTGTGGGTGATTAAGCTTCATTTCCTTATGGGTAGAGTTTCTACATAAATTATTTGGTTCTTCTTTGTGGCTAATTTGTCTCTTCCTTATTTATTATTTTATTCAATCATTTATTTATATCAGGATGAACTCATGGTGTAACTTTTATACTTTGAGTAATAATCTACTACTACTTCATTTTGTTTTTCAAAATGTTTCATATTTGGCTATTGAAGGTGCTTTCAGTTCATTTCTGTATCCTTTTGGCATATCATTATCATTGTTTGTTTTATTTTAATTTTGAGTATGTCCTTACATTTGGCACTACAATCTGTTCCAGGTCTCTCTTATATATCTCCTGCCCCAATCCTAGAACCAGTCATTTCTCTGAGGAACCTCAGTTCCTTTCACTGGATAGTGGTATCAGAAATCAGTTCTAGGTGTGCTCATTGCTGCTAGAGTACCCTGCTCATGTTTAATTTCTTTTACCTTTAGTCTTACAGATGCTGCTCATTTACAAAGTTACTTAGGTCTGCAGTCCCCCTTTCACCTTTCAGGAATTTGAACTTAGGTCCAGCGTTTTTCTAAAGCTTTTATTCTGGATGGATCTCCATGTTGTTTCTGTTGCCTAGCAGACCAACCATCCAGACCTAACTCTTATCCCCTGTGAAAATATATTCACGTCACATAATTTATCTAAGTATATTTTATTGTCTGTAAAATGAGGTCAAAATTCACTAAAGTTACAGGGTTGTTTTAAGAAACAAATAAATTCATGAGTATAGAAATGCCTTAAAACTCTAAGATATTAAACAAATAATTGCTATGATTATAATTTTTCACTATTATAAATTATTGGAATTTAAATTCCGAATTTCATTATTCATTAAATCAATGAACGTCCAGGTCACTGGCTATATCAGAAAATACTGTCAAGATTCAACACTTTAACATGTTCAGAGAACAGCCCTGACATATTAAACAAGTCCTATTTACCAACTCTGAGTTAAGCCATGCAATCAAAATGCAAGGCCATTGAAAAAAAGGATGGAGAAGGTCAAATACTTCTCCCCGCCACAGACCACAGAACAGGAAAAATTAAGTTGTCCAGAAGCATGTGACTGTGCATGGAGAATAGTTTATTTCGGGCAGCAGTATCTGGAGGATTCATCAACAGTATGTACTTATCTTTTTTTTTTTTTTTAACCAAAGTATAAATCCTGTGTATATTTATCACTACATAACTTTGTCTGGATGTAAACATTAATAAATCTCAGAAAAAAAATTTGTTGCAAATGTTTTTGTCATTTTGTTATTTCATTAAGCATTTGCCTGTCATTGATTTTGCATTTACAACTCAAACAGTAAAAAAATAATTTTCAGAATATAATAGTGAAGATGGGTGAATGTCCGTTAGCAATGAACAGAAGCAACAAGCAAAAGGAAGACTGCTGACTTAGCTGTTTGTTTTTGCCTATGGAATTGTACGATCTTGACACCATATTGACCAAGTTGTCAATTAAGCTCCCTTCAGCTTGATTAAATTTCAGACAGTCTTCTTCCTGACTATAGGCCCCTAATCTCCCTTTCTTAGAGCATTTACTTATGAAAAATTGTCATTGTAAACTCTTTCTCCATTTCTTTGAGCTGTAAATCTTCTCTCAGACATTTTCCTTTTAAATATAATTTCCAAGAAAGATAGGGCCTCTGTCTCACAATCTCTGTGGGGAAGATAGGAGCCCAACTTCAATAAGTGCTGATAAGCAAATACAGATGGCCTAATCACATTGACCGATCCCCCATTCTAAAGTCCTCCTGTGTGTTTTCATTAGTGCACCCCAGCATTTAAGTCTTTCCTGTCTTTTGTTTCAGCAGAATTGAGTTTATTCTCTCTCTCCTATTGCAATAACCTTACCTCTATTGCAATAGTCTTGAAAAAAATCTTTGTCAATTTAACAAGCATTTGGCGGAATTTTTTTTTTATCGGCCTCCACACACAAACTATTTATGTGCTATAATAATGTGCAATGAATTTCAGTTTGCAAAGTGATTTTAATCTAGTGTACTGTATTGTAGCATTGTAAGGCAAAATTAATATCTCTGTGTCCAAGAAAATGAGGCTAATATTCTGAGAAATTAATTCTTGGCTAACATTGCCGTTATTAACTAAGGTGTCTAAAACTTGAACCTAGAGCATTTACATCTAGGTCTGGACCTACGTCTCACTAGCAGTTTTGCTCTAAGACACCTTAACAATATTATGTTCTGGAAAAAATATTTAGATATTTAGCAATATTTACTGACTTATCAAGACTTCCTGAGGGGGAAAAATTGATTTTGAAATCTGAGAGCAAATTCATTTGGTGGTCTAATATTGTAGATGAATAGACAAATAGACCGCCCTGTATTCTTACCATAACAATGTTGAAATTGAGTTTAACATCAATGATTATCAATGGGATCATATTTTTTGTTATATTAATATTAGCAAATATGTTTTATTATATTACATTGCACACACAATTTATAGTCTCATGGAGACTTGGTTTTAAAAAACCACTATATATTCAACTATAAGTAGAAATAAGACTTAATTATCTATGTTTTCATTTTTAAAAATGTTTAAATAGCATATGCCTTCTTTTGCAATACCTTCTTCATTGTTACTTGAATCATAAAAAGCACAAAAGTTTTTAAAAATGTAATTTGCCTAGCTCTAGCTCATTCTCTCCTTTTCACTAAATCCTCAAAGTAGAATTAGTTAAAACATAATTTTCATGGGAATTTCTAATCTTGATAAATGACTGTTGAGCTGCTGAAGCATAGTGTGCTCGTCTTTATCAAGCTGTAGGTACAGTCCCAGAACTGTTTAAATAATTATGAGATTATCTCCCAGTTTATGAAGAGAACTAGGAGACAGACAGAAAAAGTAGGCTATATAATCAGCATCTGTAATTAAGTGAAGTGACTGTCACATCTCTTCTCTCTGGCTGGAATTTTAAACACTGGAATAATGAAAAATAAAACCAAAATCTTTATTTTGGTAATACAAACAGAATCCACCTGAAGAAAGTTTCAAAATTAGACTATTTGGGGGTAAATGCAAATATATATACATATATAGGTAAATAAAAACATTAAGCTGCCATCAGGCATATTTCAATAATTGAATATTTAGTTTAATAAAGCATTCTTATTACTTGAGAGTAACTATATATGCCAGGTCTAGGTTGATTATTTTTCAAATAGAAATACATTTCCTTATGATTTTAAATCTAGTTTGCAAGGTCTTTCCCATTAGAAACCACTTTAGGATTTCTCAGTAACATAGGATCAGTATCCAAAGCATTGGTCACTATAAATTTGTGCTGTAAATTTGCACAATTAATATAAAGAAATACATTTTACATAAAAGATTGTTTATAGGATCTTTAAGTCATGTTTCTTTGGTATCCAGTTATAATAACTGGTAATTTCATTTATGTCAAAAATCATTGTCAGTCTTGAAAAAATATCAAGACAAATTACATTTAACCTGGGAAATCACAGCAGGGAGTCTTTTCTTTTCAGAAGTCCTAGGACACAGGGTGCTTTGGCAAAGAGACTGCCAATTCAAACAGATAATAGCTTTTGGAGAGCATGACTCTTGTCTTATTTATCTCTTTATTTCTCTAAATTGCTTAGCATGAGGCCTCATACAAAGCTAACAGCCAGTAGGTATTAAATTGACAGTGTTAGAATTTCAAATACTTAAGACTTTTTCATCTAAATATGAGTTGTTGAAGTGTTGAATAAGTGCAGTATTAGCAGGCATGTGGTTGTTAAAGAATAAAAGCCCATTTGATGTCATATGAAATTATTGTCCACTTTATTGAATTCCTTCAAATACCTCCAATAGATTGCTTCTCATATACTGGAATCTCCACAGCAGCAAGGCCTTCATGGTGTGTCAAATATTTAGCATATTTAGGACTTCACCTATAGTAATTACAAAAGGTAGTTAGTGCTTTGCTTCAATCCTTGAAATGACAAGAGCAGAAATGAACTCCTGAGTCACATTACTAAAATACTAGCACAGAGAAAGCTGCTTATAATCTGCCATCCTTCAAGTCACTCTCTCTGACCAAAGCAAGTGCATCTTCTGTGCCCCTCTAGCAAGAACTTCTTGTTGTTCCATCTCAATTAAAGACTTCAAGAGCTAAGAAACTGAGGATCTCCAGGTACCTTTCTAATATGCAAATTTTGGGGGGTTCAAGAGGACATAAATTTCACCATAACTTCTTGCAGAGTAGAAAGAAAACATGATTTACTTTCTCTAGCTCAATGCAATAAGTACACAAAACTAGATTAGAGAAAGCTTGACCATTATTCACAAGACCTTTAGGACAAATCTCATTTTCTCTGAAACTCTGTACGAGAACACTGAATGTCCCTTGAGTCAGTGATTCTATAGGAATCATCCCCAGTGGACCTCTTAGCATTTCTTTTCTGCCAAGGACTTTAGAACACAAAAGCTTTTGAAAAGGAGGAAATGGAAAAGGAATCAACTTCAAAGCACAGGCTCAACTTTTCAACCCTAAGTTATAAGGGTTGGAAAAAATGGAGTGATTGCCTCATTTTTATTTATAAATTTCTCTCCTTCCTGAGCATGATATTTAAAATGTTGAAAAATAATTGCATTTTTTAACCAGGTGGAGATATACCCTTGTTTTCATTAGTGAGTGAACTGACAGATGCTGATGTTCTCTGTCTGCAGCTTGAAGGAACTAGTATTTTGAAGATCATTGTTAGAAGCCTTAGCTCAATGACATCCTAGATGACACTCAAGCATTCCAGCTGTGCTAAACAACCTTTTCTTTTGCTGGGACAGTTTATTCCCCCTACTCCATCATCTCCTGCAGCTCAAGAGAATGTATATTTTATTGCAAAAAATGAAATAGAGGAAAAAGATCTGTAGATATACATAAAATTTCAAATGATCACTTCTTTGGGGCAATAAAAAATCTATTACCTAGAAATGTCAATTTTATTACCATATTTACATTTGAATCATAACAGGAAAGTAAATAAAGCAGGGAGAACCGTTACCTTGTGAAATTTGTTTTAACATTTGGCTTAGAAGAAAGAATGAAGTTGGAAAATACAATAAAATATGCACAAGCCCTAAGTAAATAGCAGCATATTATGGCAAAACATTGGTAATACCATTTCATATTTATTTATATATCAATTTACAGTTCGATCTACACACATCTGTGTGATATTGTCAGGACAGATAATATAAGGTCCTTCTTGCTGATGATGGGATTCATAAGGCATAAAAATGGAGATATTCTTTCCCAATCAGAAATATTTTACATGTGATAATCTGAGTCACTCTTCATTCATTAATGACCGATTCTTCTTTTCTCTTCTTTAGCTTCCACAACATAATTTAAGAATACATATGCTAAAATCAAAGCATTCTACCTGGCACTTTGGGAGCACTGGCAGTGAACCTGACATGATACAGCTGATTATGATACGAAGGCGTTTACACTGCAGTAAAAGATGATGTCATGTCAAGATGGTAAGAGCTACCCCTGTGTGGATTTTATGAATCAAGTATGGAGGAAGCTTCATAGAGTAGACAAGGAGATGTCACCTGCAGTTTATAGAGAAAAATGCAGTTAAGAGAAAATGGATCAGAGTTTCATTTACTGGGTGCTTCTTGCACATAAAACTAAATATGTGAAGATGGGTGTTTGGCTTGAAAAAAATATAGATGTCAGAGAAAGTAACTACTCAGGATTCTGATATTTAGCATATACAACATCCAGCTCTCAGAGGTGAAAGAAAAGAGTGGTTCAGTACACAGCTTTGGAGCAAGATTGCTAGGGAAACTTGTTTTGGCCACTAAGGTGTGTGAGTCTGGATAAGTTACTTTACCATCCCAAATTTGCTTCATCATCTGCAAAAGCCTCAGAGGATAGTAGTTAAAATTTGATTTACATAAATCGCTTAGTTCTTGGCACACGGAAAATACACTATATATGTAAGTTCCTTTATTATTTAAAAAGGATCAAGATGATAACATTAAAATATTTCTCAGAAAACAACTGTAAACGTGGAATCTGATCATTAAAAGTTTGGCTATACAGAAACCTCTGGCTTTGTCATAATATGACCAATTTCCTCCTTGGTAAACTCAATGCCCAATCTCCAATTAACTTTAATTGAGTTACCAAGAAGAAAGAGTAGCAGATAAGCTTCTGGTACACAGAGATTTATGACTTACATTTTCTGCTATAAAATGTTGCCCACAATCCTTTATAAATCCAGAGATTTATATAAGTGTGTAATTATTGGTTTCTCTGTTTCTCTCACCTACTCTCCAACATTGTTAAGATCTAATGAGGTGAGAAAATAAGATTTTTATTGATATAAATGACCTGAATTGTAGGATGTTTATCTTCTTCTTTAGAAACAGTGATAAAATAGGGGCACATCCTACCTCTCTTCCCAGGACTATGGAGATGAATAAAATAATTCAAAGTAAGCAGCCCATTTGTTTCAGCCTTAGTGTTTATTCTTTGAAAAAGCTATACTGATTTTTGAGTGGCCCTGCTCACCTTTCCACGGCTCCCACTCGCGGGGAACAGTGCCAAATCAACAGACTCCAAGCTATGTCCAAGTGGGCCTTTTTTCCCCATCCTGCAATCTTCCTCATGCCAGATCCCTTTCCTAGAATGTCTTATCACAGTCTTTGGAAAGCTAAGCTCAAATGAAAGGAGACTCTGAATAATATAAAAATTGTTAATTATGAAAAAAGAATATATTATTATCCTAGGACTACCGTAAGAAAGTATCACAATCTGGGTGGCTTAAAACAACAGGGATTTATTCTTTCATAGTTCTGGTGGCTAGAAGTCTGAAATCAAGGTGTCAGCAGTCCATGCTCCCTCTGAGGCTCTGAGTAAAATCTTTCCTTACTTTTTCCCTAGCTTCTAGTGGTGGCTGTATATTCTTGCATTCCTTGGTTTGCAGCTGCATCCCTCCAGTCTCTGCCTATTGTCACTTGGTATCCTCTGTCTTCTAAGTTTTCACACGGCATTTTCCTCTTCTTATAAAAACACCCATTATATTGGATTAGAGCCCACCCTAATCACCTTAATGTGATTATATATGCAAAGAACTTATTTCCCAATAAGACACATTCACAGGTACTAGGGGTTAATATTTCAATACTTCAAAATATTTTTGGGGGGACAGAATTCAATCTAATTAGGAAATTTTATAAAGTATAATATTAACATAGATATTAGATATTATTGTTCATATAGATATCCCCAAAACTATTTAGAATAATGCTCTAAACATAGCAGGATATTAAAATACATATTGATTTAAATTTACTTGACTTTTATTTTCACAGTGACATAAGTTAAATTGTATTACTTTGGTAATACTACAGAATAAAGCCCTAAGTTAAAAAAAGATATCTGTTCCTACTGATGACTATATTTATCTACTGGAATGAAACAAACTTTTTCTGGATATCATGGTTAATTTCCTGTTAAACTGACTGTAAATTTTTGGAGTCAGGAAATTCTAGACTCTATTTTTCTGCATTTTTCTTTAGTTTCCCAAATCATTGTTTCACCTTTAGAGGTTCTATTGGTTTTCTTCACTGTGTCACAGCTTTGGAAACAGTTACTTATAAAAGCCACCTACACAGCCAATTGGGGAGCTAGCTGATTACATGGATTGGTGAAATCAGGTTAGCTAACTATCTAGATGCCTGATTTTGAAGAACTATCTTCATGGAGAATTTTCTTGGTTTTCCTGACCCTCTCTTTGCCAGCTTGTTAAAGTATTTAGAAATATGTAATATAAGTTTCTTTCCAACTCAATGGTTTTTGCTTTTTATGATGCATCCATGCCATTACATGGAATTACATATGTGATCTTAACAAACACACAAAAAGAACATAGGTATTTTCCCAACAACTCTAGATATTCTTAAATCTTAAATTATATGAAGACAGGTATAATTATGTAGGGATTAAACACTGGAACTTATTTTTTACCCCTAGCAATATGTGCAAATACAAAGGCTTATTTTTCAAGATTGTGTAATGATAATGATATTTATGATGATGGCCTTACTGAATAAATAAGAAATTTAATTCTATGTTATAATTTTAGGCCTAGAATCTGAGAATTCTGATTCTTAGGCCAAGATTTCTTGACGAGGTGCCATACTGATGCTTACATTTTGTCTTTAGTGCAGGCGCATATTTATTATGTCTCAATTATTTGAAAAATGTACTTGTGCTTCCAGGTGCTACTTCTCAGCTAGAATAGTCTTCTAATTTATACAACCCTTGCCAACCTTTCCATAATAGCAAGTGTTCATCATATTTATCATATGCTAGACCCATCCCTCATAATGCCTAAAACCGAGGCTCAAACTAAAGCTCCGGGCTTCTGCAAATTTTATTTAATAAGCCAATTAAGCTGTACTCATTATAATTCCCAGGGGATTATCCACCAAGACAATGCTCTTACAACTAAATTGTCTATTTGAAATGTGTTCAATCTCTCCGAAATTGCCATTGAGCGTTTCATTGTTGTTGACCAGCAAAACTGGGATGGGATTTGGACACATCTAACAACTCAGGAGACAGATGGGGTTGAAAACATACAGATCTAGCAGCTTCCCTTGATTCTTAATATGCTCCTTTTTTGTTGTCTTAAGCATTTTCATCAGCAAATGAAATATTCGTTTTGCCAAAGTCAATGATTTGCATATTAAGTCGGGAGAAAAAAACACAAGGCAAAAACTAAAGCTTAGCTCATTACTGTGATTGGGAGAAATTTTTCCAAAAAAATTTTCTTAATTTTAGAACGCATGTTTCTATTTTCACTTATTAATTCATTTGCATATTTATTTATCCAATAAATAATTTCGAGCATCTGTCATAGTGGGACAATGATAGCCACTGGGAGATGGGTATAAATATGATTAACCTATGATTCCTGCTCTTAAACAAGTTTTTAAGAAGGAAATAAATAATGAATGGGAGAACTTCAAACAAGTTAAAAGTGGGAAGTGCCGTGAAAGATAAAGTACTGATAAAATTCAGACTCGGGAGAGACGATTTGTGATGAAATTTACGAGAAAAGTAACATTTAAAATAGAACTTGAATACTAGGTTGCTTCAATAAATGGAGACGAAAATAGACAGATGTGGCAGTACTTGGAAGCCTATGACTACTAGAGATAACTCAAAGCAAATGAGAGGAAATGCAACTATCTTGAGCAAAGATAAAATTGGAAAGGTTGTTAGTTTGAACAATGATTAAAAGATTTGAATTTAACTCAATAAATGATAAAAAAGCATTATAATTTTTTGAGTAGAGGAACATTATGTTTAATGAAGTTTATTTATAGATGGTGTACAGGATAGTTTGAAGGAGAAAGGAACCTAAAGATGAGAGATTTTAGTTACTGAAATTTTCAAAGACAGAAGAGTGAGAATAGAAATGAGAATAAATGTGAGGCCAAAGTAAGTTTAAAAAAGAGTATGAGGCTTAATGAAGGATTAAATGGGGAAAGGTTAAAATGAAAGCATATGGTAGAGAAGAGCTGTGAGACAAAAATATCAAAGACAAGCGAAGAGGATAGTAAAAAAGGTGCTGCCCCATTCAAAATCTAAAATAAGGTGGATGAACTGGTTTGCAAGGCAAAGTTGGAAATACTTTGGGTTATTTCAAATAGCACTGTCAAAACATAACATGATCCAATATTAATTTTAAATATTTCAGTGGACACATTTAAAAAAAGTATAAAGAAGCAGGTAAAAGTAATTCTTATAGCATACTTTATATATCCCAGCATATCCAAAATATTATTATTTCAACACAAAATTAATACAAAGAATTATTAGGTATTTTAAATTAGATTTTGTAGCATGTCTTTTTTTTTTTTTTTTTGGCACTGTGTCTTTCGGATCAATGTGTATCTTACAATTGCTGCTCATCCTAATTCAAATTAGGCACATTTCAAATGCTCAACAATTACATGTGGTTAGTGGTTACTATTTGAACAAAGCAGTTTCAGAAACTTCATGTGAAAATATCCAAGAAGTTGAATGGAAGGAAAGTTGTCACTAACCGGTGGAGTGATTCATGTATATGGTGGTGGTCGATAAGATAGAAGTAGATAAGATCATTAGGAGAGAAAAGAAAAATACAAAAAGGAGACTATAAGCATATTCTTTGTGAATATCCAATTTTCTGTGTGCAGGAAGGGTAAGAGGAATGAGAGTAGAAGAAAAAAATTGAATAGGTAGGAGAAGAAACAACAAAAGGAAAGGTCATGGTGTTGTGTCCAGAATAACCAGACCCAACTTGAGTGCTCTTAACCAGGAGACAGTTTATTAGCCGGCGGCTGTCCTTGCAAAGGAGCAGCCTCGAAATGCCAAGATACAAGGTTTTTAAGCCCCAAATCCCATTCCTCATTCTGTCTTAAACACAAAGGTCCATCTTTCTCCTATTCACTACCTGTCAACCCACTGGTCAGGTGTGCAAGCGGGAAGTACAGAAGCAGAAAGCTTGTGTTAGAATGTTATGTTCCTATGGGTGATTTCCTATGTTCCCATGGACAATAGCCAGTGTTCCCATGGGCGATGGCCAAACAGTAATTTTCAGCTTATATACAATTGATTATTTTTCATGCCACGCAAGCAAGCAGGGTTACACAGGCTAAAATTGGCAGTTAGCATATGAGCTCATTGTTATAAGTTTCATGATTAACAGAATGTGGTTAGGGGTTCCAGAAACTAGGCCTAAGTTATAGACTTCTTTTGTCCAGTTTCAGGTTTTAATTATTCTTTAACCCTTTCATATTTCAGCGGGCCATTACAATGGAAACCAAAGAAAATGAGACATTTAAGAATTGAAAAATGCAGAACAGTTTACTGACAAACATTACAAGGGATAAAGAGAATGAAGTTTGGAAAACAAAAATGAGTGATTAACTTAACTGTACGTTATCGTGCTTGATAAGAGCAAGTGTAGTAGTAACCTCCAATCGCCTGGCAGGGGTGTTTTGGAGGAATATAGACAAACAGAAACTAAACATATTACCTGACTTCCAGAATTCATTCTAGGAATCTAAACTAAAAAGTGAGGAAGGCAGGAGGTAAGACGAGAAAGCCTGAGTATGAGCTGAGGTATTGGGGACTGTAAGCCTTCAATGTCTTTCCAAGTTGTTAGTGGTGAAAATGAAGACATACTATGATAGTGTGAGCATCTATAAGGCACAAAGGTTTTCTGTGCATTTGTTTAAGACTGTTAGAGACATGAACATTTTAATAGGCTAAGAAATCAGAAGAAAATACAGTAATGAGGAAAATAAAACAAAATTAGAGAAAAATTCTAAAGTGGAGCTGTGTTTTTCTTCTCAAAATAGGAAAAAAAAAGTAAAAAAAGCTTAGTGGATATATAAAAATTTACATAAAACATAATGAAAAGAAGAAGTAACTAAAATAAGTGCCAATTGCCTTTTGCTTTCCCTGATATAGGGGAGACAATTATTTGTGCAGAAATGTAGAGATAGCAGTAAGATTCTTATGAAAGTGGAAAAAAGTTTCCCATGGACTAGAGAGTCAACGGGAGAATAAAACATTAGAAAAGTAGCTACAATAAAATAGCATGAGTTTGCAGCGAACTCAATTAAGAGATTTGTTTTTGACTTCAGGAATCGTAATGGCAGAAATTTATTAGGACAGGGAATTGCCTTTTTTTTTTCAATATTCAACAATCCTTTTTCTGCATATTTCAGGCTGACACAAAGCTATGCTACAGTTTTGCAAGAATTCCCGATGACCATATCTCTCAGATCCATATTATTCGTATGGCAAGAACAGTACATTTCAAAACAATGTACAAAAAAGTGATCTGTTTGCTTCGTTACCGTTCTCTTTGCACTTGAATGGATTTCAAGAGACTCGATAAATGTTTTCCTCAATGACAAGAATTCTTCAAACACATGTTAGAAGAGCAATTGATATTTATTACTCAATATCAGAATAAATTAACCTATACATGATGAATCCAGTCACCTTTCTACCTGGCTCTCTATAATTTATAAAACACTGGGATGGCATCACACTTTGTCAAAATAAATTTGAAACAGAAATATTTTGCAAAATGTAAAATAAGAAGCAGATAAATACACATTGCTGCATTATGAAATGAAATTATGTGAACAGATTCTGTGTACTACATACATCAGTTGGTAAACAAACAAGGCCAGAAAGCTGTTACTGCAAGCTCCAGTGAATGGTAACATCTGTGTTGTAACTTGATCCTTAGCCAGAGACCACACAGTTAGTTATCTTTAGGCCAACACCTCAAAAATCAATGCCTTTTCCATAGGTTCCCTGCTGGTCAAAGTAGAGAATTTCATGAATTAGAACAATTTTGATGGAAATTATGGGCCTTGGAATCAAGAGCCCCATCTTCCAGCTTTGAATCCACAAACTAATTACCCAGGAGGTCACAGTCAACTCATTTATTTACTTATTCATTTCATCATGCATTCAAATACTTATTAGCATATAGTAGATGTTAGGTACTATACTAGGTGCTGCCAATACAGTGGTAAACAAATAGGGGCCACTTTATGTGCAAGGGCTGTGCCTACATAGTCCTGGTAAACTGTTTGGATTCTAACCTAAGTGAGATAGAAAAATTATTAAATTTTTTCAACAGGAATATGATATAATTTGATTTATTTTTTTAAAGGTCACACTTTTGATTGTTTTATACATGATGGACTATTGTGGATACAAGACTGAAAGCAATTCCAAAACTATTTTCCCAGTTATTACCTCACTGGAACATGCAAAGAGGGCAAGGGGGTGATTACTGAAATTTGCTGAGGTAGAGTGCTCAGTTTATGGAGACTCTGGCTAGTGACAGAGTCAAAACTAGAGAACAGTTTATTGCTTCTTCCATTACAACACACCTGCATTTCAACTATGCATACATTCATCCAATCAGCTACCATGTGCATTAGCACTGTGGACATAACTTATCTCACAAATGTATAAACATATTTTAGTTTTATCTTGGAGGAGTGAAACTACACAGTGTTATAAACTCAGAAACCACTATTTCCCACTGGATAGATTTGTACTCGAAATAGTTTTCTTCCTGTTATAATCTTTAACCAGATTGGAACTTTAGAACAATCATTGACTTTATCATGTTTCTTGTCATCTAATCATAAGAACTTCTGGAATTCCCTCTCTCTTTTTTAGATTCTAGTAGTTAATTTTTGAATTATTAAACAGGTTTTATCCAGTCTCCTTATCTTATTTCTTTCAGTTTATAAAATGTTGTTTGCAAAATTTTAATCCTCTGTAGTTTTCATGCACTCTAGGGCTCTAGAGACTCAGTTATGAAGAAGACAAATCTTCAAGAAATTGACAGAGGGGAGATATTTATAAAAAACTAGATTCAGTGAAGCATAGGTAAATATATTTAGAATGCTTAATAAAGAAGTATCACAGACAACTCACTAAGCTCTCAGAGGAGTCAGGGCAAGTTTCATCAAAAGGTAACATTTGAGTTGGCCCTTGAAGAATAAAGTAGGAATAAAGTTCAGTCTTTGCCTTACCTAATCTCTCTCTCTTTTTTTTTTCCTCTCACTTAACACCAGTGCTTCTAGAAATAAATTCCCAAAATACAGATCTGATCATTGCAAACATTTTACCCTTTAGTACTTTAGCATGAAGTCCTGTCCATACTATGGTATCCGAAGTCCTCAATATGGTGCTGCTCTCCTATTCCTGCCTCATCTCCCACCATGAGGTTTCTCAATGTTTGGTAACACACCACTGTTAATGTTCATGATTGTTTTATATGGATAGACATTTTTAATATTAAATAATTTAAAATATATTTAATGTTCATTAGGAAAAATGTCACTAGTAACTAAGCTCAAATGTTTAGAATAATTTTAAGTAAAAAATAAAAATCAATGTAGAATTAATTAAATAAAAAGTAAATAATGAATGTTGGTATATTTGGCAAAATGTTTGCATAGGATAAAAACGTGAATGTCATTAAATCACTGAAGTTCAGAAATTTCCATTGTAATAGGTACTTATTCACTATCAAAGAAAACTTGATAATCTTTCAAGTAACTTTGAACATATCTTGCATGTTTATAAATTTGTGCCTTGGTCAGTTCTTTTCTTTTATCTGGAATGCTGGTTTCTTCCACTCAATAACCATCCCCTTTCCTAGTATCTAGTTTATATCTTTATAGTAGCACTTTCTATGTACTCTATTATATGTTGAAATACTTTTTTGGTATGGTCATCTTGCCTACAGTGCCAGGAACTTGAGAGGAGAGCTTGTACCTGTCCCAATATATCTGCCTGCTCTGAGCAGAAGGCCTGGCTCATGAGTGAATGAATGTGAAAGTACAGAGTAGGTGTTTGGTTACTATTTGCTGAATTTAATTGATTAGGCCACTGAAAGAACCAGCTCCCTCAAGGTCCCCATTGTTAAATATCATTTCAGAATTAGCAAAGATGAATCATAGCTTCTGAAAGACCACATTTAAAATAAGTATCTATTGCCTACAAACAGAGCAAGTCCCACTGGCAGAGTTTTATGAATTATTTTATCAAATTAGCTCATATCAGCAAGAACCCCTTACAAGCATGGGATAGAAACAGAGGAAAAAGGAAAGGGGAAATCATCATAATCATAATGATCATTTGTACAGAATTTTATTATTTTCTTACATTTTCTTCACATCTGGATCATTTTACCCATGTGCTAGAGATTATTATTGGTGGTGGTGGTATTATTGTTATAATTACTAATCCCACATTCCACTGAAATGATATCAATGAAAGTGAAAATACAATGCCAACCTACCTTGTTGCCTGTCTTCTTTTTTCTTGTGACTTTTTCACTTTTTATCCTATTCTTTTAACTCACAAATCCTAACTCTGATTTATGTCAACTTTTATAACAAGAAGACCAGTCTTACACATAGGTGAGACATTCTCTCTATTTTTAAAAATATCTTATCAGCTCCTCCATTTGCTTAAATGTTCATGCAATTCACTAGAGGAAATTAACTTTTAAAATTGTTTTTAAGTCTGTTTTTAAGTTATCTTTTTTAGATATGTATTTAAATTATATACATATTATGTATACATAGCTCCTTCAATACACAGATTTGGAAATAAACTGGAAATTTGTTTTGATGACTAAAGACTAATTTTAAGCACTTGATACATATTAGTATCTACTTTTTTTTTTTTCTTCAAAGCTCATTAGTGAAGAAAATTTCCAGAACATTTCACAGGGTATGTGTGTAATATTTTTTTTCCTACTCTGCAAAGATGAAGTAAGTTGTCCTGGAACTGAATACATTTCTTCTAAGTCAAAATTATTAAGGAGATAATGAGTCAAAGGAAGAGTCTAGTCGTTTAAAGGAAAGTGCTCGGAAAAATGTATTGGTTCTTCTTTACTAAAATCTAGAATAAAATTACCTTAAAATCTAGAAAAAAAATCTCTGTATTAGTTGGGGTTCAATTCTAAGAAGAAGAATCACTAAGATTGTTAGAAATAAGAGCTTTATTATTTATTATAGGAGGATGTTACACAATTGTGGGAAAAGCTAGAAATTAAGATTTAGAATGATGATGCTGGAGGATCAGAGTAAAGTTGCTAAGTCATCCTCCTGAAGCACTGGCCACGATGGACAAGGCAAGGCCTGCATGGGAATCTGGGAAGACAGACATGTCTATACATTGGTGTGTGACCACAGCAGGGAGCTGATGAGAAAGTCTATAGAAGCTCTTGCCTCTGCATCTTGTGGTGAGCCTAGGGTTGCAGCTTGTCAGCAGGGCCAGCAGTCAGAAAAAACTGGACATGAAGCACAGGTAAGTGAGGACACACTGACAATCCCCATCCCCTGCCCCACCCAGCCCCTCTAGCTCTCTCTCGACAAATGTAAACACTATGACCTTTAGAAAGGAGTGACTTCTGCTTCACTTATCCCTTCCACGTCTCACACAAATTTTTATTTTTGTCAACTCTGACTTGAAAGCACACAGGAAAGGAACCCTAGAAAATGTGGTTCTAACTTAGCCAAGTTGACTCAAAAAAAAAAAAAAAAAAAGACTTTTTGAGTTCAAGTTTCTTTAAAACATTAGTGTATCAAAGACATTAAGCGAATAAATGTGTATTTCAGAGAGATTCTGATTCTAAAATATTTGCAGTGGAATCTAATTTCTAAGGCCAGGAAACATTATTACTAAAAAGTGAATATAATTATTAATATTTAGTAATTAGAGAGAAAGATTGATACCGACATCTCACACTTATATCAATAGAACAAGAATCCATAGTAAATAAGACACCATGGTTATAGAAAAACAACGATTTGAATCATATAGTACATTGACTTCTTCAGTTTGTCACATTTGTGCTAATCCTATCTTATAGTTCGGCTTATCCATAACCAAGAACTAGCCTTGTTTGGGGAGCAGATATCTGAATTTTCACCATGGAAACTGGAAACAAATGGCCCCTAAAATAGCAAGCATTGCAAGATAAAATTTATCTAAGAACAGTAAGTGGCAATGTCAATTCATTTGGATTAATACCATATACTGAGTCATTTTTACTCTCATATATCTTAACTTAGATAAATTAAAATGATCTTTAAGCCAATTTTTGGGGCGCTAAATGTAAAAACACTAAGTGGACAGTTTGATTTAACAATGATCAAGAAATCTTAAGAATAATAACACTGGTGGCCTATTCTGAAAGGAGAGCTTCAGGCAACTTCACTGGCACAAAAAGACACTAATTATTCTTTCTTCCAATGAAAAGGGAATCAAGAGTATGGCAACAAACCTCAACTAGATAATATTATCTAGAGGAGGCTTCGATCAGTATAAAAATGCTGGATAATATGATGATTAAATCTTTCTTACACAGTCACAATTTCCAATATCCTTTTTTTTTTTTTTTTTGCAAGCAATGATAAAGTGTGTAAATCAGTTGTAAATGAAGCAACATTCTTATATCCCTGTTATTATTGAACCTATCATCATCTGTTTTAAATCTATCAGGAATTCATGTTATCCATTCTGTTCTTCATGTCCTTGTAATATTTGTCTCTAGCTTATCTCTCCAGCCTCAATACTGTCTTGCACACATTTTTTTTTTCTCACAATAAAATCTCTCTTTACTATTTTTTCATACATGTCATATGCATTCTGACCTCTGGGTTATTGTGCATGTTGTTTTTACTATCTTGTTCCCAATTCTGCCTTTCTGATTCAAATGCCACTTCTCCACAAAACAGTCCCTAATTCAATAAGCAAAACAAAACGCTAGTCTGTTTTGGATCCACACATCAGTCCATTTGTGTAACAGCTGTTACTTTTTTCACCTCTGTATTATATTTTCATTATTGTTACATTATATGTTCTTAACTTCTATTAGATATTTTTCCTCAGTAAAGGTTGGGTAATATAATTTTTCTCCCCTTTATCTTGAAAATGGGGTATACGAATGGCCCTCTGTTTAAGTATCTGTGGTGCTGATGGTCTATTCTTAACTCCTTGCTTTTTGATCCCTGCTTGTGAATTAAACTTCAGTATATGACAAACAAAATTTTGGGTTAAAATAGGTTATTGTGAAATAACTGTAGTGAATATCATGTAAATAACCAAGTCTATAAGTCTTCATTTATGATGAAATAACTTGTTACATGCTCTCCAGTAGAATGGGATTGTCCAGAATTTGGGACTATATTATATCAACCTTTATATGTCTATCATCTAAGATAGTGACTATAGGCCAAGTCATTTATGTAAACAACATGGTTGCTGTGTTCATTTAACAAGCTGTTTTATTAACTAGACAGTTTTAGATGATTGGTGAGATAACACAGAGCCCTGTTGAACATCTCAAAAAGCTGTTTGTCTCTAAAATGACCACTTCAAATTAGCTAAAGATGAAACAAGAAAGGAAAGATAGAAAGACAGAGTGTCAGGGAGAGGGCAAGAGAAGGTATGGGAAGATGAAGATAGGAAAAGGAACGGAAGGAAAGGGAGAAAAAGGGAGAGGAAGGGAGGAGGAAAAGAAAGGAGAGAAAGAAGAGAGAACTGTTTTAAAGAGGTACATCTCAAAAGGAGAGTGAGTGAGTTAGACAACATAAATATTTAAAATATATACATATATTTTAAAATATTTTTTATTTCCTTTATTTTGCTTTTGGATCTCAATTTCTGAAGGTTAAATTAATTACACTTCTCAATTCATGACATTAATTTAACCTTCAGAAATTTTCATGACGTATTATTTTCTTTTGTTCCTATTTCCTACCACCATTATACTCTCCCTCTATAGATAACAATTTTGATATTTTAATTTGTTTAATGTGTATCCTTATATTTTCTTTTTAAATGCATTTTTTTCTGTTTTGTCTGGATTTGTGTATTATTAAATTATATGAATGGAGCCTTACATAAACATCTTATTCTGTCCTTTGCTTTTTTATTAGTGCTATTTTAAAGATCCACTGTTGTTACTGTGTGTACATCTAGTCTGTTGCTTCTAATTTCTGTGTAGTACATGGTAATGTGTCCATCACTTTTTACTCTGCCCCCTACCCTCAGTGAAGGACACTTACATTTTCTACAGTTGTTTGCCAACACAAACAGCACTACAATGGACATCTCTTTATGAACCTGTATAAGAATTTGAGATACATACCCAAATGTGGTTTGACTAGATCATAGATATTTCTAGGTATTGACACATTGCTTTTCAGAATGCCTGCACCAATCTACACTACATCAGCAGTTCATGTTTCATGCTATCTTCAGAAATGGGAAATTTACTATGACCAAAAATTCTAGAATGCATAGATATTTGTAACTGTGCTATTCATTATTGTATTGCCTGCATCTCCTTTAACTGCAATTCTTTTAAATGTTTGAATTTTGTGAGCTCAGCTGGAATAGGGTCCAGAACCTACCCCTTACTATGAGACCTTTAGTAAGGCACCTTCTCTTTCTGATTTTTCCAACTTTTCATTAATTTAATCAGCCATGCATTTGTTCAAGCAATACTAATTAAGCACTTACTATGTAGTTGGTTTATGACTGTATCACCTGATGTAGAACAGGAACCCCCATAGTAAGTGCTATGAACAGCAGTCACTATGTTAGGTCATTTTGCTCTCAGAGAACTCTTGGAGATTCAAGGAACTCTTCTCTGAGATAGATAAATCTAATTTGAGACCTGAAAGGATTTGGTTCACAAAAAAAAGTAGGGAGGAGAGAAAATTATTGGGTCGAAGATGGCAAGGATAAAACATCTTTAACAGGAAACAGTGAGTGCAACCAACATTGGGATATACTCCCTATAAGCTGGGATCCAGTAATGGAAAGAGGCACCACAGAGCAAAGAGGGAGACAGTGGCATTAGCAGGAGGCTCAGAGAAGCAGGAGGTGGTGCCGGACAATGTAGAGATATGCAGAACATAGCATTTTGGATTAGAGAAAAAATTTCTATGGATAGTATGAAAATAAATATTCAAATATTAGATAAGAGGCAGAGTGAGAGTTTCAATGCTTTTTTCCAGCCCTTTCATTCCTTTTTTTTTCCTTTTTTTCCCCCTAAATTTATGCTCATACTAAGGTAACCACTAGGCACATGTGGCTATTGAGTCGTAATATGGATAGTCTGAATTGAGCCGTGCTTCAGGTTTTGAATGCTTAGTACAAAAAAAAGTAAAATATCTTCTTAATAATTCTTCTAAGGATTATATGTTGAGATTATAATGTTTTAGATATATTGGGTTATATGCATTAAACTATAAAAACTAATTTCACGTCTTTCTTTTCACCTTTTTACTGTAGCTACTTGAAAATTTGAAATTACATATGTGGCTATCTTTATTTATCTATTGGACAATGCTGTTCTAAATCATTTGCTCCTGGGTAAAAACAGAATGTTGAAGATTCATCTGGAGTGAAGGTTTTGCTGACTGAAAGGAGGAATTTTATTTCTATAAAATCTGAACACTACAGAAGGTTACATTTAGCCCTGAGATGATTTCAAGCAGAATTACAGGCAGAAACCATCTAACTAGATTTTGTGCTGTACAGACTTTAGGAGAGCAGTTTAGAAAATTATGTGGGAGTTAAAATATATGCACATATCCCGTTATATATCAACAAGATATGTACTCAGAGAAGACTCCCACACACCACTTAGAATACTGGCTTAAATTTTTCCACCAGTAAAGTAACTTTGAATAAAGAAGAAGAAGAAAAAAAAAAACTAGCAGTAGTACAGTGAATGCCACATACTGTAGATAAATGGCAAGGCTTGTTTTGCAGAAAATGAATTTTCATGAGTGATTTTTAAAAAATGTCTTGCCAGGATTTTTTTTTCTTTGATATAGCCATCTTTAAAAAAAAAAAAATTACTTCTTGTTGAAATTTCATGATTGATATTTTACATATTTGAAACAATTCGAAGAATGTTTTTTAAATTCTGTTTTGTGCCACCTAGCTGAACAAATTTCATTCCTGACCTTCAAGGATCTCAGAGTCTGATAGAGGAGACAGGTGTGCAAAGAAAGAAAATAGTGTGAAAAGTTGAAGAATCAAATTTTATTTAAAGGTGCTAATATAACATGATTCTGAGAGGAAGCACATTATTTACCTATACCATCTATGTTTTTTCTTAAAAATCAGATGACCACTTATAATTCAGAAAACCTTTAGTCACTTAAAAAAAATTTCACATGAGCTAAATATGGAACTGACCCTTACTTGAATAAATTAATATTTTCTTTGGAAGATCTGACAAGAATGATGCAGTGCATATGTGTTTTTACTGGCATTTTATATTTTATAATTATTATGTAAGTATTAGAGAAGTAATATTTTTTCCAATCTTTTTTCTGTCAAAGAATTTTGCAGACTTCCCCAGGAATGCGGCCCTGACATGTTTATGTATATAGAGTGTTACTGATTTGCAGAAGAAATGTACCATGAATGGCAGTCATTGAAATCGTGCCTCTCAGTGCCCCACTTACTCTAAGTCATGCTGTAGATTTTTCTAGGCAAGAGAAAGCTGAGTGATTCGACTGCATTTTCTACAGGTGACCAGATTTTATATGTTTTGAAGCACTAAGCTGTAACTGTGGCTTGTAGGATGAGCCTACGACAATCTTTAAAAGTGTCCTATTATGAGGCCTTTTTTTCCCAAAATTTCAAAATTTGAATCTGCAGACTAAACAGAAAGGCTAAAATTAGCTGTTTATATCTTCTTACTTTTAAAAATATAATTTCAAAACTCGTATTTTGAAAGTCATTCAATATCACATTTTATATTCAGGTAGCAACTGGGTTGGATGAGATAGTTTACTTTTCTTCAAATTATACAAGATTGATAGAGTATTAGAATATTTGATTTTGATTTCTCCTGGGTTTTATATTTTTTATATGGTACCTGGCCTTTGAGGGAAAAGGAAAAACTTATTCAGTAAAACTGACTAGGTAGGATAATTAAAATATAAGTAAATATCATTAAATTTTTGGAATTTTAGAGTATCAGAGTCCAGTCTGGATAAGATGGAGTAAATACTAGTCATTCTGAGTTTTGCACTGAATAAAATCTTAGAGCAAGTACTAAACACTCTGAGTTTTGCACTGAATAAAATCTGAACAGGATATATAGAGTAGCAATTTTTGAAGACTATGAAAAGTAGCATGCGAATTGAGAAAGAGGTCCAGAATTCAATTACTGGTGTGTAAGTGGTGACTTTACCATCCCCCCCTTCCCAATATTCCCCAGTCAACACTCAAGTGGACACCAAATGAATAGATAGAACGAGCTCAGGAGCCCTCTAGAACTTACTCAAAGAGCAGGAAAGAGAACTTGTACTGTATAGAGAATGTGAAAATCCTCGGTTATATTCCTCCTGCTTTTTTCTGTTCTTTCATGACCCAGTTTCCTAGGGAATCCTGTGGCGTAGGGGAGCCCACAGGGGCCAAAGCTCTGTTCAGAGGAACCTTCTTCTACCTTCGGCTGAGAAGTTATAGTTCCAAGAGGATGAGACCAAACACCATTGTTTTTTCTTGTTTTTCCTTTCATTATTTGGCTCTGGTTGCGGGCACACTTCAGAAGTGCACTGCAGAACAGGATAACTAAAATTCCAGTTCTTTAGTTGAAAGTTGAAATAGAGAAGCCCCGAGGAGCCAGAAAGTATGGCGGGGTCACGGAGAAGAAGGAACTTAAGAAATAAATCTCAAATAGCTGTGTGTAAGTTTTGGACTCATTTCCAAGCTATGCACCTGTGGATCTGATATTATTTAGCATACAAAAGACTGAGAACTGAACAGATATAGCACTGCCCATGTCTGAGTCTGGCCACTAGGTGGCATATGCATTGGAGAGATCCAAATATCTCTGTGAATGCTTTGAAAAGCACGCTGGCATTAGAACCACAGATACCAAGAGGCTGGTTGGAGCTCAAGGTTTGAACTCACCAAGTTGAATGCTTGCAAAAAAAAAAAAAAAAAAAAAATCAACATTTTCCTAGGATTTAAAAAAAACCCAGGGTCTCATAATATAATACAATATTCAAAATGTCCAACATAAAATTTAAAAAAAAAGTAGTTGGCATATGAGCTATCAGGAAAATTTCAATTTGCATGGAAACATAATCTATAGACACTAATGGCGAGATAAAAATGTTGGAATTAACTGACTCTTGAAACCAAAGAAAAATAGAAAGGGTACAAAACAGATAGAAGATATAAAGAAAAACCAAATGGAAATTTTAGAGCTTTAAGCACAATAACTAAAAACAAAAAACAAAAACCTCTTTTGCCAGTTCAGTAGCAGAATAGAGATAACAGAGGAAAGAATTAATAATCTTGAAGATAAATCAATAAAAATGATTCAATCTGCACAACGGAGAGAACAAAAGAGATTGAAAAAGTGAAACGAGCCTTAGAGGCTTGTGGGAAAATAATAAAAAATCTAGCACTTATGTTATTGGAGTCTTAGAAGGAGAAGAGAAAAGCTCAATGCAAAAAAAAAAAAAATATTTAAAGAAATGATGTCTGAAAACATCCCAAATTTGGCAAAAGAGCTAGACCTGGGGACTCAAGAAGCTCAGTGAATGCCAAACAGAATAAACAAGTTCACATCCAGACATATTGTAATCAAACTGCTGAAAATTAAAGGAGGGAAAATATACTGAAAATGTCCAGAGAAAAATGACGCAGTAGCAATGGGAGAACAACCACAGAGGCCAGAAAGAAGTGGCACAACAGATTTAAAGTGCTGAAAGAAAAAAACCGTCAACCAGAATTCTATGTCCAATGAACATATACATCAAGAATAAAGGTGGGGAAAAAAACACTTTTAAATGAAGGAAAACTAAGGATATTCATTAACAGCAGACTTGTTCTAAAGAAATTGCTACAGGAAGTTCTTTAGACAAGCGAAATAGTATCAAAAGAACACTTGGAACATTAGGAAAGAAGAAAGAGCAACAAAAATGGCAAACATCTCTGAGTAAATGTAATTGATTATTCCGTTCTCAAGTTCTTTAAAATATGTTTGGAAATCGAAAGCAGAAATTTTAACTTCTGATAGAGATGTCAACATATGCAGCTAAACATAAAAGGAGAGGCTAAATGGACTTATAGTGGTAAGTTTTCTATACTCCATCCAAAGTGGTAAAATATTAGACTCTTAACAGACTATAAAAAGGTAAACATGTATATTAAAATCCCTAGAGAAACCACTGAATGATCCAAAAGAAGTCAGGAAAGGAATGCAAAATAGGAGGTTAACAGAGGGAACAAACAAAAAGCAAATAACAAAATAGTGAACCCAAATCCAAGCATATCAATAATCACATTAAGTCCAAATGATCAAACTATAACTATGATAAAGCACAGATTCTCAGGATGGATAAGAAAAATTACGCAATCAAATTAATCCCTGCTTTGCAAACTATCTCCACTTTACAATAAAGAAACAGAGATTTAGAATGAAATTAACTTGCTCAAGCACCTACAGTAATTAGTTTTTTCTGAGAGTTTTTCTAACTTTCTGGGTATCTTACCTACTACTTTACCAAATACACCGTTCTACCTCCCTAGGCTGTTGCTGAGATTAAAAGAAATAAATTAATAATAGTAATAATAATAATAATAATAATAATAATAATAATAATAGAATGGGATAACGAGGGTGCATCCTGCCAGGACTGAATTTGGCATTCACTGGTATTGGAGTCCTGAGCCTGTGCCATGGGAATATGTTACTAGGACACCCATTGAAGAACCAGTAACCATACAAGGAGAGATCCAAAGAGGCTGAAATGGCATCAAGTCCTGTAGTGATCATACTAGGTCTGACCTAATTTCCAGTCTCCTCCTGTTGAAAATTAAATTACTAAGTTACCTCAGGCTTTTCCTAAGAGTTGGCTGGCATTCTGACAGAGGCAAAGAAAGTGAGCTGGTTCTCATGTATATGCATTCTTTTGAAGCACACTCCTTGCATTCGGCAGGTTCTAAGCACTGAAACTCGGGGCAACATGATATACATTTCTAACTCTCCCTTTCTCATCATTAGGGAAAGTCAAGGGGCTTATGAGCCTTGACAAGCTGTGTTTCTGATGGAGAGTGAGTTAGAAATCAGATCAATGTCACCCTTGTCTATAATTCTATACTTAGTTTGCAGGTGTGCTGAGAAGTGTCAGCACAGGCTATGTGATAATAGTGTGGTTGGAATTTTACTTCAGTGAGACCATTAAAGAGGGATATTATGATGGCCGTTCTCCTATTCAACTAGATATGCTGAGACAACTAAATCTGCGCTAGTTTGTTCTAGGGTTTCCTGCTCAAAGAAAACAATTACTCAAAAAATTAGCAAAAAATATAAACTAGTTAGGAGCTAAGTTAGTCAAACCAGTGGTGCGACAATCTGGAGATGCATAGACAGAGCAAAAAATTGAAGCAAGGGATGAAAAAGGCATTGACAGAAACAAACCAAACCATAGATCCTAGATGTGTAATTCATACATTAAAGACCTCCTTTTGGTGTGTTCTCCTTGTGTATTTCTTTGTGTGCTTCTCTGGGTCAAGGATATATTTTTAACGACAACAAATTGTAGTGAAGAGGCAGGGCGAATACAGTCACGCACCAGAGAGTGATGTTTAGGTCAACGACAGACCACATATACAAAAGACAGTTGTCCCATAATGTTATAATGAGCTGAAAAATTCCTGTGGCCCAGTGACATCGTAGCCTTCTTAAAGGTCTTAGTGCAATGAATTACTGTCTGTGCAGGTCTCAGTCTTTGAATAGTAATGCTATCTGCTAAAAATGCCTGGGGGCACTCAGTGAGCTTTCCATAGACACCTCTTCTTTCTTAAGCAAAGTTATGATTGGACCTACTCTCACAGTTTTTATTATGATTGCAAGATGCCCTTCAACAATAACCATTTAGAAAACTTTGAAGAAAGAAAATAATTTATTACTTAAAGGCCCTGAAGCATACAAGACATGCTGGGGGTCACGGTCACACAGTGAGAAGAGAGAGAACCCAGCTAGCCAGCACCATCCTGTACTGGACTGGAGTTCTGCTTTCACTGGATTCCAGTCTGGGAGCCTAGGTTTTTGGGGACTCACTCTTTAGTGGTGAATTTAAAATATAAGAGTAGGAATTTAAAGCCCAGGAAAAGAAAAAAATAGGTAACCCAAATGATCAGTTATTGAAATCAAGATTTCCAAAACAAAGGGGGGTAGTTGGCCTGGCTCTTTATCTAGTCATGTGTTTGGCAATGCGTTTACTTCAGACAGCCCTCATTGAAGTGGATGTGTCTGACAATCAAACTTAAGTCAGGTACTTGCATTACAAGAAGAAATGCCAATTGTCAAGGTTTAGGCTACAATTACTCATAGTTTTGTGGTGATGCTGGTGTAAACAAGCCTACTGTGCTGTCAGTCCTACAAAAATATACCACATACAATTACTGTAGTAGGCTATAACATCTAGGTTTGTGTATGTGCACTCTATGATCACACTAGGACAAAATTGCCTAACGACACATTTCCCCATCCTTTGGTGGCCCAGGACTGTACAAGTATGTATATAAGAAACATTACACAGTCATTAATATTGTCTTCTAGATAAGCTTGTCAAAAAGCGTTAGACAAATAACATGACAAACTGATAATATTTTAAATTCTAGAGAAAAATAATTAGCTTTCTGGACTATCTCCATTGTGCTCAGAGACTGCATATTACTTTCAAATAAAATGTATTATCTCTTCTGCAAAACACAAAGCTGGAAGTCAGTGGAAAACAAAAAAAATTTAAAAAGTAGGTAACCCAGGGATTTGATGCTCACCCAGTTGTCACCCCTAGACAAAGACAAGCAAAGTGCATTCTCAGGTCCTCAAAGCCTCAGAAATGTTATCAGTTTAGGAAATTTTGAGTATACGCCAGTACACTGCAAGTCGACTCAGAGAAAAAAAAAATGAATAGGAATTTAAAGAGATCCAGAAATGATTATTGAAACAAGTAATTTTAAATTACAGAATAAAATAATGAGTCAGTGAGAAACCAGGTATGATTCTGATAAGTAAAATTCTTGAGTGTGATGGATTCTTAGGTTAAGTCAATAGTAACTATGAGAGGGGATAGTATTTAATTTGAATGGAGCAAAAATATATATCTCCTATTAGAGTACATATTTCCTAAAGACCAAGATCAGAATGATCACCTCTGAAAGCTCGCCCCAGGTAACTGAGGTGAAAAAATGAAATGCATTGCTATTAGGCCTTGAAAACAGATTGATCTAATCGCACAAAATTAAGTATGATAACATGAATCAAAGAGAGGATTCATGATTGATCATTAAAAGAGAATTTTGTAGTCTACCTAGAAAATTCTGACTGTGTCTATCGGAGTTTATGTTTCTCAAAGACTTAATCGGATTATAATTTTTCTTATCATTCTATTAACAAAACTCTACATTACTTTGAGTCATAAAGATAAAAACATAAAAAACATTTAGGTGTTTTAATAGAAATGAACTTGAATGCTAAAAAAAATTTTTGATGAGATTAGATTGTCAAAAAAGTGAATGCGATTTTATAGAATACTATTATAAGATTAAGAATGAAGAAGTGTTTCCGAATCAGCTAGATTATATCAGGAATAGTATGTTGTATTATGTACTCCAAGTTATTAGAGTTTGTTTTGAATAAAATAAAGAGAATGGTAAAGAAACAAAATATTTAAAATATCTGAAAATATTTCACATGAGTAGAGAATACTTGAAGAGTAAGAAAGAAATGACAGTGATATTCAAATATATCTAAGACTTTCTTGTAGGTAGAGGATTAAAATGACATTGAATAGCCCTGGGGAGTAAAATTTGAAACATGGTTAGAAGCTACAGAACAAGTTACTTTATATAAGTAAAAACATTATAGAACCAATACTGCCCACAAATGGAATAGGCTACTTTGATAGATTAATATATTTAACATCCAAATTGTTCAAACACATGCTATAATCTATAGAGATGATTTGAGAATGGCATGTATTGCCATCCCAGGGATTTTGATATCCCAAATAGCTCTGTGTTTTAGAACTGGAATGACTGCCTGAGTGACATTTTAAGAAAACTTTTGTAATTGCCTAACCAGAGCAGTGTTTTTATGGGTATGATAAAGCAGATATGATGTAAACCTCTAATTTAGAAAAGCCAAGATGCATTTTCTAGTCCTTTCTGTGACAGTCATCTAAAAACATTGAACATACCAGATGTATTGAGTTATTGTCAAATGCACCACTTTTATTTAAAACTGCAGTTGCTTATATCTTCCTCAGTGATCCACATGGTGCCTTTTGCATAACAGATACTTAATATTTGGGAAATTGAATCTTCAATGACTTTGTTAGTCCTTCCTCATTTCTGGCAATGGCTTTAATTCACTAATATTTGCATTTCTCTGCCAGTTTTTAAGAACAGCCAATGAGCTTTGATAAGAACTTTGTTCATTAACAGATAATGGAGATTTGCCCTTTTTTGTTACTCAGCATTCATTTCCATTTCCTCTTGATAAATGAACTCTGAATTTCATTCAGTTACCCCTCATCTATATAGACCTGTATCTTTAGGGAAGTATATCCCATCTACAAATCTAGGAAAATGACCCTGGTTGATTTAAACTCCAACACATCTAAAATTCCTGGCCACAGTGCTTCACTCAGTTATGAACACATGGCCCAATTTGTGCCATTGAGATCGGAGATGTTTTCTGGGGGATGGTAAGAGAGAATGGATGACATAAATATGTGATGTTTGCAACTTGTAAAAAAAATTCCTGGCTCCCCTAGAGAGGTTATTATACATAGAGGTAGCAGAGTTAAAAGAACTACAGACAAATTAAGCCTCAATGGTAATTGTGTGAACCTCTAGATGAAATGCCAATTTAGCTTGAGATTGTGTTAATGAGCAACCGAAAGCATCCTAACAGATATGGAGGCTCAAACAAATCCACAGAGTGCATTAACAAAACTTTGAATAACTTTTCAATTTTATTAATCTCAACTGTTTTTTCCCACCTCCTCCCGACCATTCTTTCCATTTCATTCACAAGTATTTCCCAAGTAAGTCATATGTTTTATGTTTTCGTAATTTTTCTTCAAACGATTTCCTCTACTTGAGCGCCCTGTATCCTCTTATATTATTCAGTATATATCTAATCTTTTTTTCTATCCTTGTCTTCTCCATAGGTTTCACTGTTGCATCATCAGTTGTATATAAAATCTTAGTAGCATACCTACTGTAAGTAACACTTACTTTTGGGTATCACATTGTTAATTTATATTTCTGCCTCTCTTGGATTTTTTGAGATTATAATTTAGATTATGATCCCTAAACTCAACTAAGTCTAGCTAGTAAATTATGAATAGATGAATGTGCTCTAGTTCTTAATCCTCAAAAAGTGAAATATTAGGTTTACCACAAGTAGCTTCATATTTAGAAAGTAATTTTTAATTTTAACTGCAGTGTTCAGTAAAAATTTGACTTATTCCCCATCCATAAGTCCATTTGATTTCTTTTATAAGACACAGCACTATTTCAGTGAAACATTATAGAATAAACACATTTTTTTTAAAAAGGAGACTTCTCAAAGTTTAATGTTAAAAAAAAAGTGCAAGTATTTTGTGTACATGCATGAGCATCTCAAGATTTTAATCGCTTTTTACTTCAGGAAGGTTGTGACGTATAAACATGTACAAATCTGGTCTCAAAAAACAATGTTTGAATAATCTGTGCTTTAATGCAAAAACAAAACATTAATTTGTTCAGTTTCTCATACAGCATGTTTATTAAACATTTCAGTGTCAATAATTTCTTAAGATTGTAACATTTAACCTTGTAATGGAGCTAGTACCAATTCTATTCATGGGAGTATATTTTGGACTTTAGAACTACTTTAGCGAAATGAATGCCACTGTTTTTTTAGGTTGTGCTTGGCGCAAAGACAAAGAAGCATCAACTCATTCTTTCCAACTAATAAAACATCTAATATGTAGTTTTTATGACATTATTTTAATGTTAATAATGTTAAATATATTTTTGCTTCTGTTTGTTACTAAAACTCAATATATCATCTTGGAATAGTACTGATTTTCACTTAATTTATATTGTAAATATTGAATTTTTAACGGGCTCCAGGAAAAATCCTGAATAATAAAGATCAGCATTTAGCATCTTTTTCCTGCCTTCAACCATAAATTTTCAATTTGATATGACTTATCACAGAATTTTTATCAGGAAGTATAGCTTTTTAAGCTTTTAAAAATAAAATATAGTTGCCTCTGCATCAAATAGAGGGGATTCAGAATCACTGAAGTTCTAAAGGAGCATGTGCTTTGATTATTGTTCCCACTTGTTTCTTTTTTATTATAAAGTGGCAATTTATACTATCATTAGAAATATACATTTATATATAAAGTTTTGCATTCAAATCTTTTTTTGATTACCTATGACTAAATAACACAAATCAAATAAAAACTCTGTATAATATATCCTTATTTCAGAAGCATATGTATATATACACATATATATCTGTAGAACAATCCACTGTTTTAAATGTGATTCTGATTTAAAAAATGCTATTTACAATTTTATGACAGAGAAACAATCTCAGCCTTTTATGATATTAAAATGAGCAGGGCATTTTTATGTTTGAATGTGTTTCATCTTGTGCAGATGAAATTAAGCAACGTCATGGAAACCGTTCTCAGACAAGGCCTTGTAGATTAAGCCATGAGAGTGGAATAGATTTGCTATTTCTGGGTCTGTGTTTAAAAAAAATTTACTGTTACAGTCACGCTTCTTCACCAAGAAATCGGTGGTCTCAAATTAGGACCATCAAGCTTTTCAATACACTATACACTATAGCCATTCCTGATCCTTTACTTTTGTCTCAATACTCTCATCTCTTGCTAGTGGTACCACGGGACCACCAATCTATATATAATACCTATCATTATCAGCATTATCATTTTCTTAAATGGAAGAATTCTTCTAAAAAACTATCTGGATTACAATGAGGTCTATAAAGCCACAATGTGCATCAAATTGATGTCTCTTTATTGAGTCAACTCGTAGTGACTAAAAATGTACTATGAAATTCATACGTAAAATTCAAAATCCAAACTATTACTATGATTAATAATAGGTTGGCTTGGTGTCTTCCAGTTTCCTGAAGCATAGATTCTCTGAATTAGCAAATGGAATTTCGGCACTCTTTTGTTTCGATACTTTTAAAGTCTCAGCTTAAAAATCAAATTAGGTATATTGACCAGAAAACTATTTTGTGAGATTCTCAAAAGTTTTGCTCTCATTCTTAAGTCTAGTAATTTTGAAAGATTTTACCATAAGAACTCTTAGACTAAACACATCTTAACTTACATGTACATAGACAACTATGAAGCTTTGCTAAAAGTCATATTTCTCCTGAGAATATTCAAATGAATTAATAATAATAATAATAATAATAATAATTAATAATAATAAAAGTTTACTTCACTTACAGGAGAATAAGTGATGGATAATATATTGAGATCCAGAAATTGGAATAATGAAAATCAAAGTAAAAAATTCTTTTACTTGGAATAAATCTGAAAAAAAAAAAAAAGCTTTTTAAAATGGCTTATATTTTTGAAGGAAATCAGATAATTATATGTTTACATTTGGTAATTTTTTAAAAACCTAGACAGTGAATACTGGCATTTTCTATTAAAGGTTTTACAAGCTTACAAAGTAAGCAGCACTTAAGAAAATGTTCACCTTGTGCACCAAACCATATTTTTGTCAGGTTAATGTGTAAAAGTAATATGAGGTTTCCAACACAGTCTCTGAAATTAATTGTAAATCAGATAAACCTAATTTCCAAAACATTTTACTGTGGTAAACATTTGCTTAAATGAGATAGACAAAAAAATATACAAATTGGGTAATTAGAGCTCTGCTTCTCAACTGCTATCAGGAAGGAGACAAATGTGAGTCTAGATGATAAATGACGAACAGCCACAGAAAACAGAGAGAATTTTGTTGGGAGATTCATATCTCTATCAGTTTTCATAATATTTAACTGGACTAAATATATTCTGTCATGAAATCATCAGTGTAATTTATAACATTTTGTGAAACTGTTTATTCTGTTACTGGTGAGTTTATGGTGAGCATGTACATGCGTGTGTATGTATCACCACAAAAGCTCAAGTCATTTCATGCTAAATGAGCCTGTGACCCATTTTATAGAAGCCTATTTTTACTGCTTCAAAGAAAATAAGGCTTTGTGCTTGGGATTTGTTTGGTCCGGAAAGTGACAGGTGCGTTTATAATCAAGTTGAATCAAGGTGACAAGAACTACAACCAGATTTCTGGGTTTTATAAGGGTATTCTTTTCCTAGAAGAGCAATATTTCTTTTTTTAAAATTTAAATGTCTTTATTTTGTTACTTTCCAAATATTTTAGTTAAACAAATATTTCTTGCAAATGTGTGTTCAAAATCCTTACCTAAGAACATAACTTTTCTTTTTTGCAACTGATTAGGCAAATTCTTCCATTTCATTTTCTGTTAACGTCCTGATAACATAAATAGAATACTTGGTGAAGTACACAAACCACTATTGGAGAATAATGATTGTGTAGAGTGAGAGAAACTACAGTGACCTTGAAAGAATATAGTAACCAATGACGAGGTCATTGAAGTAAGGACCTAGAGCTTCTGCAAAGTGTATATATTTTAGGGAGTCATATTTGGAACAATACATGCTGGACAGTAGAGTTATAGGAGAAGTAACATGCTAAGTCATCTCATTGATAATATCCATAAATCTGCATACATTTTTTAACATTCTTTTTTTGTTGTTTTAATTTGGATGTCTCTATACCATTCCTGATTTGTAGGACTAAGTAGATATATTTTTTTCCAAGACAATTGTGTAATGTTCATTTCTTCCCTAATATTTTCCTAATATTTTAGTATTTCTAACTGTGCATTTGCCTAGTCTTACATTGTTTTTTGCTTTTTGGGTTTTTTTTTTGACTATTTTAAGCTGCTCATACAACCCTGTCTGTTGGAACTATAGCTGTTAATTCCATATTGTTTCTCTATGCCACTGGAAAATTCACTCTATTACAAGGACTCCTCTGTGTTCTAGGAGACACACTTATTGCCACATAGACTTACAAATGAGGATTGATAGCAACAAACGAGCCACCTGCTTTATAAGACAGTAGGTTAGGAATTTCACAGCTATGCCTCCTAATATCATGGCAGAGTTTGGAAAATGCTGTATACATAAAACCCTTGTAAATTATAAAGGTAAATGCAATTTGCTTTGACAAATTTCCCAGGATGTACTTACTTACGTAAAACCCTCTTCCTTCTTTCCTGCTGCAAGAGATGGTACAAAACTCTCTAAGACAGCTAGATATACACCTACCTATACCCTCAAAGGTGTCCATAAATTAGAAGTCAGACCAAATAGCAAGAGCATGTACTTGTACATCACTGCCAGAGCATGCTATTAACAAATAATTCCCAAAAGTTACTTCAGCCTTAGAAAAAAGATTTTTTTTCTAAATTACTAAAAATAAGATTCTAGATTAATACCTTTGATAAAAATATGATATGCTTTTAGGAGAATCTGAAATTCTATGAAGGAATGAAATCAGCTAATGCCATTAGATTCAACACAAGACTATTTCTCAACTAAAAAAATCTTAATAAAAACTTTAAGAATCAATTTTTAAACTTTTCTTGATGGTAAGTGATTCCTGGCTACATACCTTAGCAGCATTAGAACAACCTATAATTCATACATGTTCAATATCATGGTTAAAAAAAATCCAGGAAACGGGATGTAATTATGTGTCGATTCCAAATGCCCAAAGAAAATGCAAAATCAAAACAAAGCACACATCACAGCATCATCCAGACTTCAAGATATTTAGGGCATTACATCAATTTGTAAGTTCTTTTCTCCAAAACCTTTTTAAGGTAATAACCTTATATCATCTTTATTAGTTATGTCTTTATTACAATTAGCCTTCTATTAATAACAGCACAGTTTACTTTAATGTGTGTGGAGTCTTCATTTATTTTTCCCATTGCTTATATGTGTGCTAATCTTTGTGCATCTGAGTTTTCTACCACATTGCAACAGGCAAGCTTTGGTTCAATTGTCTTGTCCTACACAAAGAAAGATTTTGAGTGCAGAATCATAGCCACTAGGTCCTGTGTTGCCATTTTATTTTTCTCTCCTTGGGTAGATTTATTGGAAGGAAATGGGGTGGGGGGGGTGGGATGGAGGGAAGGGATGAGAGAAAGACGAAGGGAAGGGTTCTCAGCTATGTTGAATCTTGATTCACGACTTTGCCTCCATTCATGGTTGGTGTTCCAGAGCTTTTCCTCGAACGCCCTTGTTTTTCTCCAATTTCATGTAGTGATGGCTCTCTGTACATACATACTGGAAAGCAAAATCACAATAATTACTTGTTATAATAGGAGCCATAAATTTGGTCTCAATAAATATCTCAAATCATATTTTATAATACTCCTTATTCTCATCACGATCTCTTCTCCTCACTGTAAAAACAAATTTTAACTTAATAATATATTTAGTAGACACACATAGTCTTCTTCCAACCTTTTAAGTCTTCTTGAACTGTAGACATATCAGTGTATGAGACATATGAGACACTTCTGTTCTTTTATAGATAAGGCTCGAGTTTTTACTGTCTACTAACCTAAATAACAGGATTTTCATCTAGAGTTAGAGGAGACATTAAGGATATAACATTTAAAGGACGGAAATCGATATTTTATATTTAGTCCTTAGTCTGCAAACTACTTTGGATAGGAAAAAAGTCCTTATATACAAAATCCTTATATACATGCTCCACTGTAATAAATATTACATTATTATGTTAAATTGAAATGTTATTGTCAATTTTCAGGGCATCTTACATAAAAAATGATAATGGGAGAGAAGTCAGAGAAAAGGAAAAAAAAATCCCACAATTTTTCCAATTACTCCAGATTTCCTTCACCTAAGGTAATACACACAGTGCATGGCTTCTTAGCTATTCATCAATAGGAAAAGTGACTATGCAACCGTGTGATTTCAGTTTACATCTATATAAACAGTTCATTTTCTCCTCTATTGTTCTGTCTGGCTCTGAAGCTCAGTCATCTGTAAATTATCATGGCTCTTGCTAGGTTATTGTATAAAAAGAACAATGTTTTTCAATTCATAGTTCTCATAAGATAGGATCTATCAGCATATTGAATACATTAATATAGATTCAGTATAATGTTGTGTGATAGGTAAATGTGACTGTAGACAAGTATGTGAAATATTTCACTTAAATATCTGAAATTATTTTCATCTGTGACTTAGGAACAAACAGTTAAGTACCTCCATCTATTGAACCACCACCACAATGCCTTGGTAATCTGAATATTTCCAATCAAATAGCTTCTTCCCTTGGGCTTTGCTCTGGTACTACAGACTTGAGTATGGCTATGACTGAACAGATGTCGTATGATGGTTAAGAGTACCAATTCAGGAGCCACACTGCTGGGTCCACATGATTACTCGGTCACTTTATAGCTTTGTCAACTTGGACACATTTTCATAATTGAAAAATAACATTTTTATGAGGATGAAGTGTCTGGCCTATAATAAGTATCCAAAGATTAAGGAAATGAAAGAGCTTATCTCTTCATGAGAATTCTGAATAACACATTTCAGAGAACATAGTGATAAAGTATTCTAGCTGAAGGTATTCTAAATTCAACACTAGATTAAGAGAGAAGATACAAGTAAGATTCTCCTTGGACTAGTTCAGTGATGAGGAAACAGTTTTCTTCCAACACACTCAGTAGTAGAGCTTTTTAAATGTTAATATGCTTATGAATCACCTAGGGACATTGTTAAAATGCAGATTCTGATTCAAAAGGCTTAAAGTTTTGCATTTTTAATAAGCTCTCAGGGGATGCTGATGCTGGTGAAAACTAAACCACTCTTTGGGTAATAAAAATTATATAAACAAAATATGTTTGTTAAGTATATCACTTAAAATTATTATACATATATATTTTTATTGGGGTGACATTCATTAATGAGATTATATAAGTTTCAAGTGTACAATTCTATAGTACATCATCTATACATTTCATTACGTGCTCACCACCCAAAGTCTAGTCTCCTTCTGTCACACATATTTGACCTCCCTGTAACCTCTTAACTTCCCCCCCTCCCCTTCCCCTTTGGTGACCACTACACTGTTTGTGTCTATATGTTTGCTTGTTTTCTTTGTTCATTATTTGTTGTTTTCTGTTTTATATCCAACATATGAATGAAATCATATAGTTCTTGTCCTTTTCCATCTGACTTATTTCGCTTAGCATGATACTCTCAAAATCCATCCATGTTGTCACAAATGGCAGAATTTCATCTTTTTTTTTTATGGCTGAATAGTATTCCATTGTATATATACACACACATATACATAATGGAATACTATATATGTATGTGTATATGTATGTGCCTCTTCTTTATTCAATCATCTATCAAAGGACACTTAGAGTGTTTCCATATAATATATGCTACAATGAACATAGGGATACATATATCTTTATAAATAAATGTTTTCAGTTTTTCACGTAGATAGGCAGAAGAGGGATTGCTGGGTTATGTGGTAGCTCTATTCTTAATTTTTTTGAGGAACCTCCACACTTTTCCATAATGGCTACACCAATTTATATTCCCACCAGCAATGTACAAGAGTTCCTTTGTCTCCACATCCTCTCTAACACTTGTTATTTTTTGTTTTGTTGAAAATAGCCATTCTAACAGATGTGAGGTGGTATCTCTTAGTGGTTTTGATTTGTATTTCCCTTATAGCTAGTGAAGCTGAGCTTTTCATATATCTGTTGGCCATTTGTATGTCCTCTAGGGAGAAGTGTCTGTTCAGGTCTTCTGCCCATTTTTAAATTGGAGTGTTTGTCTTTTTGTGGTAAAGTTGTATTAGTTCTTTACATATTTTGGATATTAGCCCCTTATCAGAGATTATGTTTACAAATACCTCCTTCCATTTGGTTGCTTATTTTTTTTGTTTTGTTGATGGTTTCATTTGCTCTGCAGAATCTTTTTAGTTTGATGTAGCCCCATTTATTTATTTTTGCTTTTCTTCTCTTGCCTTTAGGTCAAATTCATAAAATCCTCTCTGAAACAAAGGTCCATAAATTTAGTATCTATGTGTTCGTCTGTGTATTTTATTGTTTCAGGTTATATTAAGGTATTTGATTCATTTTGAGTTTATTTTTGTGTATGTTGTCAAAGAGCGGTCTAGTTTGTTATTTTGCATGTGACTTTCCAATTTTCTCTTGCATCATTTATTGAAGAGATTTTCTTTTTTTCATTGTATGTTTTTGGCTCTTTGTTGAAAATTATTTCACTGTGTATATGTAGGTTTATTTCTTATAGTTTTCAACATATATAGGTCCTTCACATCATTTGTTGAGTTTATTACTAGGCATTTAATTCTTTTTGTTGCAATTGCAAATTAAATTTTTCTTTTAATTTCTTTTTCTGAAATTTCATTGTTATTATATAGGAAGGCAATGGATTTTTGTACATAGGTTTTGTATCCTGAAACTTTACTGTATTTTTTTGTTTGTTTATTTCTAATAGGTTTTTTTTTTTTTTTTTTTTTGGTGGAGTCTTCAATGTTTTCTCTATAAAGAATAATGCCATCTGCAAAAGTGATAGTTTTACTTCTTCATTCCCAATTTGTATGCCTTTTATTTCTTTATCCTGCATGACTGCTCTGGCTAGGACTTTCAGTACTATGTTGAATAACAATGGTCAGAGTGAGCATGCTTGTCTTGTTCCTGATCTTAAAGGAAAAGCTTTCAGTTTTTCACCATTGAGTATTATATTAGCTGTCATATGTGGCTTTTATTATGTTGAGGTACTTTCTTTCTGTACCTATTTATTTGTTTTAATTATAAATTGATGTTATATCTTGTCAAATGCTTTTTCTGCATCTATTGTGGTCAATATTACCCTGACACTAAAACTTAGCAAGGGCAATACACACACACACAAAATTGCAGAAATATCTTCGATGAATAGATGCAAAAATTGTTAACAAAATACTAGCAAATTGAATACAATACATTAAAAAATAATACATCACGATCAAGTGGGGTTCATTTTATGGACACAAGGGTGGCTCAACATACATAAATCAATCAATGAGAAACATCAAATTAACAAAATAAAGGATAAAAATCATATGATCATATATATATATATATATATATAATTTTTTAAATGAGATTTTAAAATATTTGAATTATTGCACTGAGTCATTTCTACAATATCCATAAAAGACTAACTGCCTTTGGCCTAAGTAACAAAGTGCACAGAGAAAACTAGTTCAGAAAGAACCAATCCTGTATTTTTCAGATGGTGACACTAGGTAATTGAAATTTTTGCCTTTCATTTACAAAAGACAGAAAATACTTATGAAAGAAACTATTGGAATCCTGAAGTTCCTCAAGACTAATGTTTCTTACCTGTATTTCTGTTATGGATAGTGTTAAATTCTCCAAAATAAAAGCATATATTTATATGTGCAAAATACAGCCATTTATTTATAACTGGTTAGTGCACAGGGGAACTTGGAAGAAGTAAAGAAGTGATTCAGTTGAAAATCTATTCATATAATGATATAAAGCATTTTTTTCCTGCTCTGTTACCTAATCAGCTGTGAAAACACATCCCCAGGCTTGGCTACAGACTGCTAAATCAGAGACTCAAAGAGTGAAAAAAATAATTTAAAGAAAAAAAACACAATAGATTTTGACCTGCAAATTTCTTAAACTTCAAGTTGGAGGTAACTGAATAATGTTACTTTCTAATTTCCACTAAAGAATATATTTTTATAATTTTTGTAGCTGCATTTTTTTCTTAGTTTTCTTGTTATAGATTCAACCCTAGACATTCGTTGCAAGATTTTTCTCAGTTTTCTTATGTCATAGATTTTACTCAAGATGTTTGTTTTTAACTTTTATCTCTCTCTCTTTTTTTTTGCTATGTCTCCATTGTGACAACACAAAATGTTACCGTTATAGTTACCATTGCAGATCATATTTCCAATAACTTAACCCTGCTGGCCATCCTGGTATCAAACCCCACAGAGTTTGAAAATTTTCAGTGTTTCAGTTTCAAAAAGAATGAAACTCACTAGCACCATATCAAAGTGGGCTACTTGTTCTTCTAAGATAACTCAATCACAAACTTGCCTATATTTCCATTAAATGGAGTAACAATGTTAGGATTTAAAAAACTAGTTTATATATGTTAGTTCAGTTCATTGAAATCCCTGTCTTCAATAAATCAAATAGGTATTCGAATTTCTGTATTTTTGTTTACAGAAAGATTGAATGTTTAAAGAGAGCAAACTAAGGAGTTGCATGCAAATACAACAAACAAACATACAAAGAAGAGAGAGCAAAATCTTTGGTTTTGTCAAACCGAAAGCTTAAATTTAAGTTTCTTGAGCATTAATTTTCATTGTTATTTATAGGCTCTTGGATGTCAGTAACACTCTAACTTAAGAAGCTGACAAATCAAGGGGTATGAATCTCAATCAAATTTTATAACTAAAATGTAATTAAAAGAGCATAATCCAGTTAGAGAGTAAAATAAAAAGGATAAAACACTTTTCTTCAATAATATAATTCTGTTGACAGCTTTATTAACACTCTACTTCTATGCTGTTCTGAATGGTACACAATAAGATGATGAAACAAAATATAAGAAGCAAACAGAAAGCCTGTGTTCAATAAAATGCATTATAAATGTAAACCAAAATAAAATCACCATGATGTAAACAATAACCACAATGATAATCTCTTAAATAAACCTATAATCCCTTAAATAAACCTATTTTAGGGTTTTAAAAGCCATTTTAAATTGATTAACTCATTTGATAATTATAATAACCCCGTGAATAAAGTAAGTAAGAAATTCTTACCCCCATTTAAAAAAAAAAAAAAATCTAGGCAACTTCCCTAAAGTCAGATGGTGAGCAATAGCAGAGACAGAATGAGAATGTGTGGTTTCAAAAGCTTAATCAAGATTTCTTAATAAAAGCAGGAAGTCATTCATCAAACAAACGTACAAATGATTGCCTTATATCAGACCATATATAAGTTATAATACCTATATATTAATCAAGATCCAAGTTGGCCTAACCTCTACCAAATATTCCTAATGTAGTCCAAAAATTGAAATGAAAACAAATGAAGGATGGCTATTATATTAAAAAAAAAAAATCAGAAAATAACAAGTATTGGCAAGTATGTGGAGAAACTAGAATCTTTGTACATTGCTGGCAGGAATATAAAATATTCAGCCATTGCGGAAAACAATATAGTGATTATTCAAAAATTAAACAAAATTACCATATGATCCAGAAATTCTACCTCTGAATTATATACCCCCCCAAAAATGAAAGCAGGGACATGAACAGATATTTGCATACCCATGTTCACAGCAGCCAAAATGTGGCAGCAACCAAAGCATCCATCAAAGGATGAATAAATAAACAAAATGTGATATATACATACAATGAAATACTGTTCAGCCTTAAAAAAGAAGGAAATTCTGACACAAGCATTGATGAACCTTGAGGACTTTATACTAAGTGAAATAAACTGAACAAAAAAGACAAATATTTTATGATTCTATTTATGTGATATATATATAATACTTAAATTCATAGAGACTGAAAGTAGAATGGTGGTGGCCAGAGGCTAGGGGAAGGGAGAAGAGGAAGTCAATATTTAATGGGTACAGAGTTTCAGTTGGGAAACATGAAATATTTTGGGAGATGGATGGTAGTAACGGCTGCACAACAATGTAAATGTACTTAACGGAACTGAAAAGTACACTTAAAATGGTAAATTTTATGTTGTGTACATTTTATACAACATAATAGTTACATGTATTTTTTTTTTAAAAAAGCACAGAGAAACAAATGCTCTGAGTGTAAGCTATAAACAAAGAAATGACTATTAAAACCAGATACGTCCTATTTGCATGGGAAGAGCCAACAATTCTCCAATAGTCAATAATATTAGTCTTAAGACTGTACTCAGAAAGAGAGAGTTGAGGTATAACCCCTTCAGATGAAGGGGTATAAATTTGGGGATAGGATAGCAGAATCTGATGAGAACATCTTTGGACTGCACTGCCTAATATAGTATTCATTTAGCCATATGTGGTCACTGAGTACTTAAGTGGCAAATAGTTCTAATATAGATGTGCTGTTAATGTAAAATAAACACTAAATTTCAAAGACCACACAGAAAGAATAAAACTTCTCAGTGGTAATGTTTTATACTGATTATATACTGAAATGATAATATTTTGGATATATTGAACTAAATATATTTAAAAAGTTATTTCACATATTTTTTAAAATGCAATCACTAGAAAATTTTAAATTACATATATAGCTCATGTTATACTTCCATTAGACAGTGCTGTCTTAGAAGAGTTTGTTGTTCTCTGGAAGAGGAGTGTCTTAGTTAGAGTGTCTTAGTTAGAGCTAAAGCTATCAATTACCATATGATGGGGAGGACTGTGAGAAAACTTCCTGACCTGGTTGGACCTGACCTCCATATGTAGCCTTAGAAGAAGCAGTGTTGCGAATGGTGAGTACCAAGATAGAGTCATTTATGTCAAGGGAACCAAAATGAAGCCAGAAGGCTATAACATACTCAGGCTTAACATACTCAGGTCTCACTCATGAACTTTTGGACCTTGACGCTAACCCTGAAACCACATCCAGGACTTCACTTTCATCTCACCATGACAACCAGACCATCTACATTCTTCACTTTGAAAGGAGCCAATCCTTTCACCAGGCAGTATTCTTCATTTACATTAAGAATGTAAATGGGAAAAGTCCTTGTGGTTTTTGCATTATTTATTTACATATTGGACATAAACAGTCCCTGTTAACCTAGCTACATCTTTTATTCGCATAGAGCGCCTAAATGTGAACCACACTTATGGTTTTTACTTTTATAAATCCCTCCTTTCTTTGATCTCTCCAGAGCACAATTTGGGTCACTACTGAATCTGTGCCTTCTGGATTGCAATCCTTTGCTTGAATACATGCTTTTTATTCTTTGTTATAACCTAAACCTTTACTTTGGTCAGCAGTATGTTGGATCCCTTTGATAGGATGAACTGGTTCACAAAACATGTATTGACTCTTCAATTTAGCTCAACTAATATTACATCACTTTAATTCTATTACTGACTTTTCATTTTCTTTTCTTTCCTCAAATTTTAATTACTCTGCTAACTAATAGCCAAAGATGAATTTGTTCAAGTATTAATTTGTTCACTTTATGAACAGGTGAATATTTACTTTGTGCCAGGCATTCTGCCCAACTCTCTGTCAGCTGCAAGACTTGATTCCTGCCCTCAAGAAGCTCAAGGCTAAGCAAGAGCACAGACATACATACAAAATGCAAGGTAGAAAGGGCGGAGAGTTAAATGCAAAGGGGGATATAAAAATAGCTAGCTGATGTTGATTTAGCTTTGAAGAATGCAGAGAATTTAGAGAGACGGATGTTCTAACGAATAAGGATGAAGAGAAGAAGTCCTGTTTGTATAAGAAAAACAGAGAGGTGGTGAGGGATAAGGCTGACAGGGCTAATTTGTGTCAGAGTTCCTGAATTCCTGGCCAGACCATTTAAACCATAATTATGATACATATCAGTTTCAGTTTGATAGTGGATGCAGAGTTAATAATATGTCCATCAAGTATATGAGTGTATAGGGAATAATCTATTTACTCAAACTCTTTATCTAGAAAAATGTCTAACTATGTTTACGTGACATGAATATAGCCAGTCAGGTTAGTCAAGAAGAGTCAGTCAAACTGAATCTTACTGCATGGATCCCATAAGAAATGGTTGGCAGCCTTTGAAATTTTCATGAGTTGTTCTGATGCCTTATGAATACAATCTTAAGGTTTTAGGAACAGACCTAGCTGAGGCACCATTATGTATGAGACCTGCTGCTTATCTACTTGTGACAATATCTAATATACTCCAAATACCATAATTTTGATTGCAATTAATAGATGGTGTTCACTTGTTCAAGCTAATTAACGTGTTGAGAAGGGTTACTCTTTTATTTTCTGGGGAACTTAATTCAACACTTAGAAAGACTAAACAAACAAAAATTGATACATCAAGAATTACTAATCCCACATGAGAATCACATACATTTTACTGTACAGTAAAAATTAATCACAACTTTATACAGCTACTATGATTAGAATTTGGAGTTCTAGTATTAATTTCTAATTATATACTAAGAAATTTGGGGAAATCTTTAAGAAGAATATTTAGGGAACTGTTTAGGTCCTGATCTTTAACAGCAATGTAAATTCTACCACTCTTAAATTGTGATTCTCATAGCATTCCTATCCCATGCGAGATTAAGGTTTTCTCTTCCAAATAAACAGGACTTTATTAGGGACTGCAAAGAACCCGAGTCTCTGGATGTACAGAATTCAAAGTGCCATGATACTTAAGAAAAGAGCTTTTCCATCACTTTCTGTTACAATAAGCTATTATTTCATAAGGAATAGATTTGTTTTGCTTTAGAAAACTCTAGAATTTTTTAAAATCCTTTTTCTAGAATATTTTCTTCTCATTCCCTCTGTTCCATGCTATTTCTGGCCCACTACAGCAATGAGAGCAAGTTTAATAGTCTAGTTCTTTGTTTTGGAAGGGCAGTCTTTTCCAGACTGGGAATAAAGTGAAAACAAACAAACAAACAATCTAACTCCTTATCTCTTTTGTCCTCCCAGCTCCCCAATCCCGTTTCACCGAAACTCAAATTCAATGCCACTGCCCATTTAACACCTGGAAACAAATCCTCTAATTAGGCAACTTGGAATGTTACTATCTAACCATGTTTCATTCAGGACCTTGTGGGCTATACTTTAATACAGATATATTTTTTCCAGTGGGCATGATTTAATGCTAGGACTTGGTATGGAACTAATTTCTAACTGTGTTTTAGATTTCACTTTACACTATTCTCCAATGAAGTTTTGCTATCCAAATTTCAAAAATGTTCAGTGTCCTGATGATGCCTTACCTGAATGATAAACAGCCAGTGTCACCACTCTTTCATCTGGCCCTTCTGGGTTGTCTGTCCTTGATCACATTTCTTGCCCTCTTTCCTCTTTAAAGGAGGGGAAAAAATACTTTCGCTTTTTTTCACCCCACAGGATATTTTTGAGATAAATATAGTTCCTCTAACATATGAGGTATCATAATAGTCTTTGGTAAAAGGAGATAAGTTCTGAGAAGGGAAGGATTTCTGCTTGGTTCTTTAGAAACCTTTCTTCAAATCAGTTTTCTTCCTATTTTTTCCTCTATTCCAATACATGTTTCATTTCCTTCTTCTTCTTCCCCTTCTCTCCCTTCCTCTTCCTCCTTCACCTTCTGTTCCTCCTCTTCTTCTAGATGTTTCCTTTTATTTAGATTTTGACCTTCCTTTTGATCTCTAGTACACTGAATTAGAGAGACTGATTCTAGCTTTCAGAGTAAAAAATGAAGTGGAGAAATTTGATGAGAGAATGTCCTTCCTCATTTGCAGTCACAAGGACAAGTGAAGGTTTTTAATAATACAGTTCTCATCATATATTACTTTAACACACAGCATTCATTAGAAATCTCCAGTTCATCCCTTTAATGTGCAAACACACCTGTATTGTGGACACTAATCACCTCATGACTTAGCATAACAAAAGCTGTCATTTTCACAGCTGCCTGAGATATACTGGCCATATTTCTTTAGCATGCTTTACAGTCCCGGTATCGAAAATAAAATGTTATACTTGGTCATAAGTATAAAGACCATAAGCTACCAACTTTGTAACAATATTTGGTATTTGCTGTATTTATTTATTTTTCCTTTACTTTTAGATGCAAGACTGTGCCATTAGAGAAGAGAAAAACCAAATATATATCTGAGCATTGAAGTCTTGTTAAAAATAAAATATATCCTCTCTGTGTAAGATTAGGTATGGGTCTTTCCAGGGCAGGTTTTCCATTTAATATTCTTATATTCTTTTCAATGGTACCTGTGTTGCAAATGCAGTTATCAGAATATGCAGGCATTCCTTGCCATTATCATAGTTCAGGTTCCCTGTTTGCAACTTTTAACATTCAACAATCGCTTTTATTTGTTATTATAAATTTTTCTTGGAAAACTTAAATTAAAATAATGCCTTTTTCAAAGTTTGAAAAAAGTGAAATCTCAGGAGTTGTTGTTATTTATAAATTAGATAACTATAATAAACCAGGGGCCAGATGCCATTCCATGGGTACTCCTCTCCTTAGTAGCCATCACCCTCACAATCATAGCTAATATTAATTGAACACATACATGTACACTTTATATAAACTAAGATTATGTTAAATGACCTTAAAAGGTAAATATGTTTATTGGTCCTTTTTGCAATTCAGGAAAGTGAAGAATAAAAAGGGTAGCTTGCTCAAGTAGTGCACTGATACAGGGGAGAATCGACATTCAAATTCATGTTTGAATAACTCCTGGGTTCCTGCTTTAAGCCTATAGTAACATAGTTTAATGTGTCCGGAGAAAAACAAACTTTACGCACTGGTCTCAAGTCAAAATCTTGACCCAAATCTGATAGCGTGATCAGCACTTCCTGGAATCCTACTATATTTCTCTAGCCAATCCCCTCTTCTCTTCTTCCCAAGTGACTATTCTATACCTTCTCTTTCCTCCTCAAACTTCCAACAGTACCCCAAACCCTACTCAGACTCAAGTAATAGGTCTGCCTTATTTCTCTGTTTCTTTCCTTCCCTTTTCTTTCTTTCCATCTCCTTCTCCCTCTCTCTCTGCCTTTCCTCCTTCTGCTTTCCCTTTTAATCAATAAACTATCTTACTTTGCATTTCACTTAGAAAAGAGAAGCAGAAGAGAGCGCTTTCATATTTTCACCACGAATGCAAGACTGCACACATCTGCTCACTCATGTCCTGGCTTCCTGCCCGTTGCAATGCTTGAACTTTTCCTGTTCTTACCTAAATCTAGTCTTCCACTTGCCCTTTGTAAACTTGATCATATTCCCTCTACTCAGTGTCATTCTGTGATTCTTTCTCCTATAATACCAATTTTTATTTCTCATTGCTTGTTGCCATCAGCCTATAAATATCTTGCAATAGCTGAAGCAGACAAACCCCACTATGTAGCCACCGTGTTTCTCTCTCCATTTCTCTACTTCTCTTTTATAACAGGACTCTTCAAAACTGGCATTTAATATTACTTTCTTTTTTTATTTACCTACTGTGATAACTTGAATCCACTTCAATTAGACTTACTCCTCACTACTCCACTGACATCACTCTTCTCAAGTCACTATTGACCTATGTGACACTGCAATGGCCAATCCGCATCTAACAGCATACTGTATGCTAGACAGTGCTTGATAACAATTTTGGACATAGTTTTGCCTCTTTCTAGCTGTATGGACCTAGGTGAGTTATTTAACTTCTCTTAAACTCAGTTTCCTATGTGTAAACTCAGGACGATAATCTTAACGCACATACTCTCAAAGTGTTAGTGACTATCAAATGGTGCTCTGGTTATGGAAGCATGTTGAAAATAACAATGAGCCATGCAAATGGAATATAAAGTAGCACAACTGCTACTAATTATTACTTTTACATTACTGTTGGTTTCTTGCAAATAGCTTAAAATTTGAGAGTTTGGGTAGTTATAGGGAGAACTAGGTGTAAGCCTCTGAGTGTCAATATTACTCTGTAATGGAGAGTTGACAAACTTGTGTGGAGGGCAACTGTTGTTGCTGAGAAATACTGTTTTATAAATGGAGGCAGTATAACTCCAGTTTCTTATAAAACTCATAAATAACACTCTATAAAGAATCCCCATCCTGTATCAGTTTTCATCAAAGAAGAATGAAATATCACTAATATTTTTATTACTACCGATTTAATCGAATTTTCCCTGGTCTTCTGTAATTTTCAAGAAGTAGAAAGGTTAGATTGCTGTTAGTTAATGTACCATTAAAGATATTTAATTAATTATCTTAATAGCAGATCATGGAAGGGTGTGGGCAATTAACATGAAGCAATTTCACACCTTAATTAATGTCACATGGAATCCCTTTGGAACCATAAGAGGATTTTAAGTGCTGGTTCAGAAGCAATGTGTTACCAAAGGAATGTGCCCAGTATGCCATAAATATTACAAAGAGTTAAGAAGCATTGTGAACAAAAAGATTTATATCTTTGTTTAGAAAAAGATCAAAAGCGATATATGTGTGTAAAAGAGAGAGATATGGAAGGAGAAGATGTGGCGAGCAGATAGGAGGGTTTTTATTAAAGACTAAATTCAAAGGAAAAACAGCTTTAAAGGAGTTATAATGGTTTGGGGGAAGAAGGTGTCACAGACTGGTGGAAATTCCAAAACTCAAAAAGATGGAGGAGAAATGCAGCTATTATTTCTTCCATAATTAAAACAAAAAGGGGCATCAGAGTTATTTTTTTGCTCCATCGTTCTATTTTTGTCGTGTAGTATGGTTGCATCCAAAAGAAGAGTTTGGAAAACAAACCACTTAATTATCTTTCCAGTTAACTGAAATAAAAATATCAAAATGAATTTGCCACTAGTGTCCTCTCAACTGGAGCTTTACCTCAGGATTCCTGATTCATTATTCTTTGGTGTCTTATTACATAGTTTTTGTAGGGATTATTATTTTCCGCCAAATTCAGTTTCCATTGCTTCTAATCCCTTATTCAATGCCACCCCTTACAGCATTTCTCCAGTACATAATACAATGATACAATGTCCAATTGCTAAGGGAAAATGAAAAAGGTACTTTTCGCTGATGTGACAGATTTGAAAATCCAACTTTCTTATAATGTCTTATCTTCATATTACTTCTAAGAAACAGATGAAATTTATTACTGACTATATCTTCAGAGTTTATAGAGTATAAAATGTAAAAATGTAACATGTTCAATATATTTAATTCCATGATGTCAAAGTGACAATTTACCTTATATTTGGTTAGGCTTAGTCTAATATATTGATCACAATAATTTGAATAAATCTAAACAATTGCCTATGTCCAGATTTGAACAAAATGAGCCTAGAAACAATAAATTCAGTTTAGAACACTGAGTGTGGGACCTGGTTGCCATTATAATCACTTGAACAGGGTTTTAAACATGCTTATTCCTAGGTCATAAATAAATCAATCAAAACATTTTAGAGATTTGGTCTAAGAATTTGTAAATTTGTAGCATTTAAGAACACTTCAGATGATTCTGATACAGATATTTGGGAAACATCGATCTCCATTAAATTACTGGGACTTAAATCAGGTTCTCTTAGCTTAAAGCAACAGTTCTAACATGTGTGTGTGTGTGTGTGTGTGTCTGTGTGTGTGTGTTGTATTATTGTGTGTGTTAGTCTTATCTCCCCACTAGAAAGTAAACTGGTATAAATGGGTAAATGTTCCTTTATTCCAAGTTTAATAATTCTGTAGCAATGGTTCTCAATCGATACTAATTTTTCTTTGGAAACATATTTCTTTCTCCAGGAGTAAGTTCCTGAAGCTTAAATCTTTGGAAAGTGCACACATTCTTTTCAGGAAAGAACTAAATTCTGAATACCCAACCACCTGCAGGAGCTAAGTAATGAGCTTCTCGAAGGAGGAAGGAGGAGATAAGGAGGAGATGATTCTTGTTCTTTGTCAATGAGTATTTGGCTGCTTTATCTAAAGTTAAAGGGGGAAGTCACCACCAAGACAATTTAAATAGGGGGAGTTACTTATCTGTGGTGTGAACAATGCTCTAAAAGGGCAAAACTGGGAATTGTGAAGGTTGTACTGTTGTCTTAAATTCCCAGGGAGGAGACCCATGTAAGTGGAGGTTTATGTGCAATGCATACAGTAATGAGTTTAAACACCAAGACTACCCATCTGTCTGAACAGATGCCCTTGCAACCCCTCATTAACATCTTCTATGTTCTAAACACAGGATGGAGAGTGAAGCTGTACAGAGAAAGGGGCTGGTGGATAATTACTGTATTATCATGTAATCAGTGTAGGACTGAAAGATCCTCAAATTGGCGGAGCTTAATTTTGGGAATCCTGACATTCAAAATTGTATCACCAGCAGGACTGCAAAACAGGCAGAGCTATTTGGGGGAAGGGAGAAACTATTCTGGTTTTCCTCCATAAAGGGGCCATTCTCTTCACAAAGGAGGGACATTTATTGTCTGTGGTACTGGACTCTGAAACAATACTAGTGGTGGGCTTAACGGTTAACAAAAATTCCTTCAAAAACCAAAAGTAACTGACAACTCTTGTAGTTAATATGGCTAACGTCTTATAAAGCTATAATTTTCTATTTATTTTCTTAAAGTGTCTGCTAGTTATATGCTTTGTATTTGATTTATGGGAAAAATACTATCAAAAACTAAGTATTATCACTAAAATGCCTTTCATTCTAACTCTTCTCCAAAAAATCACAAATCACCCATTACAGAAGTAGCTCATAAATGTGTACTTTATTTATTTAATAATTCAATTTGGGAAATGTGTTTAGAATCTTTTAATACATAAATTCTACGCTAGGTTCCATGAAGGAACATGGTTTTCCAATAAAGTGCTTAAAAAGACTACCATAGAAATGTCATTGCCAAAGAAATTTAGGAATCATCCAGTTCAAATTCTTCTTTTACAAAGTAGGAAATGAAGCCTGTTAAAATTCATCAGAAAAGAAGTAATGTATTCTTAATTCTTTCTTGTCTAGTTTGAGCATGCTATTCTCCTAACTATCCTATCTGGTCAATCTACCAATGTGGATTTATGTCATCATAACATGTATACCGTCTCAATTTTTCATGGTTTAGAACTTAACTTACTCTTCAAATTGTAAAGTGGTAAAACATCTCTGCTTTGCTCTCAGTGATTTTTCTGAGTATTTGCATATCCATAGGCTTGTTTCAGACTGAAGGGCACTATGTGTAGGGGTTAGGTACATTGGCACTGGCAAAAAGCTTCCTAGATTGCAATTCCAGTTTTATATTTATCTAGCCCTGTGGTATTAGATAGGTTTCTTAATTATTTTAAATATTAGTTTCCTCATTGATAAAATGAGGATAAATAATAAAGAGCTATTATGAGGTTTAACGAAGATCACATACGCAATCTGCCTAGAAAATGGTAAATTGATAAATTGTATATTAATTGTATATAAATTGCAGCTGAGACTAGTAATAGTGGTAATAAGAGTGGTAGCAAGAGTAGTTTAGGGATCCTAGCAGGGAGAAACAAGTTCTGCTGAGAATGATGCCTAACAAAACCTCAAGTGTACATATCTTTGATAATGGTAACCTGTAAAAATCATTTAATTGTGTAAAACAGCTGTATGGGGAATCATTGGGTAATTGTTCACATTTTTGTATTATAATAATGATATCAAAGAACAGATAAGGCATACGACAATGAATCAATTTCACATGTATCAGGTACAATAAAATATAAGAGCATGCAGGTCTCCATGAATCTAAAAGAACTTTTATTTCTAAAGGGCAGGTATACTCAAGATTAAAACAGGTTTGAATTCTGGTTCTGCCACTTACAAGCTGCTTGATTTGGGAAAAAATTACTTAATGTTTCTGTGTTTCATTTTCCACATTTGTAAAATGGGGATAGTAGTAGAACCTACTTGGTAGAAATGGAATGAAAAATAAAAGAAGTAATATTGAGAAGTGCTTAGTACAATACCTGTACAAAGCAAGCATTTATAAAACTGTTAGTTCATATTGTTCAAAAGAGTGAATAATGCTCTCTAAGACAAAACAAAAAACAAAAAAACAAAGAAATTTCTACAGAATTAAAAGGTTTTTGGTCTGAAACCAAATAAGTTCTTCTCATTTTTGGAAGTGATTCTAATCATACTCTACATTCTTCACACCTACGTTTCATTTCTATAACCTAGAGTGACAAAGAACCTTGGAAGTAAATCCAAGTATTAGTAAATCTGATTTAAAATTGACCTTTTTTTTTTCCCCAGGAAAAAAGGAAAATCATCCTAAAGCATCAGTAAATAAGAAAAACAATAACAAACAATTGACCAAAAGCTGTCAATGAAAAAATGAGGAAATCAGAGCTATTCTAAAGTTAAGATGATGGCAGGCTGAAGCAGAGGCTGTTAGTTGTCTCAATACCATTCTCCCATTATTCTCCCCAAATAACTGAATATTTATTTGTTATGTAACCATCCAGAAAAAAGACTACATACATTCCTAGTCTTCCCTGCACCTAAATGTGGCCACCTAACTGGGTTGTGGTCAGTAGGATGTAGATATCATATAGCAGCTAATGCAGACCATCTTGAAGAGAACACAGGCACAAGCTTTTGCCTTGATCTTCTTGTCCCTTCCCCTGCCCTCTGACTGGAAAGAGGAAGCTGGTTGGGTCAGGGGGATAAGGGCATATCCAGGGATGTTGTGTGTGATTGTGCTGACAGTACAATGCACAGTTGTACAACACACTAGTGGGAGAGGCACGGAAAGCTGGACACAGTCAAGGTCCCTAGCAATTGGAAAGACATAGTAATAGCCCTGGACAGCTGGAATCTAGATTTGGTTTGTGAGAGAATAGAACTTTGTATGATTAAGCTGCTCTTGCCATAGGTTTTCTGTTATATGAAACAAACCTAATTTAACTTACACAACTACAAATGTCTAGTTATCTCTTTCTACAATGGTACTGAAATCTAGCAATAAATGTAGAATGAAAATAGTTCTGGAAAGAATATGAAAGCAGCATAAAATATTATTATGCATAAAAGGAATGAATAAAACACAAAGATATTCTCCTTTTCCTTTATATTTTCCTGAATTTTGCAAAGGTTGTCAATGAGCGTATACCATGTTTATAACAACCAAATAAAAAATCAACTTAAGTGCACAAATAAAAATGATGCAATAGTTGAAAGCAAAATTTATTAAAAACAGCATTTTAAAATCAATATATTTTTTTCACAGAAAATATCTATTTCTTGGGCACCCTCTGCTTAACCCTACAAGCAGGCACTTTCCTGCCGTTACTCACAATGCCCTGCCAAATCCTCACTTCTCATTTCAAATAGCCTGAACTAGGCTGAGGCCTGAAGGTACGTTTAAATATAGTCTTGTCAATGATATCTTTCTTTCGGCGGAAGTGAGCGCTATATCCCTAATCCCCGCAGCATTTCCTGCAATGTGTAATAGATCACTTTTTACTTTACAGTAAATGTTACATATCTCTAAGAATATTATAAAGTTCCCTGGAGCATGCAGTTCTTTGTCTTTCTACTTATCTAATCTTTCATTTGTTTATTCATGTGTTCAGTTACTTATTTGACAACTGATTATTGAATATCTCTGATATGCCAGATATTGTACAAGACACAAGGAGATATGAGAAAATAAAACATGTTCTGTTCATTTAATAAGTGAGCTAACCATGGATAAGAAGAGAAGGAATGGCAAACACATGAATTTAATACAATGTGGTAATTTCTAGGGAAGAGACATGTATACAGTAAGGTGACAGAACGCTTACTTCCACTTGAAGAAGGTCAGGAAGGCTCTCACAGAAGTACTGACTCTTAAATTAATTTTTTATAAAGACTGATAGGCATTTCGAGGCACATAAGTAGATGGAAATTGTAGGGAGGAGAGGACAGAAAAAAAAGTACATGGGGGCCCAAATCAGTGAAAATAAATTGCAGGAAAAAAAATCAGTTTTGTGTGGTTAAAAGCACAGGGAGTGAAGGGAAACTTGAGAGAAACTAGGAGCTTTGAATATCACACTCTCTGCCCAGTGCTTTTAATATGGTATTGATTTAACAAATGTATTCTGTTACTTTCACATGTACTCTGCATCAGGCAATGGGTCCTTATACTGGTTAACTTGACCACACCTTGTAGATATTTAGGAGGCAGGAATAGCATTATATATATATATATATGTATATATATACATATATATATATATATAATGCTATATTCATAAAATATATATCCATATATTGTATATTATATAATATTCTAGTATAATCAAAACATCTATGGAAACATTTGGTCAATGCTAAAAGGTATTTGATCTTTGATCCTGTCCAAAATGTCCACAAGCATATTTGGTTCATGCCAAACGGTCCCTGATATTTGGTCTTGTCCAAAATGTCCATGCTTAGAAAACATCTCTGGGTTCAGATTACCCCATAACGTTTATTTAGACTTTTGGTTTACACGGTTTACATATAAAAAACACTATCATGTTTTATTGCTCCAATAACTGTGTTGTGGCTGTATTACCAATAACAACTCCTACTTGCCTTGGTAGCCCAGCTAGTGATGGTGCATGGGGTAAGGTAGATGGGTTGACATTGACCAAATGTCTCTATGGACATTTTGGACAGGACCAAATATCAATGTCCTTTTACCATGGACCAAATGTCTTTGTGACACTTTGGACATGGCCAAATGTCCATTAATTGTATATAAATAAAATGCATAATGCATTATAATGCACTGCCTCAATTTTCTCATTTCCTCAGATGCGGAGGCTAAACTAATGTTTTAAGTGATTATAACATGTGACATTTAGAGAAGGATTGTGTGTTAAGTACATGTCCAGACCATTGCTGCTTTCTAAGCCTATATTAAAAAACCTGTCTGAATGTAGTAAATGTGGTCACACCAATTATATATCCTCATCCTATTTAAGAAAGAAGTTGCCAAAAATGGGTTTCCTCAGCATAAAATTATTTATTCTACTACTCAATTTGAAATAAGTCATGTATTAAATGTTAATTAAATATAATGATATTAAATAATGAAAGGAAGGGAGGTTATAAGCTTAACTGAGGATAAAATTTAATACCATAAATAAATATTTATTGATCACAGTATAGCATACTATTTTCTTTCCTTAAAAATACAAAGAAAAATTAATACATTATATTGTTAGATGTTCTGACAAAGACGTAAATATATTTCTAAAAGGCTTTTGAAACTGTAAAGCACTATAATGCTATTATTGTTTTTTCAAGTGTGTAGCCTGAGAAATTAAATTATTGTGTTCAAAAAAGAAGGAAATTATAATCCAAGTGGTAATAACCACTGTTTTTCTACTTTCAGGAATTTTCTAACTTTCGATATTTAATCAGTCTTTTCAAAGTGCCAAGTATTTGTAATATAAGTTTATTTTTTATATATATTAAGAGATACTATTGTGTTTTCTGAATCTTTGTTCTGATCTGTTGCATTCTAAGCAAACTTTACTGAGGAGATAAGGAATAGAACTGGCATAAACACACTGATCAGGGTCTAAAAACAAAAGTTCATTTCATACCTTCAATAGGTTTTGGTACAAAATGCGATGAAGGCTTGGTTTTCTTCACCCTGTTCCCCTTCATAATTTGACCTTCTTTATTGAGTCCCAGAAACCATGCTCGGCCTGATTCTTGCTGACGGTACAGTGTGGAAGAATAGATCACATAGTAGTTCTCAAACACAGATTCCTTAAATTTGCATTCTGGAGTAAAAACATCCTGCAGAACAAAAGATACAAAAGAGAAAGGATTTTAAAATGAATCAGCAAATGCTTAAATCCAATGAATCTGAAATACAGGTACTCTGTTAAGAACGAATGAGAAGCAACTGCACGTAATTTCTAAGCCCTTGCTTATAAAGATTCATCATGCAAAATGAAGAAATAATATTTCCTTTCTAAATAGCCTTTACCCTACAGAAACCAACTGCTCAGGCTGGAGTCACTCATTGGGCTAATATCAAAACTGTGACCAGGTTCAAGCTCCGATCCCAGTACAACGTTTTGTAAATTTAAGAGACTAACCATTGCACATTTTGTGGCCCTTAGCATGTAAAATGTATCCCAGGGAATCAAAATCAAATACAACCACAGCATACACAGGCTAACCAGATGTTTTTGAAGGGACTATTCTAGGTGTATAAAAATCTATTACACAGCCAAAGTTTGTTCCATTAAATCACCAGAATACTCTCTCGTGGCTAATGTCGCTAACTTTTCCTTTAATCTCTTGGAAACACTTTTCTTGTTTACTTAGTAATCAAAATCTCAGGTAAAGATACCCAAGAATAATAAGCAGAAAACATATTACTATTGCATTGTATGATCTTCAGTGAAACAAAGAGTTTTAATTTAAGATGAAACCTTTAAAATCCTTTACTTCAACTCCATCATTTGACTAGTGAAACAACCAAAAGGTTATGCGATTAAGTCAAAGTTACACCAAAAAATTACTGCATCAATGCCAGAACTCACATTTATTGCTTCACAATCACTGCCACTCAAGCTCACCTTTTCTGCCTGAGTCTTTAATGATTTATGATGAGATTTTGTAATAAACACAATAAAATCAAATCCTAACATATCAAATAAACAAAATGTATTTCACAGAAAGAAGAAATTCCACCCCTTCAAAGACAAGCACAAGAAAAACAAAGGTAATAGCATTTTCTTCAGCAACAGTAAATAAGAATCCTACGTATCAAATATACTCACAGTATTCACTACCTTGGTCATTATGCATTGGAAGTATCTCCTCCTTGTAACCCTTTCAAATGCAAGGTCCCGATGATTTAATGTGGTTACAACTAGAGTTAAGTTACTGAAGAATATGTGAGACTGAAGCTGGTGGGAACCACATCCTAGTAGGTGAAACGCCCTAATTCCTTGGCTTCATTTGCAGAGAGCTACAGTGATGCATTTATGGGGACTCATGAAGGCTTTCAGATACTGCTTAAGGGGCTCTATGGATTATAAATTGTTCTAAAATTACAGACCAAGAAAATGAGACTATAAAATGGGTAGGGGAATGGAAAACTGAGTGTAGATATTAAATAACAATAGTTTTGATAATAATGATTATTATTATATGGATGCTAAATACGATACCATAGAATACTCTCAGTTTTAAGTAAATGTAGTGGCTTTAAGAATCAGAGAAACAAGCAACTATGCAAGACCATTTTACATCAACTATGATGGCTATAATAGAAAAGATGGACAATAAAAACGTGTTGGTGAGAATATGGAGAAAATGAGACCTCATACATTGCTGGTAGGAATGTAAATAATGAAGCAGCTGTGGAAAATAGTTTGGCAGTTCCACAAGAGGTTAAACATGCAGTCACCACATGGTCTGGCAATTCTATTTCTAGGTATATAACCATAAAAATAAAAACATATATCGACACAGAAACTTGTGCAGAAATGTTCAGAGCAACAATATGCCTAATGTGAAAACAATTCAAACATTTATCAATGGATCAATGGCCATATAAATTGTGGTATATCCATACAAGAGGATATTATTAAATATAATATAAAAAAGAATAGAATACTGATTCATGGTGCAATATGGCTAGACTTCAAAAACATTATGCTAAATGAACAAAACCAGGCACAACAAGCCATTTATTATTTCATTTATTTGAAATATTCAGAATAGGCAAATCTAAGACAAAAATAGATTAGTGGGTAAATGTCGCCAAGGGCTTGAGGGCGGGGGGGCGGGGGTGGAGTGGGTAAATGGAGAGTAACTGCTTTTTTGGAAAGATGAAGGTATTCTGGGATTAGATAGTAGAGATGTTTGCACTTTGTGGGAAAAACCAATGAAGCACATGCTTTAAAAATGTAAATTTAATGGTATGTGAATTGTGGCTCAATAAAAAAGAAGGAATCTGAGAAACAAAGTGACTGGGTAAAGTGAGGAGAAAGGAAAGTATTGTCAATTCTTTGTTTGGCAACAAAGGAGTAAATGATAATCCCATTCGCTGGAAAATGGGCTCGTCTGTGACCTTGTCTCAATATTACTAGGACAGAATTTAATCACTACATATTAGAAGAATCAATGTGATTCAGATTCATTTCATGAGATAATTTTAAATTCTGGTTTTCTCCTAGGACTAGGTTAAAAGATACAGAAAATGCTAAAAATTTAGTACAGAATTTATTTTATATGTATATATGTATGTGTGTGTGTGTATAAAATTTAAAACACACCAATCAAAATAACCCCAAAGTTTATGTTTCTAGGTTTAGCTCAACACTAATGAACCCTAGATGGTAAGGGACTCTTGAGAGTTCAATGAACAAATTCTGCAAACTAGATTTCAGACCTCATAATAGGAGTTTATATGGGGGAAGGAATTGTATATAAATACATATGATCAAATATGTGATGCAGCCTATTTACTTATAAGTATACTTCACAGAAACATGAAAATTTAAAGATAGATACAAAGCTGTTTAGTGATAATTCAATTTAGTGCCTTTACTTAACAAAGTAATTGAAGTCCATGATAGTGAAATAATTTTTCTGAGAGCTATAGGCAGATCCAGACCCTGGGTTCCTGGCTGCTGACTCGGTACTTTCCCAATGACACACATTGCTTTCCTACTGCATAGCCAAACCTGCTTTGGATGCCAAACTGTTGATTTGAGGCAAGCCACCATAAAAACAACACCTACCAGGTACAATTACTATGTCGTCTTCTATACATGAGAATAACACTTTCATTTAATAAATAATGAACCCCTAGGTTTCTACTTAGTTTCACAATTATTTAAAGTCTACTCCTGGAATAGCAAAAGTCCCGGATATTGGGCTGAAGTTCTGGGAGTATGAGCCAGGAATAGCATTAGGTAAGGAGTGGGCCTTGAACTTCTAAGTTGGCAAATGGGGATCTCAGACACAGACAACATCCAGGTCGTAATCAGAAATGAAAAAGATATGTGGAGTATCCCAAATCATTGCAAAGGGGCTGTGCAGAGTAAGAATTCAGAAATGAGCCAAACAATAATACCTGGCCAGGGTAAAACATTTCAGGAGGAAAAAGTGGCAGGAAGTCAGTACAGGCATTTCTGTGAGGCACATGCAGCCTCATAGAAATGGGGAGGAAAACCTTAAGAACACTGAGCCTGCATTGACAATCATTCTAAATGCAGCCTTTACAATACTGACTCAGTTTCAACATGAAGTTGGGCATCAAGGAATTGACAATATATTTGCTATCATCACTCTTTTTCTGTAAAGAAGTCAAGAGTCCTAAACCTGGAATAAGAAAAATCAGAGTTTTGTTTCTGCAGCCATACATGTTAGCTGTAGGACTTTAGGTAAGGTTACTGAACTTCTTTGAATCTCACATTTTCAACTGTACATTGAGTTATTTCAAGGAAAATAAGATGATAAATACGAAAGCATGTTGTAAATTTACAAAAACTCCAACTCATTATTAATCTTAAGTTTTTCTCTTATAGCAAGAAACTACAATCAGTCACATAACTAGACAGTTCTGTGTTTTTGTCATAGATGTACATATCTCCTCCAGCATTCAAGGACCCTATGCCAAATGTTAAGCTTTATCCTAATACATTGTTCCTACTATAGCTAAAACATATTACCCACACATGCGCACACACACACATACACACACTTTAAAAAAATCATTTAAAGCTTTTGGCAAAGACTTGGACAATCATATATATGGTCAGATGAGGTTCTGAAGTTATTTAAAATATGTTGAGTGACAATAAATCTAATGTAATGGAGAGAGGCAGGCTTGGAGCCAAAGGCGATAAAATCCTAGACTACTTCTATCGGTGCATATAATGAAAACAGAGTAAATGACTAGTATAATAAAGAGGGTTTTTTTTCCCTCCTTTTGAAAAACTAACTAGTGGTCACATCACATCTCATGAAATGTATTTGTTTATATCTATAATCTTGAGCTCTCAGTTCAATGCAGGTACATAGCAAGACTTACAAAAATAATTGCTGATGAAACAGAAATATCCCTGCATGCACTTGATATATATAGATATGTGAAAAAGAAAAGTATATTTTCACAGTTATTATTCTAAAATCTTCCCAATCTTAAATTTGTTCATATAAAGCCAACTTTGATTTCAGTGGAATATGATCTTTGATAGTGTTTTGAAATTATTTTTGAGAACTCACTCTTTTAGCAGCATTCATACAATCTTTTTTGTTCTAGCCTTGTACAAGTCATTATGTGACCAATGCTTTTTCACATTCCAAATGCCTATTAACCCTAGCCTTGTCCTGGAACATTAAGGACACCCACACATTTCAATTCAGATGACAGATGTACTATTCATAATAGCTTCAAACTGGAAATGACTCAAATGACTATCAGTAGTAGAATGATATGTAGTATATTAAGAAATAAGATATTACAGAGCAGTGAAGATAAACAAACTACAACTCTAAGCAACAATATGGGTGATTCTCACCAACATATGTGGAGCAAAGGAAGCCAAACAAACAAAGATAGCTACGTATTATATGATTCCATTTTCATAAAGCTCAAAACAGGTAAAACTAATTTATTTTGTGGTAGAACTCAGGATGTTGGTACTTTTGTGCAGAGAAGGAAATTTCATATTGAGATGAAGCATGAGCAAATTTCATATTGAGATGAAGCATGAGCAAGACTCTTGGGATGTTGCTAATGATCTATTTCTTGACTTACGAGAGCATTATATGAGTGTGTTCACTTTATGAAAATTCACTGAGCTCTTTTATGACTTGCATACTTTTTAATGTATATTACTTATCAATAAGAAATCCATAGAAGGGTCAAAAATGTGGTGAAGATTAAGTAAAATGACAAATATTACTTCTTCAAATCATTGTCCTTCTTTTAAAATCAAGTTTTTCTCACATAATGTGCTAACTTGATGCATGGCAATTTTATAATAATAACAATCATTCAGACATAGGTTGCAGACAAATTTTGTTTAAGATGAAAATATAACACTTTTGAATCACATAACTTATTCAAGAAAAAATATTTTCCATTCTCTTTCCAAATTATTCATTCTACTTCTCAGTTTTCATTGTAGGCGATTATATAAGGCACATGTTTATATGTTTTATTTACAAATAGTGCTTGTAAAACTGTCCACATTAAAACTATTCACTGTAATAATAATATCAAAACATAAAATGAACTGAACAGAAAATGATAATTACCCATAACGCATGCAGAAATGCACAAAAAATAATTTCTGAAAAATCATTTGGATTCTCTAAATTTCATATTTACTTTCCAAATTGTCGAACTGATATTTGACCTATGCAATTATTTGACATTATTTCTTATAGCGAGAAGACTTTGACATCATAACTTTAAGTTTCTACATTTTAGAGTGACATCCGCTTGGAATACATTTTTCGATAAGAAAAGAACGTTATATGATTCACTCACAACCACTTTTGTTCCTCCTGCAAAATGTATGTTTTCCAACTCAAGTAGAAATACATGACTTGGAAAATCCTGTATAGTTAGTATAATTAAATGATACCATAATTATGATTTATCTTTATCCTGTTCTTTACAGATCACCATTTCTTCTTTACCACTCTGACTGTAATATTCCATGGTATGAAAATGAAATGAATAAATGAATACTCATTGCTCTGCAGCCACTGGTCTCTTTGCTGTTTCTCAAAACCAAGTACAAGCCATTTCGAGTCCTTCACAAGTGATAACCTCTGTTCTTGAAAAACCTCTTTGATATTAACACAGCTTGATCTCTCACTTCATTCACGTCACTGCTCAAATGTGACTATCTCAGAGACCTCCCTTGACTGCCTTACATAATTTAGCACCTCCTCCAGTCACTTTCTAATCCTTTACCTTGCTTTTTTCTTCATAGCGCTACCTGACATTTATTACATATGAATCTGTTTGACATCCATGATTGTAAGCATCATAATTGTTATATTCCCCTCATATTCTGCACCGTTCTTGGAACAACAACAACAAAAAATCCACTCCAACAAAATAATCTGGTGAAAAGGCATCATGAGACCTGGATTTTTATTCCTGCATATCTCTAATTTTTGTTCAAATAGGAAAGATTACTTTCCTTCTTAGGTTCTCTGTGTTTTTCGTACTAAGCAATATCAAATTTTGACTTAAGTCATTCATCATAGCTTTATCATTCATATCAAATAAATAATTTCTTGAAATTCTGGAGCTGATATAAAAATATCGTTATTTCAAAAATAGTGCCTATTTACCAAAAATGGTAATAATATATTATTATTAAGAAAACAAAATGTAAAAGATAAAAGAAAATGTAATCAGAGAAAATAAACTTTGCTATTATAGAAGTAATAGTGAATAATGAATCTTCCACTGATTTGTAAAAATTACTGTTTTACAGATATATGCTAGATACAAAGGACTTTCTTGTTTTAATTTTTTCCTTTCCAATTAAAACCCTAAATCTAAACTCTTTTTAATGTACAAAAGCAGCTTTCCTATTTGTCATGCATACTTGTTTATTTGGTAGTGCAGAAAGAAAAAAATAAATAAAAATTTGATGATTCTTAAACACAATTTACATCCAACAACTCCAGAGATAGATAGTTCCTTTAATTATAACTTTTGAATATTTGGTTGTGAAGCTTCTGGTTTGTTAACTTCATTAATGGCTTTTAGATGCACAGAACTTGAAAATCGTTATTATATTAGCAGTTGCTTTGTCGACCGTATTGTCAGACATAAAGATATTAAATCAAGCAAGAGAACTATTGTTTTCTATCCTGACAAGAGGCAAAGAAAATGCTAAAATACTTTATCTCAAATGAAGCATTTTTTTTTTAAACTGGGTTGCTTTGACTAGAACAAGTCTAATTTTATAACTTAAAAAAAGCTCTGCAGTTATGGGAACCTTTATATACTTTTGAGATATTTTTTACTGAAAAACTACTGAGCTAATTTGTCTAAATATAAAGGTTCTCTGTTAACATATTCTTTATAATGTTTTATGAGGCAACGAGGTAAACCTGTATGATTATAAAATAAAAACTATGATGTACTGGAAACAATTTTAGAGGCAAATAGACACATAGATTTAAATCTCTGATTTTTTTAACTTGGATAATTACTTAATTTCTATGAAGCTCAGTGTCATCATCTGTAAATTAAGACTAATGATACCTTCGCTTTAAGTTTGTGATTATTAAAAAAGACAATAAAGGTGTGCTTAACATAATATTTGGCTTATTATTCACTTTCCCTATTTCTAGTTACAATTTTATTTCTTTTTTATGATATCATTAAGTTGGGGGAGTGGGGAGAGGATAAAGGGGATCAAATATATGGGGATGGAAGGAGATTTGACTTTGGGTGGTGAATACAAAATACAGATGATGTATAATTGAATTGTATACTTGAAATATATATTTTATTAACCAATTCATCCTGATAAATTTAATAATAATTAAAAAAGAATAATTTAGTCTGAGCAGTAGTTCGAGAAAAGTTACTTGTAGAATCCAAATAATGTGTCCTGAGTTTCTCTATCCTTTTAAAAGCTAATCAAGGCTACCCTGCTAAAGATTATGTGACTACCTATATATAGAGAACACAAATAAATCTGACAATTTCCCTTTTTCTGGTAGAGGACATTTTTGACACAACTTTAACACAGACAATGAAGACACTGAAATAGTTATAGATTTTGCTTACCTTGGTTCAGCCATCAGTTCAAATGGAGGTTACAGCCAAGAAATCAAGAGAAGGCTGAGACTCAGAAGGGCACAATGGAAAAATTAAGGAAGATCACTATGAGCATAGATGTGTCATTGGAGACCAAGGCTAACATCATCTACACCCTTGTATTCCAAATTACTACATACAGATGTAAAAGTTAGACAGTGAAAAAGACTGATTAAAAAAAAAAAACAAAAAAACACACAATTCATTTGAAATGTGGTGTTGGAGGAGAGCTCTATGGATACCTTAGACAGCCAAAAAGATGATCAAGTGGGTCCTAGAGCAAATTAAGGCTGAAACATCGCCAAAACTAAATCTGTCCTACTTTGGCATGCCATGAGAGGGCAGCGTTCTTTAGAAAAGACACTGCTGGGAAAAACAGAAGGCAGCAGGAAAATAAGAGGATAAAATATAGAATGAACTGACTCCATTAAAAAAAAAAAAAAGTCATAGGTATGAATTTATAAGACCTGAGCAGGACAGCTGAAAACTGCATATTGTGGACGTCACTCATTCATAACTCCAGGAGTTGGAGTTAACTCAATGGCATGTAACATATGTGTTTTTGACATGAATCTAAAATGAGTGATTTGGTGATTTTCAGGTTCTTAATACCTCTTAAAGAGACATAGTACCACATAGCCGTTTGACTTAGCCTCTAGACAGAAGCCTACAAGTGCAGAGGTGGGATGGGAGTGGGAAGTGGGAGACAAGTGTGAGGGGATATATCATATTACAATTCATAGTTATCATCAAAATTATTTCCAAGAGTCTGTCCTGGAGACAGAGAGCAGTTATTGGGGGAACAGTGCAATTCTCCATTAAAAACACCATTGGTTCTTATGAAGCAAGCGTGTACACGGTATGTTACCAAATGCCCCATTATGACTGAGTTTGAAAATCAAGGCAGCGACATCGAATACCCCAACACAATCATGAAGAGGATCTGTGTCTCTGGTGCCTCAGTCTCTGTTCTCCTTTGAGAAATAAGAATGAAAGTGAAGTATGTCTTCAAATTCCCATATTTCAATTTAAACCTTGCAATACTTTTTGGAAAGTCATTTAAATAAAAGGTCCCAGAAATTATCAGCTAAGGCTTGAAATATATTTTTATATGAAAATTTTCCAAGTTTCAAAACTCTGAGTGTCAATTTTCATAAAGTCAGAATAACTTCCTGATGTAAACAATTGTAAACTGGACAAACTATATGAGGCAACAGTTTCCTGGCACTTGACAATCAGAATTGTAGTGTTCTGATCTTTGAGAGAAAGAAAATATGTGAGGTAAGCACTGCATTAACCCTGGCTTTCTGCAAAGTATTCTTTTCAACTCTGAAATGGAAAGGTGAAGCCAAAGTATAGCACTTTGATTTTTCTTAAGCTGAGGTGGCAGAAATTGGAATTTAGGACTTAGGCTTTGGGTCTGTGGACTAAGGTGCCAGAGAAAAGGGACCCGGTGGAATGGGGAGCAGAAGACTATATGGGAATTCCCTAAAGATTCTGGGTTTATTGATAGACTGCACATGCTCAGAATGAGATTCCTCAAAGCCTAGCACAGAATGGGTACTGCAGGATGGAGAGCAGAATGGAGATACCAGAGGTTGAAGTTCTAGACAAGCCAGAAAGGAGAGGCCTCAATAAGCACACTGGACATTCATTAGAAACCTCAGAAAACCAGTCTCAGATTAATGACCACACCTAACTAAGTTCTTCCCACTCTCAGCCCCAGGACTAAAGACAGAAGCAAAATAGTCAAGACCTAAACACACACACACACACCCTGAGAAGATCAAGAGTATCTACTAGTTACTTATCTAAATGTCAGGTAAAAAACATACATTGCCAGAGGACAATATAATGTTCTCTACAACATATAATACAAATGTCTAACATAAAATAAACATTACAAAACATGGATACAAGAAAGGTAATGTAAGTAGTCAACAGAAAAGATTCCAAGATTACCCAGATTTAGGATTGACAGATAAGGGCTTTAAAACGGCCCTTATAAATATGTTACAGGACTTAAAGAAAAGAAGGATATAATTAAATAGAAAATATCAGCAGAAAAAAAAAGAAAAGATGAAAAAAGAGTCAAATGAAAATTTTAGAACTGAAAAGGGCAATATTTAAGGAAAAAATGCTGGACACACTTATTGACATACTGGACACTGGCAATGAAAGCATGAATGAGCTTAAAGACAGACTGACTGAAATTATCCAGGCTAAACTTCACAGGTAAACAAAGATTTCAAAAAACACACAAAGAAACAGACTCAGTAATCTATTCAAATATCAAACAGCCTAATCTATGTGGAAGAAAAAGGTGAAAAATGAATAAATGATGGTTAGAATTTCTCAAATATGGTAACAATAAAAATTCCTACAGATCCAGATCGAAGATGTTCAGCAAACTCCAAGTAAGATAAATACACTAAAACAGTATTCAGGCGCATTATAACCAAACTTCTGAGAAATAAAGGAAAAAAATTAAAATGAAGCAGAGAAGGGAAAAAAGATACATCAAATAGGCAAACATTGGAGGCTGGAAGACAATGGAATGGAGTTGTTACAATAAAAAATTTTAAAGTGCTAAAATAAAAAACAAATTGAACCTATAATTTTATATCCAGTGCATGTATCCTTCAAAATTGGTTAGGTAAAGGAAAAATATTTTCAGATAAACAAAACGAATGCATTCATTTCTAGCAGACTTGCATTATAGTAAATACTAAAAGATGCCATTTAGGCTAAAAGGAAATTATACTAGATGGAAACTAGGTTATATAGGAAGGGATAAATAACACTGAAAGCCATAAATATGTTCATAAATATATACTTTTTCTTCTTTTAATTTTAAATAAAAAATAATAACATTGTAGTGAAGCTTATAATGTAAAAACATATATATGACGTTGCAGAAAAGACAGGGGTTTAGTTGAAATATATTGTTTTAAGCTTCTTATATTTTATGTGAAGTTTCTTAATATTAATTCCAAGTACTGTCATAAAGTAAGAATCTCTATAGAGAAATCTCTACTCTCTGGAGAAAAAAACTAAATACAATACAAAGGGGTAGAACTAAGAAACCAACATCAGGATTACAATGGAACATAAAAAGTGATAATTAAAAAGAAATAAGAATAGAAATGAAAAAGTAAAAGTCAGATGAGATAAATAGAAAACAAATAGCAAGATGGTAAATTTAAATCCAATCATATCAATGATCGCATTCAATGTCAATAAACACTCCAATTCTAAGGCAAAATCTGTCAGACTGAACAAAAATGCAAAACTCAACAAAAGTCTATTTATAAGTGATATCCTTAAGTTTCATAGAGGTTGAAAGTAAAAGTATAGAAAAGATATATCCAAGTCAATAGTAAGCATAAGATAGTAAGCACGGCTACTTTCAACCAAATGCTATTTCAAGACAAAGAGTATTATCAGAGGTAAAAAAGAACATTTCATAGGGATTAAGAGTCAGTATATCAGGACCTAGGTATATGCCTAATAATAGTATTTCAAAATACATGAAGCAAAAAGTGACAGAACTAAAGGGAGACGACAAATAAATGCACAATCATACTTAAAGATTTTAATACTGTTCTCTTAAGAATTGTTAGAACACATAGCGAAATTCAGTAAAGATATAGACAATCTGAGTACTACCAAACAACTTGATCTAATTAATATTGTAGAACATCATTACAAACAACAGCAGAGTGAATTTTTTCTGAGTGCATCTGGAACATTCACTAAGATAAATGTAGGCCCACATAAAAAGTCAAAAGACTGACAGTGTGTTCACTGAAAACCAAATTAAATTATAAACAAAAATTAAATATCTTAAAAATACCTGAATATTCAGAATTAAACAAGACTTAAATAAAACCTGTGGGTCATGAAAGATATCACAAAGGGTGTTAAAAATAGTTCTAACTGAATAGTAATGATACACAAAATATCAAAATTTGTGGGATGCAGTCAAAGGAGTGCTATTAAGAAATGGGAAAAATAAAATGGGGAAAATAAAAATAAAAATGTATAAAATTTGAAAAATAATTCTCATATTATAATGCACATACCTTTTGATCCACTTCTGGGAATTTAACCTGCAGATGTAGTAGCACATGGCAAAATGGAATATGTTGAAGAGTGTATTCATGGTAAAAGTGTTTGTAACATCAAAATACTGAAGACGATCTAAATGTCCTTCATTAGGGGACTGGTTAAGTAAATTCTGTCATGTCTACACAATGGACTATTAATCAGCTATTGAAGACAATAAACCAGCTCATTATGTATTGCTATAGAAAAATCTGCAAGATGCATTGTTGAATAAAATAAGTAATTGGTGTGTGTATATTTGTACACGCCACTATTTGTATTAAACATCTATAACGCAAGCATGTATGTATTTGTACATATTACCATTTGTGTTAAATACACACATATATGCACATATACACAAACTGGTATTTGCTTATATAACATTTAGAAAGTCTCTTGAAGGATATGCAAGAAATTGGTAATAGTATTTGCCTCCTGGGACAAGATTTGGGTGGTTGTTGAATAGAGACAGGTGTAAGAAATAGACTTACTTTTCTCTATGCTAGTATTACTGCTTCAAACAATAAGTTAAATTAAGGGGGGGTAAATCTGTTGGTCAAGTAAAATTAACCTGTTAAATGTGGCTTTCCAACCTTAGTATAAATTACAGCTGCTAAAAGTTCTATTTTAAATCTGGTAAAACTTAGACTCTGAAATGGGAATTTACTTACACAGGCTCACACAAGCAAAAGCCTCACGACTTTTGATGAGATAAAGTGATTTTACCCTTTTAAGATCCCTATATCCCATATAAAAGAATGGTACTTTCTGTGAAAAATTACTGAAGGAAGAAATCAATGAAACCCGCATTAAATAAATAACCCTAAATGGACTAGCTGAGTGAAAGAATGAGAATAAACCTGATTATTTACCCCATCTTTCATGTCCTGGTGATTAGACCACCAGAATAACCTTGGGCCTCGGTGCTCGGAATATATATTTAAAAAAAAAAAAAATCCTCATCCTTATTCGGACTCTACTTGTTTCATTTTTCAGCCTTTCCATGATTTGGATCAATCTCCACATCCAGAAGACACAAAATTTCTCCTCCAATACTAGCTAAATCTCTAATCGCAGCTGGTATAAGCATTGTGGGCTTTCCAGACAACGATGGCATTTCACCTGTGAATATGCCGTAAAGGGTTTTTACTGGGGGTAATGTGTCCCTGTAGGCATGCTATGTAACTAACGATCCCTACTGTCATTTAGGAGAAACAAACCCAGAATTTCCTCATGCGATGCTTGCTCATTGGGTTCAAACTACATTTTCATTTAAACATCTTCCTGGCAGTGATTACAATGCTCAGTGACTGAAACATTTCTGAGTGAGAAACTACTGCAATGGTCAATGAATGAGAAATCCAGGCTGAGATGCACCATGACTACAGAGCACCTGCGATGCAGGATTGCTGTGACATTGCTGTGAAGCCTAGCAGACACCACAAATCCTTTTATTAATCTGGAAGTAAGGTAAGATTTTTTTTAAAAGCAAAATGAAAGAAGCCTGGTATCCTGAAGGTACTCAGCAGGTGTGAGTAGACCGAGACATGACATTATATCCCCAAGCAATGGTATAAAACAGCATCTCGCAGGTGTCTTCTGATCGGTCTCAATCAAGCCTGCACGTACCGTCACACTAGTCACTTTAATTTCAGCAGCCTAAAGAGTAATCTGCTAGACAAACAGTCCCAATAGAACTGAAAAGCTGGAGCTGTGTTTTAAAAAAAAATCTTTGCTGCAATGATTCTTGCTGTGATGATGAGTCCTCAGAAGGATAATTCAAAGTAAACACATTCACCACTAAAGAGGAATAAAGAGAGAGAAGTCTGGTTTACTTTAGTGTTTAATGTCTCTAAAGACTTGGATTACTGAATACAATTTATCTCTATTATGTTTTGAATATACTATCATTCAGACAAAGAGATGACAAGCACACTTGTTTGATTTCATAAAAGGTACTAAAAACAAAGGAACTTCCTAAGTTCTGTCCTTATGATGAACATAGAATCTTTGAAATTTAGAGCTATAAATATTTAGCCTGAATCTCCATTTTACAGATGAAGAAATCAAGATCTTCAGGGGGAGGAAATGACACGATCAACATTAAGCCAATTGATAACAGCAGAGCCAGAATTAGAATACAGTCTCCAGTCCAGGGAGCTTCCCTTATAATGCCACAGTGCTATGTATGGTTTGATGTACGCCCTTTCATAGGCAAAATAGGCTTTTTGTAATTGTGCATATTTTCCATTAATCAAATGACTGACAGATGTGCTTCAATTACTATAACAGTCATTGTCACTTTGTTTGCTTGTTAACAGTGAACACACTATTTTTAGCCATTCTGGTTGTAGGTGGTGAGTATTTTGCTTTTATTTCATAAAACAGTTATTGGTAATATAACAGGAGACAAAAGGCAAAAAGAGGTGACCATTTTTACATATAAGCAAGATAAAAAGAATAAGTGTGATGGACGGTTTTAACTAGGGATGGTGAATGGAGAAGAGATTGTATTCTTCAAAGTGAACTTGGCATGTGTGGTCAATGAGAACAACTGGATGAAGAAATGGGGGCAGTCCTATCCAACTTTGAAACTCAATATCCATTCTACTACCCCATGATCCTATTAACACACATTTTGAGTTTGATCCATTTCTGATTCGGGTCACATGACTTAATTCTAAAATAATTTTTTTTTTTTTGCAAACGAAAAAGTGGCAAGTTATTTACTCGTATCTTCTTATACTCAACAAAAATGGGAGACCAAAGAAATAGTTCTACAACCATGAAAGTTTACCTATCTTGCTATCTGTATAGTGTTTGATTACAAAGCCATAAAAAGAAAAGATCCAGACCTATACCTGGATAATTCATGTTCCTTATCTTTACCACCAGGCTCCTAAATCACCTCATACATATGCATCTATGTTAAAAGGTTATTTACAATATACCTTTTCATCTCCCACAAATTCCACCACAATTTACATATGCATTTCATTTGTCGTTTCTGCTCTACTTTCACATGTGGTAAGTTCTCCCATCTGTACCTGCCAACCCAAATTTCAATTATTCCTTTTTTAAAATTTATTTTTAATTATAATTGACATACAATACATTAGGTTCAGGTGTGTACAACATAGGGATTCAAGATTTATATACCTATCATCACAATAAGTCTCGTGACCATTGTCACCGTACATAATTATTACAATATTATTGACTGTATTCCCTATGCTGTACTTTACATCCCCATGACTTATTTTATAACTGGAAGTTTGTACTTCTTGATTCATTTCCTCTTTTCTGCCCAGCCTCCCAGCCTACCTCCCACTCTGGCAACCATCAGTTTGTTCTCTGTATTTATGAGTTTGTTTCTGTTTCATTTTGTTTGTTCATTTTATTTGTTCATTTTGTTTTCTAGATTCTACAAATAAATGAAATCATACAGTATTTGCTCTTCTCTGTCTTATTTCAATTAACATAAAACTTTCTAGTTCTGTCTATGTTGTTGCAAATGGGAAGATTTCATTCTTTTCAATTATTCTTAAAGATCTACTTCAAATTAAACTCCCTTCACAAAATCTCATCATGTCAACTGAAAATCATCTCTTCCTCTTCCGATCCCCACCACAGCAATTTATCTATGGCCCTATTAACGTAAAGTTCACTTTTTGTTTCATATTTTATTTATTTGCAAATATTACATTACTAAGTACAATTTATTGAAATCAGGATCTCTCGCTTATTTCTCCTTTAATTTTGCATAGTACCTGGTTCCTAGTAGCTTCTCCTAGTAGCTTCTCTATAAATGTTTGTGAATGAGTGAATGAATGGATGAATATAGTCTATTCAAATGTCTGTAATAATAGTTCGATGAAATAGCTCTTATAATGGTTCATCAAGCAAATATCTTCCAGAGTTAAGCTTCCTTTGAACCAATGAACAGACAAAATTCAGAATCCAACTATTTACTTTTCCTTATCCTTTTTTGTTTTATAATTGAAACTTAAAAGTTATAGCTAACAATCAATAATCAATTGTCTAAAAGGAAATACTATTAATTCAGAAAATATCTAAAAGAGAGAAACGTTTTTAAAAAATAAACAAGAGAATACATTCTCAGGGAGTCTACAATATGGCACAATAAACAGATATAAATCAACATTCTTTTCATGTTTTATGTTAGCTTACAAAAGATAAAGATTTCATGGAAGGCTTCCGTAAGAGATACTATTCTTCTCTTGAACTGACAACTAATTACATTGAAATTCACATACATTTTAACTTGATAAGAGCCATTAACATATATTAAGCAATGCAAACAAATAGTATTCTGAGCCTTGAAGAATATGATGATTTTTTTTGATGTTAGTACTTTCAGAATTACATGTGAATCACATAAGAATAAGCCCGTTCTTTTGATGCACCACAAAATGTCACAGTTCCTGTTCAGTTCATGTCTATATACACCTACTACTTTGTATAAAGTCTTACAAAAAGGTTTACTACTTAGCGACATGTCTATAACTTTTTCATACATATATGTAGTTCTGCACATATTAAGCTGACTAGTATGAAGGCAATATTTCCTTTTTTCTATAAATTATTTCTATTAAAGCCATTTTTAGGAAATATCAAATGAATGAAGAATTTTATTTTCATATCACTACCTACAAAAATCATCGATTCGATTTCTCTTAAATTTTATTTTGTGAAATGCTACTTAATCTGAAAGGGAAATAGTTTGAATTTATTTCCCATTTTGATTTTTCTGTCCCTATGTAAAAAAAGAAAAAAAAAAACCAAGAAAACCATTGAGTTGACAATTTAAAAAACAACTGAAATGCCATTCTTTAGTATGAGTCATATCTCCTTTTCTGTTAATCTCAAACTCTTTTTACCTGCCTATAACTTTAGTTTCAAAGTTTGGGGTTCCACGGATAACAGAGAATAAGGTGAAGGTTGGCAAAAAAGAGGGCATGAAGGGATGGGTGAAAAAAATTTTAAAAATATTCATATTCATTGAGAGTCAAAGGAATGATAATTAACATATAATGAAATACTTAGAAAAACATAGGAACGAAAATGAAAAAAAAAAATAGGAGATGAATTAGCAGGAATCAGACTATTTTCAGGAGCCATAAAAAATTCCCTGAGAAAACAAAGTTTGGGGTCCAAGTGTTAATAAGTAGTTAGTATTTGACTTTGGCTTCCCTTGAAGTGTGTTTAACATGCTCAAACAGAATCTTTGCTCTTTTCAGGTATTTTGCAGCTTGGCATTTTAAATTTCTTTTCTCTTTAATAGAAGTCTGTATTATTAGAGATGGAGCTAAAAGGAAACCTAGAATTTTTCTAAACCATTTTGTAAAAGGGAAAGACCCAGCACTGGAAGCCAACTTCAACACTGATCCTATTCTCTTAACTTGAAGCCAAGTGACAAAGTGTCACAGCATCTCACCAGTTTAGCTTGTATTTAGTCTGAATAGTCTGACCATTTTCCCCAATAGAATCAGCATGCAAATTTCTATCATGCAACTTTTGAAAAGCTGTATTTAAAACTACTGTGTGGGAGAGTAGAACAATATGTGAAGGAGATTTTATGCTAGACTCGACAAGTTTTAGTTTCTGACACATATAGTCTTTATTTGAACAAAGGCAAAAATGTATATAGTATGACTTTTTTGATAATTTCTCATAAACAGGTTGCTAAAACTATAAGCATATGTTTGCCTGTATTCTCAAGTTCATTGTATATTTTATATGTAAATAAGCTATAGATGGGCCAGCCCAAGTAAGTAGAGAAAAAGAAGGTTAATGTGAGGTTGACAAAATAGCATATTTGTTATTTAATTCCTGAGTAGCCAGAAAATAATTATATAATTCATGTATTCTTTCAGCTAATATTTAAATTCTGTTCTAGTTCTAATCAGTTAATGATATAGAGATTAACAGACAGCCCTTATAGTCAGAGTTTAGAATATTGTGAGACACAAGACTGAGTAATACACTTCTTGAGTAAGGATCCAAGTTAAGACCTTCCTGGAATAGATTGTATTTGATCCTGGAAGAATGCACTGAAACTTATTAGGTAGAGAATGAGGGAAGGGAAGGAGAAAAGGGAAGGAAATATTTTATTAATTCAATAATCAATTTATAATACTCTAATATTCCAATAATCATGTGCTTCTATGAATGAAATCTAGAGTCAAAGAGTCACTAGTAAGATAGCTTGATCTAAAAAATGGCCATATGGCATGAATCTTTAAGCATGAGATTTCCATACTTTTTTAATACTTTTAAAAGAAGAATTTAATATTTTTAATACTTTTAAATTTAATACTTTTAAAAGAAGAATGTTCTGGCCTTTCCAAAGGTTAGTGTGGGATTACAGCCTGAAACTATGCACACATTTGTGTTTCGATTTTAAGTTGTTTTCCAGAGGTAGTACTTAACCTTCAATTAGGGAATGCTGCCACTAGGTGGAGCATGGTGGAGCGGTTCTAAAAGGCTTTGGTTTTCAGTGTGACTGAGTAAGAGGGTCGTGGACCCCATGATTCCTATTTCTATTTCTTTTCATTTTTCTTTCAGAAACAGTAACTTAGAAGGTGACTGTATTTGGAGATGTGGCTTTCAAAGAGGTAATTAAATTAAAATAGGCCTATTAAGGTAGGGCCTAATCTTATCCGATATATGTCCCTATAAGTAGAAATTAGGATATACAGAAGGACACCAGGGGTGCTCATGCACAGAGGGATGACCATGTGAAGAAGCAGCAAGAAGGCATCCACATGCAAGCCAAACAAAGAGGTCGTGGAGGAAACCAACCCTGCTGGCACTTTCATTTTGGACTTCCAGCATCCAAAACTGTGAGAAAATAAACAATCCGGTCTGTGGCATTTTGTATGCTAGTCTGATACACGATATTTAGTAATGACAGCTCTTGCAAACTGATACACTCTCCAATTCCTCTTTCCTCTGAGCAGGATGTGTTAAGGACTTTGCATTTGAAACTCAGGGCAAGAGATCAGTTATTAAAAATGTTTTTAAAGCAACTGCATTTTAGAAGAAAATTTTAATTTAAAATTCTTTAACAGAGCTATAATGTGCTTTTCACATAAACCAACTTTATACCGATGATCGCATTCTGACAAATTCTAATTCCAAATTTTTTTGAAACACTCTTCCTAAATCCTAGTAGGTCAATATCTCTCCCGTGAAAAGCATCCAAATACAAACGTGATAATGTTAGTGAAAAGGTCTTGTAAATTATAAAGTACCATATATGTGCAAGAGATTATCATTTATGCCCATTTTTCTGAAGAATGATGACTTCTTTAAAAAATATTCATTGTTTCTGTCTATCTTTTTAGGCTTCCATTAGAGTAAAGCTCAAGAGAAAGCAATGATAGATCTTGTGAAGTTAGATAAGATTGTTGTACTGACATCCTAGCAATTTTTTTTCTGGGCATACATCCTCCTCATCACCATGTCTAGCACTGGTGACTACTCTGACAATATGGAGAAAAGTATACTAGTATCTGCATAAATAAAATAATGAAGCCCTAAACAAATAACTTGTATACAGAGAAATATATAAATAGGGTAAGAGAAAGTTCCCCCAGAAAATATGAAAATTACACTGAAAAATTTTCTGGCCCTTTTTATTCGGTGTACGTCACATGGTCATGGAATAACACTTTTGTGCCTTTAAGCACAAAGAACACAAAATATTGGTAATCTCTGGTGCTTTAGAATTAATTTTCAGGATATCCTCTGGTGAATTTATGCTTCAATATTATTTAATACAAAACCTTATATGCTAAAGAATGATCTATCCTGGTTAGAGGTTGAAGTTTTGGTCTCCAAACTTCCACTTAGTGGAGAAAAAAATCAGATGTTTACTAGTTTTGTGATTTTCTTACAATCTGAACAGATTGGAACTACTGATTATGGGTTTTTCAGTGCGAAGGGAAATTCTCTTGTCTCATTCTCTTACATTGTCATTTATACTCACACACACACACAGATATACACACTTTTCCTAGAGCAAAATTAAAATATATATTTAAAAAAAGTAAGCCAGGCAACAAGAAATGACTTCTCACTCAAAAGAGGTTTTTAATGGTATTAGCAATAATTCCCTCCCACAATTATGTTACACATTACACATTTTTTTAATGGAATTATAGACTCACAATGTTTTAAAACTCAAAGGGGAGACCATTTGATTTTCCAAAGAAGGAAGGCACTTAGTGAAGAAATTCTTTCCTCATGGTTCATTTTCAAAATGAAAACAGCATCTTTAATCTTATATTGCTGTATTAAGTGTAGTTTCAACAGGTATTTATGAACACCTGCAGCTATTTTTTTATTCCATATCTATGTATACATAATATATCATTGTGTAAATACAGAATTGAGATGTTTGTCATTTTAAACAGGGAGCATTTTGTGTCATGGAACTGCCATTAAAATATGAAATCCATGACAACACAGTAATCATTTAAACATCAACGTCAAGAATATTTTTAGCACCTAAACACTGAGTGAAATTAATTTTAGATTTGGTTGTCATAACAGTCCCTTTGAGAGGTGAGATTGCATAGAACAGGACATGATTTATTGCAGGTAAATCAGAAATTTGGTCTTGATGACATGGATTTCTATAGACCATGTTTTTCAGATATCAGAAAAAATTTCATGAGTATGTAATCTTAAGTATTCTCAATATTTCAACTATTCCACATGGTATGGTTTGAGGTACCTCATGCTCCTGCTTGCCTTGTGCTAGGTATGTTCTGGATTTCCACCATACCTATTAAAATATGGCTCCAAGAAGTAAATATCTATTTTAGATGCAATCTAATCTGAGGTGAGAAAACAAGGACTTCAACTCATACCTTGGATCCTCTACTGCCACTATCTTGGACACTGACAATGGACTGCATGCATGAACACTCAGTAGGAGTGCTCACTTTCTTTTTGATTCAATAAAGAACTCACTCCTTAACACTGATTCAAGTTTTTTTTTTCTTTTCTTTTAGGTAAATTCCCCAAATCATTTTTCTTTCTTAACAGTCCTGGTATTATAATTCTTGTATTTGACTTTCTTACCAAACATGCCTCTTCTCTTGAAGACTGGTGATAAGAGTTACCTTGGTTAAGACTGGGTAACATTTCAAGGCTATAACTCATGGTCTCATCCTAAGTCATCTGTGCCATTTTTAATATAATTGAGTAATAAATCATGATTCCATCTATCTTGAGGTGAGTTCTCTGGGAGTAGCCTTTGTCTTCCCTTCTTACTCAAGTTTCCTTTCTACCAAACATACTGGGCCAGTAGGTCGGTATTATATGCAGTGAAAGGAAAAGCAGCACTTTTCTAGCATGAACAACATCTCAACTCCTCACAACTCACACAGCATTGGATTTGTGCATCTCTTGACATAGTTGCTGAAAGCAAACTTGAGGAGTTTAAAATGGAGGCATACTCTTTTATAATTACTTTCTATTATTACTTCAAGAAGCTGATTTATATCAAGCAGAAGTCCGTTCAAATAGGTCAGAAATTCATAAAATGGATAACAAGAGATTTATCTTGTAGTCTGCCCAAACTGCCAAAGCATGGGCTTAATGAAGAGTGCGGGAGCCTTTTCAGCACACTGGCCCAGAGATTAGTATGCTTTCATCTAGTGCAAGGAAAGTAAATTCACATATTTAAAGGGATCAAGTGGTAATCTAAATTAGCGAGTCACACTGGATGAGAGTTATGGAACCCTAAAGATACTTATTTCTCCACTTGTAAAATGAAAGTATGGTCTAGAGTCTAGTTGATACTGATAATATCATGGAGTCATCCATTCATATTACTCCGGATAAAAGTTTCTTTCATAGCTCTAAACAGGATATTTCCATATGAGATTTTCATACATTTAGATGTTTAGAACTCTAAAAATAAAATACTGGATAACTGGTGGAATCTGGAGTGTGTGATAATTTTTTTACTGAGCAGATAATTATAGAAATGTACCTTTCTTAATAGTTTAAAAATCAATACTATACTTGAAACCTCATCAAGTCTCCCTTTACTTTACACTAAACTATTATGAGGCATTTTAAAAACCAAGATGTATGGTTTTTAGTAAGGAGCTTGATCATTTTTATCTAACATACATTTTTCAGATTTCTCACCAATAAGAAAGTTAAATATTCTCAGTGCAGCCAACATTAGTTTTTAAGTTTATTTAATTAATTCATTCATATTTAATTAATTCATATTCAAGATTTGTAGGATTTCAGCTTTAGGTCAGACACTGTGCCATGCATTGGGATAAAAGGGTAATAAAGACAGATTCTGTCCTCGTGTAGCAAAGAGTTGAATAAAGAGAAACATCCCTATCAGGTGTACTCTACCATTGAGGTTGTCTGGGAGCCAGAGCTGGGATGGATGTTGGCAGCCCCACCAATTGCTTACTTATTCCAAAAAGTGAATGAATCCTCATTTTGAAGCAAGAACAAAACAAATTCTTCTTTTACATTTAATTTACATTTAATTTATGATTGGCCTTAAATTTAAATTTCCATAAAAGCTTTATTTCAACTAGATACCATTTAAACGATCAAAGAGAAAAATTAGAGTCAATTAATTTTAAAAGATAGCAAAAGGCTATTTCAGAGTGTACTCAAAATAAATTGAGATTTCTTTTAAAGGCCTGGATGAATATCACATTTTATAATGCCTCGGGCACAGATTTTAAACGATAGTGTTAGAACAGAAAAAGATGTAGAACTCTGAAAATGGGAGATCATTATAAATAATAGAGAGATGAAATGCCACCATTCTTTTTTATCCATTATTTAGAGCTTATTATGTAACAATATTTGATGGTACAGAAGAATTTTTAAATTGGCCGGTAGACAAAAATTTTTATCCATACATGATGGTGGTTAGCAATTCATTTGCCATTAAGAATGTCAAATACAGAGGAACTAATAACTAAAACATTCTAGGTTTCATATTTCTTACTTTCCTTCAAGAATAATACTCTAAATGTGAACCATCAAAGTAAACTTGACAGCGCTTTATAGCATTCTTTCCCCTTTTTGAATCTATTTAGTTTTGTGACAATTTGACAGTCTTAAGCATGCCATGGAATACAGACAGCTAGTCCAACCAGTTATTATTCTGAGAGTCAATGAATGAAGTTTAGAAATAAAGGAGAATTATTTGGCCATCCAAGAAGAGCTAAATTTTATAACTGGCTATTAAAAGATGTAATAAACAATATTTCCTGTCAATCTGGAAAGGTGAAGAAAAAAAAGAGTCTAGCTGTTTGTGAGCTCTAACTGCTTCCTTTGCCTCCTTCTCTGAAACTAACTATATCATATACTCTTAGACTCAAGAATAAAACCATCGCAGTCCAGATAAAATGAAGAGTATTTTCTTGGTCGATGACCAGAATGAGTTACATGTCAGAGGCCAACTATATACATTTACTGGCTCAGGGATTATGAAGTCAATTTCTTAGAGATGAATGATTTATTTCTTGACTCTGGGAAACAGCAGTGCTAAAGAGACAAATCAAGAAAGCAATGGAAATTACTCATGTTTTAGAAAATAACACTACTCAAGTTATGAGAATGAGAATGCTAATCAAGTGAGAATGAAGTCACTTGCTATGTACTACTTTTTCTTCTCCAGTTTAATGCAGAAAAATACCAAGCCCAAGAGATATACATGTTAGACATTAATTAAGAAAACACTTAAACATAGGAGGCCAAATAAATTTCCAAATTATTTTCCCCGTATGTGTTCACTAATTCCTATAACATGTTCACATGCCAGCAATTATCAGAGCCTCACAAACATAGATTACAGTGTCGACGAGTACTTCATGAGGTGGAACTAACTCTACCAGTAATATGCCATGTGATCCTAACAAAACATACTCCCTCTCTGTCTTGGCCATTAAAATGGGATAGGGAGAGAGGGGCAACACGATTTTATCTATTCTCTTTATAGTACCATGAATTTAGTTGTCTCTTTATAAGTCTGTGCTCCTATGTTTTCTGATATCGAAGAGAGGCTCTATGTTTTATATTACTGACAAGGAGAGCAGTAATAGACCCCTACTAGAACCAGAAAAACGAAGCATTTGCATAGATAAAATGAATGGGTAGGCTACCTGAGTATTTTAATGAATGGTGAAAATATCTTATTTTTGATAGTCAGATGAAAAAACAAATAAAAACAAAGTTTTCATAAAAAGTGTCACAGCCCTAGAAAGCCCACATATTCTGTTAATTGTGAACGGTCATCTAGAGAAGGCCATTGGTATATATATTTTTTGTCGAGTTAGCTAGTTAACACTTTGATCCTTAGGGATGAAATAAGAGTACACAGGATTCAAGGAGTTGAGCAGAGTTTAGCACAGGATTGAACACATAACAGATGGCCAATAAATATCCCTTGTATAAATTAGTAAACAAAAATGGAAAACAACTGAAATGGAGATATGGTGAAAAGGAGCAAAAACAAAGCTAAGAAAACCATCAAATTATACCTACTTCATAGATTTATACATTTTATTTTCACGCATTTAAATAACATTTGCCTTTTGTTAAAAAGAAAAAGTCAATGTCTATTGGACCTCTGGAGAACAATATCCTTCTCTTCTATTTACCAATAATAAATTGTTATTAAAAATGCATTATTTTAAAAGTTTTATTCTTGATAATTTCTTACATATGGACATATGTTCAATGTCAATAACCTAATTGGTTTTGAATCCTTTATGCTGTCAAATTTTTACTTATTTCATTCAGATAATATAAGGAGATATATCAGTTAAAGCTTATGCATAAAGAGTTTTATTGCTGAGGTTCCTCTGTAGCCGGCTCTTGGCTTTTTAATACACAGTAGTAAAATTAGAGGAATTTAAATATATACCTTCACAAACCTTGTTCTCATTAGAGGTTTTATATTAAACAATTGCATATAAATTTTGAAAGTTAAAAATGTCTATACCTTAACATTATAAAACATGATTTATTTTAAATTCTTATATAAAAATGACATGAAAATTGGATTGAATATTCAACTCTCCTTTATTTTACATCTCAAAAAAGTAAATTCTAAAAAATAAATCTACATAAATCAACAAAACAAAAAAAATTTCACAACTTTAAGCATATACATTTAAAATACCATAGCCATAAAAGGATAGGTCATCTTTTAATTATCTCTGCATTCCTCAAAATGCATACAATAATGCCTAGTAAACTATACATACTAATAAAATGATAAACACATAGCAACTTAGGAGAACTGAATTTGTTTTTTGAAGATACATAAGAATGTGTCAAATGGAAGTAGCTTTTGAGCTGGGTTCTTGAAATAAAAGTAAAAAGATCAGAAAAAAGACCAGATCATATGTAGAGGATATATAAAGAGTAAGTATTTAATGTTCTGTCTACATAAAAGCAAATATCCAAATATTTGAAGCTAGACATAATTGTCCAAACATTTTAAATCTTAAAATTTCTGTATTTAGATAAAGAATATCTACAAAAAAATTACAGCTAACACCATATTCATTGGTGAGAAACTCAGAGCTTTCCCACTAAAACCAAGAACAGGGAATGTATGTCTTCTTTCACCACTCCTTTTCAACATCCTACTAGACATACTAGTTAATGCAATATGACAGGACAAGGAAATAAAAGGTATATAGATTGGGAAGAAAGAAAACTATCTTTGTTCTCAGATGACATGATTGTCTATGTAGAAATTTCAAAATTATTGGCAAAAAAAAATCTGGAACTAATGAGCAATTATAATAAGGTGGCAGGACAAAAGATTAATACTAAAGTCCATCACTTTCCTATTACCAGCAATGAACAAATGGAATTTCAAATTAAAAACACAATGCCATTTATATTAGCAATGAAAAAAATGAAATACTAACAAAATATAGAAAAGATTTATATGAGGAAAACTACAAAACTCTGACGAAAGATGAACTAAATAAATGGAGAGATATTACATGCTCGTGGAGAGAAAGACTCAATATTATCATGATGTTACTTCTTTCCAACTTGATTTTTAGATTCAATAAAATCCCAATCAAAATACCAGCAAGATACTTTGTGGATATCGACAAACTTCATCTAATGTTTATGGGGAGAAACAAAAGACCTAGAACAGCCAACACAATATAGAAGAACAACAAGTTGGAGGATAGATATTATCCAATTTCAAGTCTTATTATAAAGCTATGGTAATCATAGCGATGTGGTATTGGTGTAAGAATAGATAACTAGATCAATGAAACAGAATAGAGGGCCTAGATATAGACCCACATAATTATAGTCAACTTATATTTGCAAAAGGAGCAAAGGCAAAACAATGGAGCAAAGACAGTCTCTTCGACAGATGGTGCTGGAACAACTGGATGTCCACATACAAAAAACTGAATCTAGACACAAACCTTATACCCTTCACAAAAATAACTCAAAATTGATCACAGACCTAAATGTAAAATGAAAAATTATAAAACTCTAAATCGTAACATAGAGGAAAATCTAGATGACCTTGGTTATAACAATGACTTTTTAGATATGACAATAAAAGCATGATCTATGAAAGAAATAATGAATAAGTTGGACTTCACTAACATTAAAAACTTCTGCTCTATGAAAGGCAATGTCTAGAGAATAAGACAAGCCACAGATTGAAAAAAGATATTTGCAAAAGATATATCTGATAAACAAGTCTTATCCAAAATATACAAAGAACTCTTAACACTGAACAACTGACTAAAAAAATGGGCCAAGGAGCTCAATAGATACCTCACCAGAGAAGATACACAGATGGCAAATAAGCATATAAAAGATGTTCCAAATCATATATCATTAGGGAAATGCAAATGAAAACAACAGCTATTTTTGTTATTTTTTAAAAAATTGGTCCATGTATAGGGGAATAAAAGTTCTTCAAAACAGTTGTTTAGATCTTTTTAAAAAAGTCTTAAAAAACTTTACCTATGCATATTCGTGCATGTGTGTGTGTGCATACATGCACATGTTCACTAGTTAAAAATGATTTTTTTCTCTAGATCACTAGTAGGACTAATTGAGGATTTTCTTTCCTAAGAAGTTGTAACTTTACAGGCATTTGTCCTATAATCTGTTTTTCACCTTGACCTAGCTTAATTATCTTTCTAAACAAGATCTTATCTACTGAAAAGTAATTAGAATTATGTGAAATTGACTAATGAGGTACAACTTCATTTTTATTCATTTGCACGCAGCTTTATAGAGAGTCAACAAAATTAAAACTTGGAAGACCAATTTGAACTTTTCTGTAAATATCACATGTCTCTATGTCTAAGAACATGGATACATGTTGCATTTGAAATAGCTTAAGCACTTCTAATAAATGAGTGAGTTTATGTTCTTATTATGGTTTCAGTCTAGGAGTTTCTGAGCCTTCCCTGAATAACATACTTCTGGTAAATAAAGGCCAGGACTTTATGTAGTCGAAAATAATGTCAGTCAATTGATTTGAACAATTCATCAAAGAGTAAATAAAGGACATTTGACAAATTGATTATTTATAATTGTCTAACCCAAATTATCAAGAATTGATAGATCAAAATTTTCACATTTCTATTAGTTGAAGTGTCAGATAAAGGCCACTCAAAAATTAAGTTAGAAAAAGTCATGAAAAGGTATCCATCTAGTTCATTTCAAACGCTGCTCATCTTTTAGCCACACAATAGCAGATCTGAGCACATAGATGGAGGAAAATTCCATTTTCTTTATCACCTAACAAGCATCTCAACATGCAATGCTCTCCCATGGAACTTTAGGTAATGATGGAACTTTAGGTCTGTTTCTGAACTGTCCAAGCCAGTAGCCAGAAGCCCCTTGTGACTACTGAGTACTTGAAATGTGTTTATGACTGAAAAACTAAATTTTAAATTTTATTTAATATTATTTAATTACTATTTAAATTTAAATGGTCATATGTGTCTAGGGTCTAACATATTGGGCAGTTTGACGTTAAAGTAAGGGAAAGTAATGATACTTTCCTGGAGCTAGACTCATGAAGTGTCATGCCCTGATCAGATAAATATACTGCCTTTTAATAACCTGTAAAGTCAGGCTATTGTCTTTTACCCAGGGGTTCACCTTTCTTTAGATTTGCCCTTGAACTTCCTATCACTCCTCAGAAGACGTGTATACAGCTTTGCTTCATTACCTCCTGCACTTCTTTTGCTTAGAGATAAGTTACTGTTGTCCTTGTACTTTCCTAAGCTCGGGCTGCTCCTTGGTCCTAATACAGATGCAGCCGAAGAGTGGGCAATGGCAAGATTATCTTATAGTATCTTTTGTGTGGACCTATTATGACATTTATTAGAAAAATGATTAACTTAATCTAATTTAGAAAATCTAAATATAACAGGCTGGATTGAGTGGATTTTTGTGTGCTATCAGAATTATAACCAAATCCAAGATTAAAACACTCAGTGTTAAGCATCACACTCTAAATATGCTTCACAGAATCAAAGCGATATGCCCTTTATAGAGTATATGAAAAGGTGAAGAAGTACCATCAACTCGCCACCAACCAACATTTCACTCCTTCTTCCCATGTTTATATAAGAGAAAGACCAGAGATAGGGGGCATTTTCTTGGAGCTAAAGACATTTTCATTCTTTTTGAGGAATGCAGAGTTCATGAAGTCAATTGCCTTCCTTTCTTGTGGGTTATGGGAAGAATATTTCCACTCCCTGAAGCCAAACAAGGGTAAGCTCGAAGAGTATCATGCTTCAGTTATAAATCTTGAATTCTTGCCAAGGAGAGATTGGCATCTTATTCTCTGATCAGATGCTTGAAAAACTGAGCAAATAAATACTCCTATCTTGATAGTGTAGCTAGAGTAGAAAGTGATTCAAGAATTCTTAGAAAAATATGACTTGTGTCATCTGATGTTTGGGGCCTATGAGAATATAAAAAATGGTGCTCATTTCTGCTGCAGAGATTTGGAAATCAGGTTATCTGCTAGAATTGATCATGGAAGAGGCCATGCAGTAGTGTGAAGTGTAAGGAAAGAATATGGGGGTGACAGCCACTTCGCCCAGTCTCTGCATTCCTTGAAGGGCACAGAAAAAAAAAGAAAACCTCTGAATTCCCTCTGGCTCTACATGTTGAAGTCTTGGAAGGCTGTGGCAAAAAAAAGGGGATGCTCTACCCAGAGAAGTCGTTATGATTGCATACCATTGATGTGGTCATTTGAAAACATAGTTGGCCCTCTGAGAGGGTCCCAGAAAATTGATCGTTACTTCATGAAAACCGTGCATATTCTATGGAGACCACTGTATCAACTGAAGCCCTAGCAGCAGACACAAACAGGCTAATTCAGAATAGTGCCATGAACACCACTTTACTATCTTCATGTGTCCAGTCATAGCAGATCTCTGCCTTCCCTAACCTTTACCCCTTCCCTGAAAAACCATAGGCTCTGGGCCCAGAACAGGTCAATTGAAGTTACTATAGAGAAGCCTCTTTTATTCTCCTCCATAAAGCTAAAGATCATTGTTTTGGGCTCTAAAACAAAAGATACATAGGCTGAAATCAGTCACAATATTAGTTTCATGCTAAAATGTACCACGTAGCTGGAGAATCATAGAATCTTCCCAGCATGTTATTAAGAAACAGGAAAGGAAGATTTGAGAAAGTTAAAAGTAGAGATAGGAAGAACAAAGAAAAACAAAACATGGATATGTTTCATGTTTATATTCATCAAGTTAAGACTACTCAGTTATAAAAGAAGTATGCATACACTTTTTTTTATTTATGTCTTTTGGTCCATTTTTAACAGCACTCAATCATAATCTACATTAAGTAAATGTTTCAATGTCATAATCACAAATTAGTATCATATATCACATATCACTAATCTTTACTGCACACTTTTCAAAAAAAAATCAAAACAACAAAAACCAGAAAATTTATCAATAAGGTAAGGTGGAGGACGAGGAGACCATTTGTAAATTTTATTTTTTCATTTTAAAAAACCTGTCTCGCTGCTGTTGAAACAAACACATGGTGGTAAAAATAAAATAGTTCAATGTTTAATTGAAAGGGTAGCCACATCTACCTCAAAAGTCCCTTTGGAAACTGCCTCTGAAGATTCTTTCAGATTAACCTCGATGGAGGGAAATCTTATCTTTTGAGGGTGAATACAGTTTTTGCAGATAGCCTAAACTCAATTTCATACATTTTTTTCATGTGTTAGATATCAATCACGGTGCTAAGTTCTGAGTATAGAGCATGTTATATTAAGAAAAAAAATATCTAGGCTTGGCATCAGACATAAGTTTAAATCTAAGCTACAGCCTTTATTGGCAGTCTGGCTGCAAAAAAGCTCCTTAGCATCTTTGAACATTTATTTATTCATCAGTGAAAAGGAAATAATTACTTTATAATCATTTTGAGAGGATTTAATGATATTTGTAAAATATATAGTACCTAGGATTTGTAAAATATATAGTCCCTAGATTTAGTTAACATCCAAATGTTATCCACTCCCAATACAGAAACCTTTACTATGTCATGGCTGCTAAACTTAAAGTCTAGCTGTGGAGACAGACACATAATGATAATTACAATAAAATGTAACCAGTTCTCTTAGATTGTTATGGAAATAAAAAGACAGATGACTGACTCTCTTTGAGGAGCTGGAATAGAGATATTGGATCTGAGGCATGCAGAAGGAGAAATTTTTCAGGTAGAAAAAGTGTTGGACATAGAGCAATCCAGGCAGAGCCAAAAACAAACGCAGAGAAGTATGAAATGTTCGGTGTATTTGGAGATTAGGGAGAAGTGATGTGTGGCTGGGGTCTATGATGTGTAGGGGAATGATAGATGTTGCTAAAGGAGTAGTTGGGGACCAAATGTCAAGGGCCACGAATGTTGTGCTAAAGGGCTCGGCATTTACCCAGAGGGCAATGGGGATCCAACAGTGGTTTCTAGCAGGGCAGTGAAATGAGTGGATTTGTTTTTTAGGAATCATTTCTCTGGCATCAGAGTGGCTGATGAATAAGAGTGGAGAGAAACTGGTGTTGAAACTTACGGCAATAGTCTCCTAACTGGACTCTGAGCCACCATTTTAGACACTGAAGTTGAGGTGCCTGTGAGACATCTAATGCAAACCACAGTCACAAAACTAAACATAGGGAAATCCCACTTAAGTCCACATAAATTACAGGGTAATTATTTCCACTGCAAAAACATTCCTTGCTTTATAAAAGGATTAATTTCAGGATCTCAGAGTTCCTTTAAATAGCAAACTTCTTAGTGCTTTTAGGCATCCCTTTACAGCTCATTAGCTGCTAGACAGAGGTGGAGAAAGTCAAGAAAATCTTAAAGATATAGTTTCAAGAGTTCTTATTAAAATTATCACAGAATGAAAATAAAACTTTTGAAGTTATTGCTTAACCATGGGGACAGGAATTTGATTTACCAAAAAAAAAAAAAAAGTTTAGAGGTAATTTATAGAAATAGCCATATCTTAAGATGAGGACAATGTATTCCATAGTATGAGTCTCAAAGATTTTGACCACCACACCTCAAAATATTGTTGGGAAACCTTATTTGAGGAATGCCTTCATAACAGTCTTCGTACTATCCTAACTTAGCTATGTGTCCATGAGTGTCTTACTGCATACATAAAGTATAAGTATACAGTATGCCTTATGAAGAACTTTATGTTGAATAAGTTCAAAGAATCCCTTGTTGCTAAAAAAGAAGTTATGTGGCAGAAACCGAGAACTGCCTCTTAACATGCATTCTTATTTTCTTCTCTGGTAACAAAATACATCTATATCTATATCTATATCTATCTATCTATGTATATATATATTTAAGAATAGGTTCTCTATTAAAAAATAAAAAAAAATCCTTTACTAGTCTTCCTTTTAGCTATGAGTAGCCATCTGTCTAAATAATGGCTATTAAGATATAAACAAAAGTATGTTATGGGACTCTAAGAAAAGCTGATTAAAATTAGCTAATTTGTCTTGAAAGAAAATATTTTGCTATCCTTTGCTGCTTCTTGCTGCCATCATGGAATATAGATGTAATGGCTGGAATTCCCACATCCAATTTGAATTAAGGGGAGATTACAGCTATCACTGAGGATAGAGAAGCAGAAAAGTGAAAACTGGATCCCCAATGTCCTCTGAAAATCCTACACAAGCTATATCTTTTTATCTCCTCTATATAATAGAAATAAATGTTTACCTTGTTTGAACTACTACTACTATGAATTTTTGTTGTTATATTAAAGTGAAAATCAATCCTGACACAAGTTATATCAAAATAGAATGTAATCTTGTCTACATAAGTTATCAGGATAAACATGGACAAAATAAATAAAGGAGAAATGTTCTAGCATTCTGAATTTTCTAGTTTGACAGATAATGATGATGAGAATAAGAATATCCCCTCATGTGAGTACAGGATTTTAGAGACAGCAATTTCTCTATCAATGACCATGTTTAATCCTTGATGTAACTTGTGATAAAGCTGCAGGACTTCTATTCTCCATGTAAACAGATGATGAAATTAAAAATCAGAGTATCCTGCTCAAGGTCAAACAATTGACCCTGATGGAGTTAAAAATCAAACTCTTTGACTCATAATTTATTGCTTTTCTACTGATAACTCGCAGGTTTTACATGTGAAAATTAGTTATATTGTTATATGTCAATAACTACCTGATTCACTTTTATGATTCTTTATTTAAAGGAAATTAAAAAAAATAAAAAAAGAGAGAGAGATTTGGCTTCAGTAGTTTTCCATTAGACTTCTGTTTTGGCCCTGTTGGAGAAACACCTTAAACAACAAAAAACCAGAGAATGATTTTCAGACGTTGGAAAACATACAGGAAATGTCTGTTATCCTTGAGAGAAGGGAAACAAACATGGTGAGCATTACTGTTGCTCTAGGAGGAAGTTTCAAGGCAGCAGCATAGAAAGGAATAACACGGGGATCCCAGAAACTCCCTAAGATGAGCAAACGGAAATTGGAGTTCGGGAAACCAAGGTGTTTATAACTGCAGGACGGAATACTGAAGAAGAGGAAGAAAACTAAATTTCTGCACAGTTCCATAAGTATTTGGGGCTGACCTGCACATACGTGACAGGAAAATTATCCAAGGCTAGAGAAAGAACAACTAGAAAGAATTCTCAGAACTCAAACAGAGCTGGGAGAAATTCAGGGCACGTAACAGAATAGAACAGACCTGGTAATGCAAGAGACTTTGGAGAGAGCTCTCAGGGAATTATCTTGTATATATCATGTTAATAAAATTCCAGAAAAGTCGACACCGTAGTCACAGATAACAGATGGAAAAACAGACAGTTGCCTAGCCACCTCGGACACTATAAAGTCGAACATAAATGACAATTGCGGCACTTCTATTTGAACTTGGTATCTATTATAGAATTAACCAAGTATGCTAGTCATTATTTCTGAACAAAGCGCTGTTCTACAAATTGGGTTATAGCAAGGAAGGAGGATAAAAAATTTCTGTCCTCAGAGGGTAGGGGTGTGGGGGGCTGAGAGAATGGAGTGAAGGGTTAAAAACGTACAAATTAGTAGTTGATAATTGGGTCAGGGGGATGGAGAGCATGGCAGAGGGAATGCAGTTAGCATTAATGTGATGGCTAGGTGGAGGGCCGGGGAGGGAGGGAGCAATTGCAGGGGCGGATCGTTTTATGAACTATATAGATGTCTAACCAATGTACTGTATATTTGAAGCTAATTTAAATAAATAAGTTTAAAAATTTTTCTGTTCTCATGGAGTTTATATTCTATATTCTAGTAGAGAGTAGTAGAGAGATAACAAATGTAATAAGTTTTATACTGGAAAAAATAAATGCCATTAAAAATATAAAAGAGAATAAGGTATTGGGATATGTTAGGAGGAGGGATACTAGAATTTTAATAGATTCATAGATTCATCAAAGTAGATGAGACCAAAGCCCAGAGAGGAGGCCAGGGTGGCCGAAGAGAAATAAGCAAAGAGGAAAGCAATAAAGAGAAGAGGTCAGAAATACAGTGAGGGATCAGATCCCATAAGGTCATTGTAATGATATTTGCCTTTTAGTGAAATGGGGAGACAGTGCAGAGTTTAAGGCAGAGGTACACCATGATGACTCACGTATTTTGGAAGGATACTCTGGCTGCTGTTTGGATGAGGTTCCAAGGGTGCTAATGTAAATGTGGGAGATCAGTGTATAGGCTATTAACAACACTCCAGAGGGGAAGTGCTGATGGTTTGGGTTAAAGTGGAAATTGTGGACAAAGTGAGAAGTCGTCAGATGATGCTTCTGTGGTAGAAAAAAAAAAGTCACAAGAGTTTCCTAACAGATTATCTGTGGGGTATGAAAGAAGAGTAGTTAAGGATGATTCAAGACTCTTATTATGATTTGTTTGTTTGAGTTTTAACAAACTACAAGGGTAGAGTTACTATAAACTGTAAAGAAAAAGACAGTGGATTAAGTATATCTGGGACAAAAGATCAGTTCTGGATATATGACATCAATGACAGCTAGTTAGTGATGCCACAAAACCTATTTCAGAAAGAAATTCTAAAGAAAGTATAAGATTTGCAGCATGGTAACTTTCAAATGTTTTAAAAAAGCTACAATATAAAATCCTTTTTTTCCTTCCAAAGAACATAATAAACCCTACATAACTGCATATTTTAAAAGAATTAAGAAAACACAAAAGTTCAGACTCTTGCTCCAAAGTGAAGTCTCCCACGTCATACACAGAAACATTAAACAGCCTACGGAGTTCTCCCAAATAGCCCGCTGTGCAACTTGAGCAACATGGATTTGCAATTTAACTTCTGTTTTGCCCATCTTATTTTGTAAATGCATGCTCTTCATGTTGCAGTACTGTTACTGACATAGACTCGTAAAACAGGGCCTACCTGTAAGTACTGAGATCTCAGACAAGTTGATGGTCTTTGAATCACTTATTTGGTTGCAAGCTGCTGGACTGTTGACATGACTAATAGTTGCTCTTTCATAGACGATAACACAGGAGGTTATACAGTCATAAGATTTAGAGATGGAAACAAATGTACTGGTCATATGAACTGATATTGTCATTTTACATATTTGGAAACTGAGGACTGGCATAGGGAAAGGATTTGTCATAAAATGTCAAGGAGGTCTGATTTAGTTCAGTCAGTTGCTTTCAGGAAAAATGGTATTTAAATGTGATGTAAAAATGATGTGAGGAGAAAAATGGTTAAATTCAAACAACTTATTATTTTGAAGACTGTAGGTAACAAGAAATATTTTTTGCTGCTATCTGCCCACCCCCTTTCCCTTGCTGCTTGAAACTGCAGTGAACTGGACCAATAATTTACAGTACAATTTGCATAGCCAAAGAGAAAGCTTCTGCTTGAGGCTGTTAAAATCAAAGGTCATATTTAATACCAACCTTTTATCCTTTGTGGACTCAAAGCTGTTTCAGGATTTGTCATTTAAAAGTCATAAATAATGTGCCTTCTTTTGTGGCATCCTGGATACTTATAATCTCCCCTTTCATATTTTCTTCAGTACAAAAATTCATAGGAATGGGAATTTATTTTTTAAAAAAACAGGAAAGAAAAAGCAAAAAGATAACTTGGCAATTTCTGTTAATAATTTCAAAAGTTAGTCCTTGAACTTTGCCAGTGGAGATAAGATGGTTAGCATCAATGACATGTAATATAAAGAGAAATATAGAAACAAATGACCTGTTTGCAGTGGCAACTGCTCTTGTCAGAGTTGTGTGCTCTGAGCCAGTCCCAGTAACGTTATACCAGTGTTGTCCCGTGTTCTTCCTCCAGCATAACTTGTCAGGATATGATGTGTCAATCTTTAATCAATGTCAAAAGTTCTGTATAAGAGGGTTGGTTCCACAGAGAACATTCTTACCTTTCTAGGCAAAGAAATGTGGCATGCTGTCACTCTCCCTTCTCCTTTTAATGCAGGGGTCCCCAGTTCCCAAGCCATGGAAGGGTACTAGAGGGTGAGCGAGTGAAGCTTCATTTGTATTTGCAGACACTCCCCAGCACTAGCATCACCGCCTCAGTTCCATTTCAGATCATCCTACATTAGATTCTCATAGGGACACTGGTCCCTGGTGCCAAAATGGTTGGGGGCCATTGCTTTAAAACATAACTTTCCCAGCGAGCCTGAGACAAAGCTGAAATGTGCTCCCCACTCTTTTAGAAATGGCATTTGTAGTCAGGAGGGAGCTCTGCATAAATTGATAGAGAAAATCACCCTTTGAAAAGGGAGCGCCCTCTACATGTTTGGCACTCCAAATCTGAGAAGTATTATTATGCTCTTGTATTTTACAAATGCTCATATCATATTATTTTCTGGTGTATAAATATTTATCTCATTTCATCTGCAAAGCCATTTTTAAGGTAAGTATTATGCCACTTTCATGACGATGAAAGAATTTTCAACTAAGTTGACATACCTGCTATCGCCCAACTTGGCAGGGACAAGACCAGGTTGTAGTTCCAGTCTAGCTCTCAATTTACCACTTTTAACTGTTTCATTTAGGCAACTTATAGTATTTATTAGCATAGGATTTTATACTCCCCCAAATCGATTTATCAAATTTGACAAGAACTGTGTCTCTATGTGGCCGAAAAGATAGCTAAAGCAAACAGCTCAGACTACCCAGAGACCTTACAATGCAACTAAATAGTCCCCTATTTAATATGACTGAGGTGCATCTTAAAAGAATAGATATGCATAGTCCACTTATTCCAAAGGAGCTTCCAGTTGCACTGATTATTATGGAGGCTGTGACTATGTGTGACTATGAGTGAGGTCAGCCTAATCATGGAACTAGGCCCACAGTTGGGGGAATACTTGTGGTGTCAGGTTAAGGCAAACTCAAGTCAAAGAAAGGGAGTACAATATTTCCTTAAACAGTTACCTTCCTTTTTAAGTGTCATGTAATTTACAAATATTATGATGCATGTTACTAGACTGTCAAACTCTTAATTAGGCCATTTCTCAATCCATAGGATGCAATTTCTTAAATGAGGGGCTGACACATTTATCAAGCATCTATACGATTCTGCATCATGCTTCACAAGCATTTACTAATTCACTTTCTTTTTTTTTTTTTACAATAATCATGTGAAATCAATGTTATATTCATTTTACTAATGAGGAAATTAAGAATCAGAAAAGGCAAAACATTTACCCAATATTTTATATTTAATAAGTGAGAGAACCCAGAATCAAACCCAAAATTGATAATTAAAGGTAATGGTGAATCTTTGAGCAAGCATGATAAATTTTTTTCTACAAATCTTGGTGTGTATTACTTCTTTTATTTGCAAATGTTCTTTTTTGGGAAAGGTGCTGATCATGTTTAAATATTTTTGCTAAAAGAAATCTGAGGGGAAGTAGCTACACAAAGCCAACATCATCACACACTATATGCCTGTAATAACGAAAGAATGTCATAACTACTGACTGGCTTCCAATTCAGTCACATTTTCCTGTATTCCAAATAGTTGTTATGATTAAGCAACTTACATAAGAGTGAAAACCACCATAAAGGAAATTGGTAATTGACTTGTTTAAACTTGTTAAAAATATCAACTCATAAGCATCATTAGATTATCCAGCTTGAAGCAGGATCAAATGGCCAAAAGTCACATTAAATATCAACATTAGGACAAAACTAAATAGCATGAATAGCTGTGACCATGTAAAAATGGTCGGAAAGGAATGACTTTAGCATCTTTCTTATCGTAAAGAATATTTGCCATTTTGAATTTAGTTGTATGACAATTGCTTTCGACACTGTCATCTGCAACCCAGGTCCTTCCTAAGGAATGGAGAACTTATTCCTCAGCTGCTGGGAATGCTCCTGGCTGAAATTTGTCATGCTCTCAAAGGCCCACTAGAGAGAGTTAAGACAAAAGGTCACAGCCCACTAATCTCCATTTCAGAGTCTGTTTTCCTGAGCCAATGATAAAGGAAAAGGAGATGAACAATTAATAGTCATCATCCAGCAATTTAAAAAGTCTTTCTCACCCTCATCCCACTACTGTAAGGTGCTAACCTTTAGGATTTCAATTGATGGACTTCAGATGGCAATATTTCATCAGAATAGTTATGTTTCTTCAATTAAGATTTTACTCATTTTTCATTACCCATAGCACTGGGCCCTAAGTTTAAGTGCTTACTCATAATCACGTGAGCCTTAAACAACAAACAAACAAAAAGTGAAACAAACAAACAAAACAATAAATTCAAGACTACCTAATGTGGAGATAGCCTCCACAACACTCTAACATTCTTTCGACTTGCATCTATTCTCTCCTAGCAGGTCTGCAATTAAGAGGCTTCCATGTTGGCCTCCCCTATACCCCAGGGATGGTTTTAGACAGTTTAGATTGTTCTCTCTTATTTCCTCCAAAATACTTTTCCCCTGTAGAGGAGATTCTGCCAAAATTTTCTGGTTCTATCCCTTAGAATCATATGAAACAAATCCAACTCTGACATAATTCTTTGACTACACAAAAATTGCTTTTTAGTTTCCCTAAAAACGTCATGCAATACTCCCAGATTTTTAAACATTTCCTCACAGGACTTAATTTAAGACTCCTTCTTCCCATCCTGCTGCCCTCCTCAGTATGCATTCCACTTCCTTAATATCAGTATTAACATGTTAAATATAGTCACAATTCATTCACTACACAAGCAGTTGTCTTTCTACTATGTAACAGACACCATGCTACATCCTAGGAATAGACTCCACAGAGAGCTCAGAGTCCACAGTAAGTTTAGGAAAATTTAGTTTCCTCCCTGAAACCAATTTCCAGGCCATTGTTACAAAGACAAGGCAGTGTATTGTTATGTTCTTTGACAGAATAACCCTAATGTTTTCTTACATACCATCTCCTTCCATTTATATTCCTCCAAACTGACTGTTTCTTTTCTTTCCAGGAACAAAGAATTATTCCTAAATTACCATTAACCTGAACATCTTTTAAATTGGACAGTGTCACATCAAGCCATTTCTTATCTATGTACCAGTTATTGAAGTTATTTCTTATCAACCATGACCCACCCTGTTTTACTGTACATTGTCTTTAAAAATAAGGGGAAAATTGTTTTCCAGCTCTCAGTTTGAAACACAAAACAGCATCTCTCTTATGTGGAATGTAAATGAATTTAAACATTGTTCTATAAAATGCAACACTTATAGTATAACTTACATATACAAAAACTTTCTCTCCCTTAAAATATATGTCTATGTACCCTATAATAAACCATTGCTTTAAAATGCCAGGTAATTGGAAACTTCTTATATAAAAGCTTTCCTATTAAAAGAAATTATCAATAGCTTTTCTACCTTACGACAGTAGTCAAGGTAGAAAACAATTTTCATATAATGTTCCCTTTTTCATTTTATGTTAGAAATAAAATTTAATTCACAAGATTTGAGAGCTTATAAGAATTTTGGAGACCACCATTTTGAGGTGAGAAAACTGAGGTTCAGAGAAATGCATTATTTGTTTAATTTGCTATAGGGAGTGTATAGTAGACTTGGATATAAAGTCTGGTTTCCAATCCATCACTTTATTTCACAATAATGTTTCCTTTGACTTCACTAAGTGATAAATGTTTTAATAATGTAGTATTGAGAGTGTGACGAGATGAATACACTGAAGCAGATAATTTGATGTTTCTATTGTGTTGATTTTATTTTATAATCTATGTCAAGGAAAACATGTTTACTGATTAGTACTTACGCTACAGTAAGCATATGGCAGAACAATGGTTAAGAACATTTGCTTTGAATCAGACAGACTTGGATTCAAACCCCCACTCTGTCACTTACTAGCTTCTTGACACTGGACAAATCACTACTCTCAGCTTCGATTTCCTCATCCCTCAAAGGCTTGTGTTGATGAATGAGTTACTTTGTGTAATGCACTGTACGTGACATAGTAAGGTCTACTTGAGTGTAGACTATTGTTTCTGCCATTGTTATTGTCGTTTCTAGATTCAAAAATTAACTTTTTTCCTCCCTCTTTTCATGTTCAGTTTTAATTGTCATTTTTAAATTTTTTACTTAGTATCAGCCAAAATCAAGCCAAATTAAAGAAGCCTAATCCAAGGGGGAAAGTTTCATTCTATTACTGTGGGTAAATATTCTCTGTTAATGAAAAATATAGAAGTCAAAGAAAACACTTGGAGCAATATAATATCTGTAGGCATGTCTCAATGACTATCAAATCTTTTTACCATCATTTAAAAAGTACTTTTATAAATAACATATAATAAAACCTTAGTATTTTATTTAAAAAATATGTAAAGTCAAATTTGAAGATACTTTTGTATATGGCTTTGCTATAGACAGTTTAGTAAACATACACAATGTGTCATTTCTTTCTTCCAATCTTATTTTACAAAGATTGAGTTCTGATTACTTCAACCCGTAATCCATGACCTATGACATATTAATGAATTCTGGCCAATATTCTATTCAGGAAACCAAATTGTATCAATGGAGCTAAAAAGTGAAATTTATAATGATAAATGAAAAACACTAAACTCGAGTTCATCTTGTGATATGTGGGGAGATATGAAAAGGAGATAACGACATCTTTTGGGCCAGTTAATCCGGATGATGTAATTCATGGCTATATACATTATAGAGTACTTTAAGAAAAAATAGGCAAAGGCAGAACAGAGTAAGAGCTTTTTTTTAAAAAAAAAAAAAAATTATTTGGACAATATAAAACTTTCTGATTTTGATTTGGTTTTTAGATTTGTTTCACATTTATAAAGCTACATATATACACCCCAATCTATGGCCACAATCCAAACTGATATTCCGGGTCCTGGCTCTATGTTTCAACTGCCTATCGTGTGCCTAAGCCAGACGTCACACTTAGTCATTTAGCTGGGTTGGCAAACTTAGAATCACACATGTTTTATTTGGCTGAGGCAATGTTATAAAAATTAGAAAACTTTACATAAAATCAAAAATTTAACTTCTTAAATATCAGAAGTTCTGACTAGTGGTTTTCAGTCTCGTTGCCCATTGGGAATCATCTGAGGAACTTAAGGACAAAAAGCCATCCTGAACTGTTTACCAGATGTGAGCCCAGGTACTGGTGTGCTTTTCAGGCTCCTCAAACAATTCTTACATGCCTCATGGTCCACTTAGCTGGGGCAGAGTAGTAGAGCTTCTCTAAGGTGTTGACTAGCAACATCAACATCTCACTCTCAATACTCAATGTTAGAAATGCAAATGATCAGGCCACACCTAGACCTATACAATCTTCTTCTTTTCAAAAGAAACCATGAGACCAGGTTTCAGGAATCTGTGTTCTAACAAACCTTCCAGGTGATTCTGGAGCACAATCAAATTTTAGAAGCACTGCAATAACAAAGACCCCATGCATCTCTATTAGTTATTGTAGCCTGTTTTCACTCAGCTAAGTGATGTACCTAGCATATTAGTTTGCATTTGAAGACCCCCTGAATGAGCTCATTCTCATTTTCCCAAACCTAAGCATTCTCTTTATGACAGAAAAATTTAAATTTCCTCTTTCCGATTAAGACACAAGGACACTAACCAAGCTTCAGACATCGTTTTCCTTGTGGGTGCTGATGCTACCCTCTCAATTTCACAGTCATTCTTTCTTTACAGTTCCACTGCCACTGTTCCAGTTCAGGCTCTTATCTTAGCCAATGGAATTGTTTCCTAACTGCTTCTTTGTCTCTAGTATCTACTCACTCCAATCCATTATAAATACTTCTGACAATCTTCATAAAGTATAAGCCAGGACATAAACTCCCTTAGCTCAGAATACTTCAGTGACTCACCATTGAATAAGTTTAGTCTATTACATCCAGAATCAAAGAACCTCGATGATCTGGTTTCTACTACCTTCCCATACTTCTTTCTTATCATTCCATTTCCCTTCTAACCTTAAATTCTAAGTGGTTAACTATCCCTTAAATTCTAAGTGGAAAATATTAGTTCATTAAATAAGCAATGTCCTAAAAATCTATGGACAGAAATATGTTTTTAAGAAGTTCCTCTAAAGACTGAAAAACAATTAGAAATTTGATATTCAATATTGCAATAGTTTACTGAAAAAGATAATTTGAGAAACCTCTCCTTTCCATTTTTAAGGTAGTTTCTCTATTATCATTCTCTTTATCAGTTAAAAGAAACACAATTAAGTCCTCTACACATGTATCAACCAAAAGTATCTTAAAAGATCTTGCCCCAAACATGTGAAAGACAAAGGAGCAAATTAATGTGCTTATGTGATTCTATGAGAAGTTGGTTTGATGGGCAGAGTTCTGGTAAAGATATAAGAATGGGTCCTAGCCAATCCTGGCAGTTTGTCTACCTTTAATGATAATTGGATTCTATCAAGAACATGAAATTCTTCAGATTGCTTCTTTATTTGAGTAGGCTGACATTTTCTCTTTGATGAAAGTCTATTCCTGACACTAATTCCCCTATTAATTACATGATTAGCGGATTAGTTGTTCTTTTTCTTCTAAACAGTTTCCATGTTCCAGAGATCAGCCAATGGAAAATGGTAAGCAGGTTTAAATGTTATCTTATCTAATAATGACTAGAGTTTAACAGAGCTTGTTTCATGAGCCATAGGCCTTACTCAGATGAGTGTGCCTGTGGGCATCATGATAGCCCAGGGACCCAGGGAGGTATTGGGTATCTTTAAGCTATGACACATATACAAATATCAGTGGTATTAAAAGGTAGAAGATATCAACAACACAGGAACCAACTGCCTGGGCCTTCAGAATATTATAAATAGTCCTAAAAACTAATTTTTAGATGAAGTGATTCAAGACAATTAAGATGGAGGGATAATGCACATGAATAATATATAGACAGAAATATAATCCAGGTCTTAGAAATCTAAAAGTAAAATGCAATTCAGGTCAACGAACATTTAGTGATCCATAAAATATTAAAAAAAAATTACAAAGATATTTGAGATACGATCCTTGTTCCCAGTGATGACTAACAGTATAAAGGTAGGATATAACAATTGCAAAACAACAATTATAATTTAAATATCATAGGGCTAAATGGTAAGAAGATTTGAAAAAGTAACACACAGACATGCACACACACACACACACACACGAAAAGAAAAGAAACCTTTTGGTAAAACTTTTTGATATGCTTTATAATTCAAACTCAATTTCGACCAGAAAAGGGGGAGTAAGAAGAGAAAAACAGAGGAGTAAGGAGAGAGAAAGAGAAATGCCAAGTATGGTGCATATTCTGTCACTAGCTACAAATCTAGAGAGAATATAAGTCAAATGAGAAAAGATAGGGCAGATGGGACTGGAAAACTCAGTGGGACCATACTCAATGGGACATGAATGTGAGAATAAATTAGTACTAACTGGCAGAAAAAAGAAAACCAATGAAAGTACTAACTGGCGGGAAAAAGAAAACCAATGAGAACCAATTGTTTTCTCATTGCTCAAAAATTGCTCAAAAAAGGAAATACAATATTCATGATAACCGACACCATTGGAGAAACTAAGATAAGGTTTTTTGGCTGAGAATGCTCATTAGAATGTCCAGCTTCCATTTCAAATATGTTTATAACCATTCTGAAGAATTTTATAAACTTCCCGGACATGACTATTCTTGGATTCTAGATTTGTTTTTTTCAATACTAAAAAGTCAGCATCTGGAAATCCAACCAAAAAAGTAATAATCAGTATTTGTTCTTGCACAGAAGATTTTACCTGGTCTGGTGTGATGATCTCTAGGAGGCAGAACTAGCAGATACCATTTGAATTGTGAAAATATGTTTGTTCTTTGTTCTTCACTCGAAGATAAAATGGTGTATGTATACAGTAGAAACTTATTCCTCCAGACATTTTTTTCCCTTTTCAGTTGAACAGACCATTTTTATCTCCTCCCTATATATTCTGCACTGTAACTCTGACCCTAATTTTCCCTAGACTAGCGGTATGTAGTTTAGTAGACTGAATCCGATATTTTCACTAATATTTTAAGATCAAATAAACACACACTGAAGAAATCTTGTAATTATCTAAAGATAAAACCAGTTTCTTATAGCTATGTACCTTCAACACATTTTAGTGATCAAAGGTGCCTGAACACTGAATGTTACAGGTTACCTAGGAAACTTACAGTGACTACACTTACAAAAACACAAAGCCCTCTTACTGAAGCAGAATGCCATTTTAAAATTCTATTTTGGGATTGGTAAAAGAAATGGTTAACAAGTACATATTAGTACATAGATACTGTTCTCTGTTTTTTTCTCCTCACATTAATTCAGTTGTTTTCTATTTCTACCACTGATTTACTCTTTAAAAAATGCTAAAGAATATAATACTGAATCGAGAGCAATGATTTATATTATCAGCTATGGTGCAATTCACAGATCTGAATCTGTTGTTCCTCAGATGATCTGATAAAAATTTTTATGCATTTTTAGCATTTGGTGATGTAAGTAAGGTGAGCATCCATATAGCATGCCCGGTACAATCCTAGTTTTTGCCTAAAATCCTGAAAAAATTCTTAATGGTGCCCAATTTTACTTGAAAATGTTCAAGGTTTGGATGATAAATTATATGATTGCCATAATTAACTGTCTAGTATATGCAAAATATATTGAGGTATATAACTAGAATAATGGGTATCCTGAAGAAGCTAAAAATGTATAATCTAACTGAAACAATATAAAAAGTAGCACACTATATTAATTACAATATTTACTACTAAAAAAAAGTTATTTTTGCATAATGCACACTATTAGCAAAGTAGACAAAAATAATAGAATAGATTGCCTAATAGAATAGAGTGTATCAAGAAGACACTTCCCCGTAGTCTATGAAAGGAAGAAAAATTAAGTGTATACAGAGTAGGTTATTAGATTCTGAAAGCCCACAGCAGCTTGGTTAGCAGCAAAACCAAAGTCACCTTGGCTACCTTCCCAATTCTAAATCTACCAATGATAGACTGCCTCAGGGTTAGTACTTTATTAGATGTCCTGAAAGTTGCAGTGTTTTCTGAAATCCAATTACTACATCCATTACTATCACCAGACAAACTTATATAGCGTTTCTATATTTGTAGGGTGCAGTGCACACATAGCTTAGCAAAAAGGAGCTTGAAAAGTGCTTCTGGGTAATGATGGTGGTGATGATAATGATAATGATATAGAATTTTATTTCTTTTAAATTTATATTTCTATTCTCGTCAATTAAAAACAAACATGAAAGGTCCCCTACCACCAGCTGGAAGAAAATATTGTCTTTTATTTTCTCAGCAAAACTTGTTATTTATAGTAAATAAAAATTAAACTAATATGGCCTGGTAAAGTGCAAAACTATTTTAGGGTTCAAATATCAATTCGGCCATCACTTAGTTCTGTGTGCTTAACCCTTCAAGGCTAAGTTTTTCATTTTTATAATGAAGAGCATAACAATCCTACCACAAAAAAAAATGTGTTATAAATATAAATGAAAGAAAATATGTATAGTGTCCTGCATGATGCCAATCAAACTTGAACCTGAATGTCGCTTCTCAATCATACATAATCCCCAGAGTAGTAAGGGTTAGTATTATGAGTTTCTTACAATGGCCCCATCTTGTTAGTAAGTTAGAGTGGTAGTTTTTAAACTCTGATATGTAAATACTTCAGTCGAAGTACTTGTTAAAATACAAATTGTCAAGCCTACATGCAGAATTCTAATTTTCTATGTCTGGAAGATTTTCCAGGATTTTTAATTTCTTACTAGCACTTGCCTACCTAGTACCACATACCATAGTTGCATAAATACAAGTTAGAGAAAATGAAGCCGTGCCACAACCTCAAGGCCAAACTTTCATATTAAAAAAAAATGTAGCTAACCACTTAGTATCTCCCTCAGCAGGTATGTGCCAAACTAAATTTACTTTAAATCTTAAAACTATTATTGCTTCTGTAGATGACCCTTCTACCTCAAAACCTCAAAGTGTTCATCCTCCAATAGAAAAGTGAAAAAAAAAAATTAAAACCCTCATATATTGCAAGTGAGAATGTAAAACAGTGTAGCTGCTTTGGAAACCAGTTGCCAATTCTCAATTTAAAATGAAGTTAGCATATGACTAACAAGTTTAATTCTAGACTTATACCCAAGAAAATTGAAAACATATGTTCATATAAAAACTTGCACACAAATATTCATAATAGTATTATTCATAATAGCCCAAAAGTAGAAGCAGAAATAATTTCTTTCAACTGATTAATGGATAAATCAAGTTTGGTATAGCCATACAATGGATATTATTCAGCTATGAAAAAGAATAAAATACTGACACATGCTACAACATGGATGGACCTTGAAAACATTATAAGTCAAAAAAGCCAAACACAAAAGACAACACAGTCTATGATTCATTTATGATCATTCATTTATGAAGTGTCCAGAATAGGCAAATCCGTAGAGATAGAAGTAAATTAGTATTTGCCAGAGGCTGGGGCAAGATGGAATGGGAAGTGACTAATGAGTATGGGCTTTTTTGGGGTAGAGAGATAAAAATGCTCTTGAATTAGATAGTAGCGATAGTTTCACAGTCTTGTGGATATACTAGAATTCAATGCATTGTACACGTTAAAGAGGTGAATTTTTGTTATGTGAATTATATCTCACCAAAAACAAAACAAAACAACAACAACAACAAAATGGTTCCTCATTGCAACAAAAACTGTAAACTTATTAAGTTGGTAAATGAGACTCATTCTTCTGTAGCCCCTCTTAATGTGTTCTATCCCCCAGCCTAAGGTAACCATTGGTTTTCCTAAGTGCTATATGAGTTTTTCCCTGGTTTAAAGCATATTATGTATATCTTTGCTTTATGTACAGTTGCCATAATGTATCACACAATGTCAGCACTCCATACTTGAATGTTGAGTAAAAGAGCAAACTTTTTTATTTTCAAAAACACAGTATGTCTTCTTTTTACACATAAGCCATCTCCATTTGAAGTATGAGTATGCTGAAATCCTTAAAATAGGAATAAAGCAGAATCTGTCCTTTGCAAACATTACTGCCATTACTGCAGCCATAAATAAACACACACCTATGCATACTGCACACAAAAACTCCTGCATAGACATACACATAAAATACAAGAATTGGCAAGGAGATGTTATAAAGGCTAACAACTACGCTGTTTCTTCAAGCTGCAATGAGTAAAATTATTTTAGCAGCAATTTTAGAAAGAGAAGTAAAACTAAGGAAGCATAATTCTTGTCTTTATTTAAATTTAGAACCCTAATCCCATATCCTGTACCTCTGTTCTTAGCTTATATGATATCCTTTCCTCTGTTTTTCTGAGGATGTCAGTTCAATCTTCTCTACCTCCAGAAGTAGGCAATTAAGTAGAGTCAATATCTAAAATATTTATTGATTGTTTCTTGAATTACTCTTTATCTATTACAGTATTGTAAGCTATGCTTAACTGGGGATAAAATGTTCCCCTCTATCTAATAAAGCTAAAATTCCATTTAGTTTTTGTTAAAAATGTATCACACCACAGTAAGTAAATAGGAGGTAACTAAGGAGCATATAAAATTAAAAGAAAAGATTGAAAATCAAAGCAAAGTCTAGGAATGGAGACTCATTCTGAACTACTCCTCATTGACAGATAGAAGTCAATTACTTCTTATTGAAGTTCATGATACGTAGTCATTATTTTCAATTTTTGTTTAAAATGGATGCACCTTTAGTAAAAATTAGAATTCAGAAGCATGAAAGCTAATCGTAAATTGCTGGAGAGGGGAAAATTTGTTTTAAATGAACACACTTTTAGTTTCCTCTTTCTACTTTTCTATATTTTCTACAAGGGAACCTATTGCTTTAAAATGTCTTGTTTATAGGAGGAAAAAATAAGTGATTAGAAATGACATCAATATTTATCACTCACCACAGGGTAAAAATCTACCCTCTCTGAGTCCTGACCATCATTTTGCTAAGCATAAACACTTCTAGTGCGAGTTGCATTCCAGATTTACAATTAATAGTACATATAAGTTGAATTGGGCTAAATGTAACTAACTCTGCTCTCACCACAACTGTATCCCATCTACTCAGCAAGGCTTCCAAGTCAACCTGTCAAGGCTGATCAGCTTTGCACAGTACACATAGTACACAAAGGCAAGATCCTTAAAAATAATGGTAAGTTTATCACAATCATGATACCCTCTGGTGTTTTTTTCCTCAGAAGAAGAAATTATACATTCTTATAGTATTCAAAATACAGAATAAACTATTGTCACTATTTTAGGAAGGAAATTATACTAAGAACTGAATATCATATTCTAAGGGGATCTGTAATCCATGTTTGCCTAAGGCGCTATAACCATCGAGATTGACATAAAAGGATAACATCTGCTCCACAATTTATGTTCCAGCCTTGGTTATGGGACTGAAGTAATTATCTAGCACAACTGTCTGATACTGTGTCTGAGAGAAAAGAAAGGAGACAAACCTGACATTATGAGAGCCTATAAGTTTCCAGTGACAAAGCTCAATCGTGTTTCTTAGGTTCACCTATTCAATTTTCACAATAATTTTGTGAATTACATAGGTAGCATGATCCTCATTTAATAGTGGATCAGTTTCAGGCTATACAGGGCTTATGTTATTGTGAGGTTCTCCACCCCACAACTGTGAGCTCATGAGAGTAAGGACATACCTATATTAAGCATAAGTAATCTAGCTTCTGGTACACAGCTGAAGCACAATAAACTTTATGGATCTAAATAAATGAAATTACAAAGACATAGCTTTGGAGAGTTAAGTGCATAGAATTACTGATGAGGAACTGAGGTTTGAATCCTAACATGTCTTTTTACTTTATCTAGCCATATTGGTAAAATGTTTACTTATTGTCAAAAAAAAGGAGTCGGTGAGAAAAGGAAAGAAAAATGATATATTTTTCCAATTATGGGTAGAGAATGGTTCACACTTGTTTTTTAACTGACTGCCCTAATTCGTACAGGGCATGGAAGAGCTAAAATTTGTAGTACGCAGATATTTTGGCTCCACTGTTTTTCTACTGCCTTATAACTGCTTATTAGATAATCCTTTAAGTCCTGGTAATTACAGATTTTGATTTTTGAGAAACTCTAAAATTGGTTTTTAGAGTAGTGTTACCAGGTTAGAGGCCAAACATCACTTACACTAAATAACATAATGTAACAATTAAAATTAATAGTGGATTCTGAAAACTAAGAAAATGAAATTTTAATAGCATGAAATAAAGTAAACGTAAATGCCTATGAAAAATATGAAATGGCTATTATAAACAATTTGAATAGCCAAAGGATATAAACTAAAGTTCATTATTCTCACACAGCTTTGGAAAATTATATAAATGAAAGAGATCCACATTTGTAGAGTGTGAAGAACTGAGTTCTTGTACTATATTTACCAATTAGTAGTTTGCACTCTTGAAAAGCTTGAAAAAGTCACATTCACTTTAGTTTTCTCATCTGTAAAATAAACATGTCTCCCATTACGTTTTCTACATAATTGTTGTAAAAAATAGATGGTATAATATGTGAGAAGAAATGTTTGTAAACTTTAAAGTGCTATGCACATTGTTAGCCAAATCTGCTACATAAACTGTGGCCATGGTGCATCAACATCAATATTCCTGGGAAATGAACTGATCTGAAGGATCCCAGACCTCATTTAGATCTATTAAATCAGAATATATATTTTAATCTTATTGTCCAATTTTAGAAATGTGTAGATATCCCAATTTTGTGATGTGAAACTTCAGTGAAGGAATGGCTACTCATTTACATATCTGGTGTTACTCTTTCATAATCTAATTAGGCATTCCTCTACAAATAGAGTATATTGATTTTTTTAAAAAAAATATAGGTTTTTTTTTTTTTACATCACTATGGTATATTTTAGACATCATCGCATTGGATTCCCTTCAAATACTTAGTTCATTGCCTAACAAAAAATACATAAATCATATCTTGAGATATGATGATGATAATATTATAATCTAACAAGAGAAAAAATGCTTAAGATGCAGAGCTAATAGTAAGAAACTCTGTAACAATAATTCCAATGCGCCGGGGATAAAGATTCTCAGAATAAAAAAAGCATGAGGTTGTTATTAAATATTCTAGAGCACGTACAATTAATTTTTATGAGATCCTACATCAGACTGACCTGGAATTTCAGGTGAAAAAAAGAAATGCATCCTCCCATTTTATTTCCTTATTCTTTACTGTCATAAGCCTCTATGTATAATTTTTAAAGGATACTAGGATGCAAGGAATAACAAATCAGATTAATTCAGTATATCAGGAGAGATAACCCCTCAGGTTGTGGAAATAGAATTAAAAAATAAAGATAGTCGATATGGTCTCAGAATTTTCAAAACAAGAAATGAAGGCTTTAATAAAACTAAATATTTTAAGCTAAGAATGACCTATTTAAGAAAATCATTTATCTTTCTAATCTTTAAGCACTTAAACTAACTAGTTTAGATTTATAGTCTCTAGACATTGCCACATTTGATTAAATGCGAAAGTTCGCCTGGAAAAATATTCTTGATTAATTTTATCTGGGAAGGGAAAACCTACACCATTCTCTCTGACCTTAGCAATTATCTCTAACAGAATTCTGAATTCTTATATTTATTTTAAATGCTGTGATATATTACTGATGCAACTTTTAGTCATGCTGAATAAACCTTGAAATGCACAGAAAATCTGAAAATGACTATTTGGTTAGGTGAGAGGCCTCCTTTTTACTAAGCTTATATTTAAAAATCAAGAAGTCATAAAGCATCAATAGCAATGAGAAAAGATATGAACATGCCTTACGAAGTGCTCCATGGAACTCAAAATAAATACTTTAAATTCATATTTTAATTTATTTAAATTAGAGCTGTGACAGTGAAACAAGGTGTCTGTACAACTAGAAAACAACCATATAGCAAGACTAGATGAATCAGCTCGTACAGTATGAATTATGGGCCAGTAGAAAACAGAGGCCAAAGTCAGTACTGCCTTCTAGTTGTATGCAGAACTAATTCCTCTGATGGACGTTTGGATTCACTTCATTGTTCAATGTCCCAGACATAATTAATTCTCACCAAATACTCATTTAAAATCAGTTCTGACAAGTGCCCCATAATATCTTGAGAATTTAGTAATAAAACAAATAACATCTTTTTCTTCCCTTGTGACTTCCAATTCAAAAGGACATGTCTTTGAAACTCAGACTTTAACATGCGTGGCTACTCTTTCCTACTACAATGAAGACAATGGATTGGGGATGGGTTTATCTTTTAATCTATTAGCCTTGGTTGTTCATGCTCTGTATCTGCTGGGGTGAGTTGTTTTCTTCCTCTGGGCCTCAATTTTGTTACCTACAGAATAACATACCTGGACTAAAAACAAAACAAAACGAAATAAAAACTTGAGTTAAAGGCAAAAAACTTCAATTATCTTGTTGGTGTGCATAACAACCCTGCCACCAGACAGAACTGTAAATGGAAGCTCAGGGAATGAAGTGAATTATCTCTAGAGGCAGGTAGAGCTAGGAATGGATCCAAGGTTTTTCTGTTACAAATATATTGTTCTTTCTAACATCCTATAGCAGCTTCAAAGTTTATTCTAGCTCAGTGATTTCCATAGATTTGTTCTTCCATCTAAGGAACCAAGGAAAAATCCCTGAACTCCTACACAGACTTTAGGGAAGAGACTGATGATGGGAGCAATTACTGCAACTCAGCCTGCTCTTTTTATACAAATGTGGGACAAAACCATTAATTACGTGAAGCTTATTCTAGCAAGAGCTCTGCAAGGGTGTGACAGACTGTTAATCCTGCTGACCATGCAATTCAAGTCAAGAGCAAGTTTAAGGTGAGAAGCCTCAGTGAATATCTGAAGGCAGTGGGAGTGGGTAAAATGAAAGGCAAGAAAGTTGTATTTAACAGTTAAGTGTGTAGAGGTAGAGAGCTCAGAAATAATAAAGTCTTTTCATGGAAGTTCAAGATCTGGCCTTGCTGGTAGAACAGAACTCAACATGGTAACTTGTCTTATAAATTCTTCATTACCTTATACAAGTTAAGTCTCAACCCTACGGAAATCCATTAGTGTGCTGAAAACTCAGAGGAAATAGAGAAAAGCAGGTACATTCATGCTTGATTTTTTTCATGTTTGTTATTTAATAGAAGCACAATAAGAAATGAATCCTATATCTTTTGGATTTTTCTAGCCCAGTAGTAAAAATAATTGTCATTCGAAAGAGATAAGTGAAATCAATGTTAGAAAAAGGCTATGGTGACTTATTTGATATTCTCTGATATCCTACATTTACTTAGGAATATTGACTTTTAACTGAATTAAGATGGTTTTCTGAAGATAAAATCATTTCTGACTCTGAGAACCAATTTAAATATGTTTACCTGCTACAAATAAGAATGATAATATGCAATAATAAATATGAACTTAGCTCCATTATATGAAAAGACTGTTCTATAAGTTACAAGGAATAAAAAGACATATAAGAAGTATTTGCTGATTTCAAGGTGCTTAGATTCTAGTAAAACAGATGACCTAGTGCATGATAATTATATCACACAATTTCCCACTTCCATCCACCTGAATCTTGTTCCTTCCCAGTCTCCATGTCTTAATCCGTCAAGGCTCAGCTTAAATCCTGTGAAAAATAAATTATCTTTATATTTTGTCAGAAAAAAGTATTCCTCCAATTTCTTAGAGCTCCTTATCTCTGCTTTTTTAATATTACTTATAATTTTTCATTTTATTTTATCATTATGCAAAAAATATGTATCTTTTATTTTTTAAGATATATCCTTTTAAAGCCGCTAACCTCAAGGATAAAGAAAGAATCCTTTTGGAGCTGTCAGGAAATAAGTACAAGTCAAATACCAGCAGGGAAAAACTAAAGCTGAATTTAGATATACCCAAAGCACCATTCAATTCTAGAATGCCCACAAAATCTTCATGGGGAGACAAGAATAAACCAAGTATTTAATATTCAGCCACAGTGTTGTTCAAGTACAAACATTAACAAAAACCAATTTTTAACATGCAAGAATTCGGACAATGTTATTTTATGAGTACTTCTTGAGAAAGAATTTCACCAAGAAAAGAGAAATTTTTGGTTAAACTATGTATAAAGATCAGTGCTGAAAGCTGAATGTACTTATTTGTGGAAGGAAGATTTAAACATATGCAATGATTAAGGTCACGGTACAGAATGTAAATGTTACACACTCTGACCATGGGTGGGAGAATGAATAAGTATGGTAATTTTCTCACTTCTAATACCAGTTTAAATGATATTTTAATACTTTAAAATAAGTCATGAAGTTATATTTAATACATCAAAGTAAAAAGTCTAAGAAAGATTATGTAATTAGCTAAAATTAGGTGGAGGAGTAGAGGAAGGGGAGATATAAAAAAGAAAAAAGATACTAATTCCATCATTGGTTATAGTGGAGAATCAGATTCTGTTTAAAGAAATAGATGTTTGAGAGTAGTTAGAACATAGAACATCAGAAGCAACACACACACACACGCACACGCACACACACACCAGTTAGCAAAAACAGAGTGCAAAAAGCTTTAAAGACAGAAAAGTGTAACAAACTAATATGATAGAATTAAATGTATATCTCCCCTATTCATAGCTCCAAGAGGGCAGGGTGGTCCATCTGTTTTGTTTACTGCTGTGTTCCCAGCACCTGGAACAGTGTCTGGCTCATGACTGGCATGAAAACAATTCTTTAAAGAATGAAATGCATATAGGCTAAATGCACATATTACAGAAAAAGACTTTGAAGTTGCATCAAGCTACAAAATCCACTGTATACTATACAGAAATACTCACCTAAAACAAAGAACTTCAGAAAATTTGAAATAAAAAAATGGCAAAATATATTAGGCAAACACAAACATAGGAGAAAAAGTCATTATCCTATTAAGGTGGAACTCAAGGCAAAAAAAAGTTTTTTAAAAAGGTAAAAAATTGTCATTTAAAGTAATAAATCAATATTGAATGAAACTAAGTAGATTAAAGAGCTTTGATTAGGCAAGTACCAAATAACATAGTAGCAACATTCATAAATTTAAACACATAAGAAATATGGCAAGCTGAAATAACAACTGAAAATAGATCTTCTTTACTAGCGACCAAAAAAATTCTTAAAAACTGACTTATTTATGGTTACACACTAAATATAAGTAAATTTAAAATAGGAGAAAGGGTAAGAAAACATTCTCAGGTAATATAGTGATAGAAGTAGAAATTAATAATGAATCCAGAAAAGTCTGATATTTTAAAATATTCTAATGTATATCTTCAGTCAAAAGAGAGATCAATACCAAAATTACATGGTATTTAGAAACCGATAATGAAAATATACTGTATCTGAGCCTAAAGGACATAGCTGAGAAACTGCTCAGAGAAATAAATCATTCCATTAAATATTTTATAAGGAAACAAGAAAAATAAATAAAGTATCTATATTTAGAAATTAGTTTAAAAAATTAATGAATTCCAAGGAAGGCAGAAGGAAGACTGTTAGGATTATTATAGAAATCAATGAATTAGAAAGGAAATAATAGGATTAGTAATAAATGCAAAAGCAATTCTTTGAAAAAGAAAATAATATAAATATATGAATCATTTTTAGCTGCCAGGATTTTTAACCTTCACATTTGGGGAAGATCATTCATTGTTATGGGTGTTGTCCTGTGCATTAATGTTGAGCATCTCTGGCCTCTAACCTGCAAGATGCCAGCAGCCACTCCCCATACCTCGCCACTGTAACAACCATGGTAATTGACATTGCTAATTGTTCCCTGGGTGTCAAAATTTTCCCAATCGACACCACTGATCCAGACCAATGAAAAATAGAGGGAAAAGCATAAATCCCTAACATAAGAAATAATAAGGAAGGATCAATCAGAAAAAATAAAAGAATCAAAAGAGAACATTTTAATAAACTGTATGCTAATATAAAACCTAGATAAAATTGGTAATATTATAGCAAAGTAAAATTAACAAAAATAGAAAATCGAACTCATGGATTACTAAAGAAGAAACAGAGAAAACTGACAGGAGCTAACCATTTAAAGAGAAAACATGATTTTGCTTATCGTGGTTAGTGAAATAAGACAGAAAAAGTTGAGAACCATATGATTTCACTTATATGTGGGATATAAAACTGAAAGCAATCAATGAACAAGACAAACAAAAATTCACAGATACAGACAACAGTTTAGTGGTTGCCAGGAGGAAGGGGGGAAGTAGATAAGGATAAAGGAAATCAAACATACGATGATGAAAGGAGATTTGACTTTGGGTGGTGAAAATGCAATGTACTATACAGATGATGTATTATAGAATTGCACACTTGAAACCCGTATAATTTTATTGACCAATGTCACCTTAGTAAATTTAATTAAAAAAACAAAAAATTAAAGAATAAAAATAAATAAATATCCACTCAAATTAAAAAAAAAAAACATAAAGAGAAAACAAAAACAAAAACCAGCCCTTGTGATTTAAACACTCTTCCTTTCTTCTGGATATATTTGACCATTTAAATGAATAAGAGAAAAAAAAATCTTGGAGAAAAGATTAAGGAAATAAAATTGGTGTTATTATATAGATGCTGTTTTTTCAGCTGATAATTATTCACCTAAAAAAAAGTGAATTTTACTAAGCAACTATTGAAAACAATAAGAGAATTTAACAAATTGGCTCTGTAAAATTAATACAGAAATCATCTTTTAGCATACAAATAATCTAAATTATAAGAGATCATGGAGAAAAAAACACAAAATATTAATGAATAATAGTAATAGTAAATTTTCAGGATCTATATTAAGAAAATATCAAAATGCTTCTGAGGGAAACAAAAGAATGCCATGTATTTAAACCAGTAGATTCAATCTCATAAAGATAACAATATGTGTATATTTAAGGTGGCATTTAATATTAATGGGGAAAAGTAAATTATTTTTAAAATTGGGTTGAAACATTTGAGTAGCTCAATGGAAAAAAAAAAAAAACTTCGAAATAAATTCCAAATATGCATAAGAAAATAAAAACATTAGTAGCCCAAAGAAAAGAGATGCTGGAAACAGGAAGGATGAAGATTTTTCAGTGAATACTGTTTTATATCTTATGGTTTAGATTTAAGTTATTTAGTTAAGTGATTTGAGCATTACCTCTTCAAAAGGAAATAAATCCTTAAAAAGTGACGAAAGTTTAGTTTTATAAACATGAAAGACGGTGATCAAATAATGCCAAAACAAATGCTGATTTTGAAATTCAGAAGCCAAGCCTTACATGATTCACATTTTTTTAGATTTAAAATTGATGTTGACAGATAAATCCAATAGACGGAGCTATCAGTGCAGCTTTACTCTATTGTTCCAGATCACTACAAATCTGAGTTTTCTCTGAAATGTTTTTTTCCACATAGACAGCGTTTTATCTCTCAAACAGATCAAAATTTTCCCCTCCTGAAGATTCTTTTTAATTTTTCAATTACAGTTGATATACAATATTACATTAGTTTCAGGTGTACAAATTAGTGATTAGCTATTTATATATCTTATGAAGAGATGACCCTGATAAGTCTAGTACCCATCTGACACCACACGTAGTTATTACAAATTATTAACTATATACCTTATGTACAAATTGTTCCCTTTTGAAGATTCTAATGTACGACTCTTGTAATTGTGAAGCCTCTTTTTTCTAAGTGTGAACTTCAGAAATATTTAGCAGCAGTAATTATGAATTTGCTGAACACAACTTACTTTTTACTTAACAAACATTTATTGGATATCAATTATATGCCAGGTAGAATGAAAGACACCGGAAACGGAAAGAGACAAAAAGATGGTCTCTGTTCCTAAAAAATTCATAATAGAAATCATAAAGGGAGACAAGGAAAAGGTAAAATATAATGTAATCTGATCTAAGTTAGAATAGTAGTCATGAACATGAAGTGTAGTGGGAGGCTAAGAGACGGAAGCAATAACAACTCTTGGAGTTTCAGAGAAGGCTTTATAAAACCAGAAGGCATCCTACGTCTGCCAGACTGCCAAAAGTTATGAGTAAAAATCAAGTCCTTGCTTCATGGTACTTGAATACTAAAAGACTTAATAAATATAATAGTAAAAAATGTGATTAGTGGGATGAAATTTTGACTTCACAGAGATTTCCATTCATATTCCTTTTGCTTATTGACTTCCAATAAATTTACTTGGGAAAGTATTATGATTGTGTTAATAGCCATTAAGCCAAAACATTAGGAATTTTGGAAGAATTCATATGCAAGTAATTAGAATTTCTAGTTCCTTGGAATCTTGTCTTATTAGAAAATTCTGTTATTTAATGCTTCAGAACATAAGCACAGTTTCAAAACATCTACCAGAAATTACAGCTTCAGTTTTAAAATGGTTCTTCAAAAAGCATGCTCCAATATACTCATGAATAAAACTATGAATATTGTCATTTATCTTCTTAAATAATAATTACTAGTATGCATTCGTAGAAATATTAAAAAGGAAGACAAAATAATTACTGTAACTATAGTGACATTAATGACCACTACAAACAGTACAAAGGAAAGAATTAATCTTTAACATAAATGGAGCAAATATAACTATGTAATGTGGGGCAAATATATAAAAGAAGGAAGTCCTTTCATATAGTGGATCTGGATTCATCCCTAAGCATAATCATTGTAAATACAAATTATACTGAATCCTGCAGTGCTGCCCATGGAGTTCTGAAAGCCTTAATATTTTATAGACAGAGACATGCTCTCCTTGACTGAAGATTTTAAGAACTCGATTTTCAGATATTATGACAGGCTTTTCCATGTAAGTTACAGTTCTAGTTGATATAAATGTTAAAGTGATAAGAAAACCCAAGGCAACTTTCAAAAAACAGAACAGAATGTTGAGGATAGAAGCTCGATGAAGTGCAAGTAGCTGAGACTCGCTCACAAGAGCTGCTTGCCCAATCCTGTAGGCACATTTCTAGTCTAATCCCAAATACTGAACCATCAGCTTTACTAATTTAGAATCCCCAAAAAACTTCAGAACTGAAAAGTTATTTCTTCATCGTAAAATATTAAATTGGTAAGTAATTTTGTCTTTCTACCTGGCTAAAAAAACATTTATTCAGAGTCGATTAGTTTAAAGGTCATTGTATTTTGCAGTTACCCATGCATGCAATCAGATTTGGCTCAATTGACTCTGCTCACCTCACAGGAATGCATACAATACTATTTAAATGTCATTTACCTTTCATTCTGTCAAAAAAGTATAAGGAGAGAATACCAGTGATGTGGGGCTGTATGATGGTGCACATTTTGTGGACAGCTTTCAGAAATCCACATCTAGAGATTGGTGGCAGGTGCATGAAAATTGAGGGCCAAGAATTTAATTAATTAATTCATTATATGTTTATTGATTCTATTTTATTTAATGAGGAGTGCATGAAATACTAAAGACATTAAATTTAGAAAGGATTTAAAAGGAGAGACAGTCAACAACTTCTGTGTGGCTTAGTGGAGAGATTAAGACTGAATGAATGAAGTGGATTTCTAAATAAAATCTTATCAATAATGAGGGATGTTGAAAATAGAAAACATTGAGCTTTGGAAAGTAGAGTTCTGCCATATGGGTAAAACAGATGATGAATTAACACTTAAAGACATTCTTTATTGGGATCCATACACTGCTTAATAAATTTAACTATGTGACCCTTTGAGACTCTCTCCTTTTATATTCTATGATCAGTCATGAGAGCTCTTAGGGAGGAATAAATAATGCAGCAATATTTTTTTTCTGTTGGATACTAGTATCTGATATCAATGAAGTCAAACTACCAATATCTAATTCTCAGATGACAAAGTTTGCCCAACAATTAGGTTAACTTACAGGTTTAAAAGGAGTTGAGATAAAAATCACAAATGAGAAATTTATTAACAGCCATTAAAGAACCTGGACATTTTTAAGATATATGTTGAACTTGAAACATTATCATGGAAGAAAACCATGACAATTCTCAAATATGTTCTTTAAAACTATTTTAAGATATATAGATGTGGTCCAATATGGCATTTTTCATGCTCTCTATTCTGACATCTTCAAGTTATCTGAATATAGGAAGTATCACTATTCATGTCATACAAATATTAACAGTAAATATATCACATTCTCTGATATGTGGCTCCAAGCTTTCCAGAGTATTTCAGATACTTAAGATTTTTATACAATCCAAAAGTTTCCCTTTAATTTTTTAAAATAATCTTCTGAACTAATAGTCATTATAAATCCTTCAGAAATAGTCTTTTAGAGAGCACTATATTAATGCCTAATATAATTACATTGGTCTATTGTCAAATCCTACCTAGTTGATAAACCATATTTACTATTGCCACTTTTATTTACCATTATATTTAGTGATTATTCATTGGTTAGCCGAGTTTTCAGTACTTTAGTTTTAGCAGCTGTTTTCTACTCAACTTGAGACTTAGTTAGCAAATGTACAAGTCATGATAAATCGACCATGACTAAAATAAAATTGTTCTAATTATTAAATAATAAATATGGTAGCACTTTTTAAAATTGTAAAGTCTTTGTAAATGCAACTCACTGTACTACTGTAATTATAATAATAAGCTCTTTGAGAGAGAGTATATGCGATAACCCACATGGCCTTTAGCAGAGTCTTTCACAAAGCAGATGGTTCATTAAATGCCGGTTGAATAATAATATACTATTATAGAAAAGTTAGGTGTTAATCAAGCATTCTGTTTTAAAAACTTGCCTATAATTATACTGCATACAACGCTGCATGCAACAGGTACTCAATAAACATATGTAAGTAAAAGATTAAGCTTGATCAAACAATTACTGTGAGTTAAACTTATAATTTCTTGACTCAGACCTCCCAGAATATTTGAAATATAGTAATGCAGTAAAAGGATTTCTCTACACTTCATCAGCAGTAGGTAGAGTCTGGAATACTACCTTTAAATATGCAATACAAAGACCTTAGGAATAGAGGAAATTTTGTTTTCAACATGTAAAATCTGGTTCTTATGGATGAATTTGTGAAAACTCCAGCTTTCCTTTCCTCTTGGCTAACCAATGAATAATCACTAAATATAATGGTAGATATAAGTGGCAATAGTAAATATGGATTATCGACTAGGTAGGATTTGACAATAGACCAACATAGATTATTTCATATGGTTCTTGAAAATACATTATTTGCTCTGATTCTTTTGATAAGACTGTTCACATAGTAGCTTCAGAATGAAAGGAAGAAAAACCCTCTCTTTCTCTGGTGGCACCATGACTACAAAAAAAAGAAAGCGAGGTATGTGAGGTGACCTTCTCAATGCTGTGTTAATAAACAGGCAATTATTATAACTCATATTCTGGCCCTTTTCACATGACACCGACCAAAGGCAATTGCGGGCTCCTTTCAAGCTGTTTGTATCAATACCTTCGCTAGAACACAAAAAAGATCCAACCAGCAAGCAAGGCTGAAGTCTAGCCAGAACCTGAGAGTGATTTAAACCTCGATGCCATTGCTCTGATATTTTAAAATATATTTTTAAAACATTATTATTGATTCATATATATATATATATATATATATATATATATATACACTCAATTCTCCATTCTTCTTAGAACATAGAGTGTGCACTCATGTGGATAATCTGAAATACTGAGAATTCAAATAACTTATGTTAAATCTAGGATTATATTAAATCTGACACATAACCTAGCTTTTTAGGGGATGCCAAAATGTGCCTTTCTATTTCTCTTTATTTTGATAACTCTTTAAATTAAGTTCTCTGGCCTTGAATATTACACATTTGGCCACGGAGAAAATATTTCCAGAAACATACTTTTGATCGTAAGATGTATTTCTAGAATTAAACTTTGGCTTATTAAGTAGGCACTCAGAAAAAATGAGTCATAATTTCAATGGGTTTGATATTAATTATAGTTGGGACAAGAAAACAAGATGCACCTTCATACTAGATCACTATAGAATATCTTACTACTATAGAATCTCAAGAGAAAATAATGTCACTTTTATAAGCATAAGTAATTTTATTAAGTAAATAATGTTAATGTATTACAGAAATTAAATTATAAAGTCTATTTCTGCCTTAAAATTCTGATCATGTCTTATATACCTAATTAATGAAAATAATTTTCATTTCCTGCTAACACTAATTCAATGATAATTACAATGTATTTAGCAAATTGTTTTTTAGAAAATGTATTGAAAACCAATAGAGGATTCTAGCTATAATCTTTTCTAGAGAATCTAAACACAATGTAAAATAAATGCTTTCTTCATGCTGTAACTAGTTCAATAAATTATGGGACAGATAAGTCTGTTTTGAAGGTTTTTTTAAATATATATGGTGGGATACAAAGTAAGGACACAATTTGGATGCACATTTACTTAAAAGCAATCACAGAAGATTAAATTCACAAGAGCAAAAGACCACCAGTCCTGGAGAGAATGAAGAATTCTCATAGATGTAGAAATCAGGTGGACCCTACTTACCTACAGGTTTTTAGATATTGCTATTGATTCTGGGAGAAAACATATCATTTCTTATACTAGTGGGATTTGGATAAAGGAAACTTAAGGTCTTAAGATGAATATGAGTCGATAATGGAAAGCTATTGGGAGAAAAATGAACATACTTTTGCCCCTATTCCAGAAAACTCTTTTGTCTCACTACAACACACATTTGCTGCTGATCAAATAAATATTCAAGGTCCACCCAACTCATGTGACTTAGCACAAAATTCTCCTAGGAGATACTCATCCCTTAAAAAATTACGTGTGTGTGTGTGTGTGTGTGTGTGCGCGTGTGTGTGTGTGTGTATGTGTGGTGCACATATATATGCAGTGAAATGATTACTACAGTTAAGCTAATTAACATCTTTTCCTCACATAGTTTTCTGTGTGATGAGAGCATCTGAAATTTACTCAACCTTTTTTTCTTCCTCTTTTTCAGAGTAGTGAATGTTCAATGAATATGCTGTCATTGATAAGAACTACTCTGATTCTGCTTTTGAGTAAGCTGTCCTTTCTTGTCATAGTCATGCTGTGTGTTGACCTTAAATCTATTGTAGTATTGCATTCCTAAATTTGACTGCAACATAGGAGTATCAGCTGATTCCACCACTTTGGAAATGTATTTGACCCTATCTACTAAAGCTAACTGAATACCTTGTCTATGACCCAGAAATTCTATTTCTATGCAAATTCCAAAGACAGTGACTGTATATGTCCACAAAAAGACAATGACTAGAATGTGCCAGCCGCTTTATTCATAATTGCCCCAAACTGAAAATAACCCAAATGTCTATCATCAGGAGAATGGGTAAACAAAATGTTGCATATTCATAAAAAATAATACTCTATAGCAATAAAATGAATTAACTGGAAATACAAAAAACAATATGATTTATAGGGACATCTTCTGGGAATAATGGAAAAGTTCCATATACCTGAGTGGTAGTTACATAGGAGTTTTACACTTAGGATTTGAGCATTTTGTTTATAAATTATAACTCCACACGTAATTATTTAGGACCTAGTCTGAGATAGGTATTCATATAAGAACTGGTGATACACTGGTAAACAAAATAATAACACATTTAATTATTTTCCTGTGATTCTTTTAACACAGATTGAGAGTTATATAAAGTCAGAGACCAGTGTGACTGTGCTTCATTTTTATATATTCTATATCTGGCACAATAATAGGCACACATTGGGTAATCACTGAATATTTTGGATTAATGCCTTCATGAATTTTAAAAGAAAGAATGACTTACTGCTACAGTCAGAATGGTCAGCAAGTACGTCTTAGACTTATCTTCCCTTGATAGATCTTAAATACAATTACCTGGTTTTGTTCATCATCATATTTATAATTGTCTTCCCATATTTATAATTGTCTTCTAAATAAAAAGAATAAAGAGGATTTAACAGCAATGCATTACTCCTGTGAGGTGATGCTTAAAAGAAATAAAGTTGAATCTACAGAAGAAACAGTTATAAAGATAAGTCTATCTTTCAAATCCCGAAATTATTTTATAATGGGAATTATAACTAGATATTCTTAATGACCAAAAATAAGCAAACCAGAGATATTTTAAATGAAGCCAAGGAAGAAATTCTTCATTAATAGGATGGTAAACATCCAGGTTCTTAAGAAATGACATAGTATTTCCAACCCTAGAATGACAGAGAGAATAAAAAGGTATGTACCTAAGTTGTTGCTTCTAACTAGAACCAATGGCTCTGTCAAGGTGTTTTTACTGTCAGCTATTTCAGAAATAATTATTTTCTTCAAGTAAGAAAATAATCATCTTTATATTGATCAATGTTTGCCATGGTAAAAAATTGTAACTGGATTATCAGGAAAAACTTTCTGAAAACCTCTACTTAATTCACATGAGACACATATCTCACTGAAATTGGAAAAAAAAGATTAATAATAATAAAAAGCATTATATCAACTGTGCTTTTCATATTATTGCCTTTCTAACATTGTTCTTATACCCTCGGGGAACCGATTTGGTCTTAGTACAAAGAAAAGCAACAAATAAATAGGAACTAAATCCTACTGACAAGTTAGTTGTTTAGTAAATATTTTAGTAGTATGAAATGCATTCCCCTGAAAATATATTTTTAAATTGATCAATAAACTCAGATCAGTTCTGACCAATGGCATATAAAATATATCAAAAAGTAATCTGATCTAGCTACTTTTGCACTGAAGGAGAAATATACCTTGATTCTGGATGAAGAAATATGGTCTGATCTCCCAGAGCTCCTGGAAACTGAAATCTCTCTCTCAATTGCATACTTTACAAAAGTGTTCTATCATCTACTCTCAACCTCCAAAAGATAGTATTTCTGAAAGTAGACAGACCACTTTATTGATCCTGGACTTTACTCCTAGACATAGAACTAATCACATTGAAGAAAAGAAAGAGAAAGAGGAAATAAGACAATACTGACAAATCATGAATATTGGCAAAAGCAATGGATATTACATAAGTTTATCCGTGGCAACGGATAAAATGTGGCAACATGAGGGAGAGAGAGAGGAAAGCAGGGAAAGAAAGAAATGTGGTAGGAGAAAAAAAATAATTTATCTTCTGCTAACAATAAGAAACCAAGACTTTGAAGAAATTAGGATGTTCTTTTGATTTTCTATAACATATCTTCAGAAATACAAATTAAAGTCAATAAGTGAATTAATAAAAAAAGACTGGAAAATAAAAAGATTCTCTTATGTCTAAGAGAATGGATCATGTATTATCATTAATATACTTGTCATTCACTTATAACTATTTAAACAGTTATATGTAATATCAGTTTAATATTATGATGCATTTTTGTAACAGAAATACTAGGTATTCAATTTCATGTGTGTGTGTTACAGCTATTTTCAGCATAGTGACAGACCGTATATGGTATTTCATAATTGCATCACTTAAGATAATCACAGAGGCTATTTAGGAAAGATGTACAAAAGACAACTATGCTAGATGTGATACTGGACTAGTAAAAATCTGTAATTTGCCCTTTAAACTCAAAATATCTGATTCTACAAATAGGAAAAAGCCATATTTCTTGAGCTAATATCTATACTTTGAAAGGTCAAGTTGGACGATATTAAATGTTTATATTAAAATAATGAGTTAAACTTCTCTAACAGTTTGTACTATGAAAGGTTTAACAATTCAATTAAAAGAGATTATGACAAGTAAACAAGTAAATACTTTATAATTTGATTTGTACTGACAACATATAAAACCTTTCCAAATTATTTGGAACGTTAGGTAACATCGCAGAGTTTTTGCTGCTAAGATTCCACTGCAGTGTACATCATGCCATAAACTAGCATAGGTAAGAGGCATTGATGTGAAGTGGTAAGAAGAGCCTGAACTCTGAGGCACAGGGAATGAATTGTGAGCCCTGTTTATCATCTATGAGATCTTGGAAAAAAATCATTTATCTGCCCAAACCTCAGTTTCTTCATTTGCAAAATGGAAGTTAATAAAACATAAAAGGTATGTAACAATTCAAAAAATATACTGCAGACAGAGCATTTACCAAACAGCTCAGCACATTTTATGTAAGACTTCAATACAGAGTCACCATTATTATTAAATCAATAGAAAAATTAAAATTATTAGTATTATAAATACTGTGAGCTTTTTCCACTTAAAATGTTTCCAGCAAAGGCCAAAAACAGGTCTCAGAGTGAGGTATAAATGTTACAATTAGGATCTGAGGAAAGAAAACATTTCTAAGTTTTACTATATTAAATACATTGTGAATAGGTCGATGTAGAGTGGGAAAAATGGTTATGGTACCCAGGAAAATTTGAATTATCAATACACTTTAGGCATAATGTTGATACATATATCACAGCATAAATTTCCCCAATGGAATAAATTAACATTTAATGTGATAAAATTTGGGTTCTTTGATTCTGTTTTACATATCAAATATAGGCACAACTTGATCGACTATTATTTCTATTTTTATTGTAACCTCTGGTGAACAATCAAAGGTAAACCTAATTTAGTTATTGAAAAGCAATCATTAAATATTATATTTGCCAATGATTAAATTTATATATTTCTCATGTCTGACTCTCAGGCAACTTTTAGCATAGAGAGAACTCTGTTATATTTAATCTACACATAGTCAAGCATATACATTTTTCCTAGATAGGTTTATATTAAGCTTATAGAATCTCTCCAGTGGTCGTTATGTCTTTCTTGGGGTTATACAGTGTCTAATGAATGCATACACCTGGCAGGGCTCTGGTTGGTATTCTATGAGAAGGAAAAACAGCCCATTCAATGAGATTTATAGAGCTTTCTGATAGAGTTCTGGTCAGGAGGGAAACTGCATATCGTTTCTGTCATGGCTTTTCTAGTTGTACTATTCTGGATGATGAATTCATTGTTATAAAAATTCCACTTCAGGTCAGAACACAGTGAAGCCAGCTAGTTGGTCCTAGTCCTGTCCTTGCCTTCTAACATAATTGTTATACAACTAGCTACAATCAGGCAGAGTCTTACTTCCCATACAACTAAGTCATTCTTTTCATTTCTAGCCTTTGATTTACAAATTTTCATAATTTTAAAACAGTTAAATAATTGAAACTTTCTATAATCTGACAAAATATACATTTTTTTTCTTTTTAAAGGAAGATTATATGTAAGGAGAATAATTCCTTTGATATTTTGCAATAATTCATCCCCTTATTGATTTGTACCCTCTATTCAAATCTGTGCTATGTTTTGTCATACAAACACAGATACAGACACAGGCACATGTGCGCGTGCACAAACACACAAACACATATCCCTGGAGCTGACAGATTTGTTAATATGTGGATATTTTTGTATTTTATATTTACTTATAGATATAAATTTATATTTTATTTATTTATATGTATTTTATAAAGATCTAAGGTATGTATTCATTTTTTTACTTTAAAATTTATTAATGCTAATTTGCATGTCATTTATATGGCATATTCTACATATTTATTGCATTTAATGAAAAACATTTTTTAAATTGCTTAATATTTTTGCCCCTTTCCATATGATCTATCTTTGAACCATTTTAATTGGATCAAAATGAAATAGATTCCTTGTGTAATAGCATGAAAATAATAAAGTAAGTTCTACAACTTTTACTTGAGAATAATTTGCTTTTTGGCTAATGTGATATATTTATTTATGGGTAGATGCACAGATGGATAGATAGTCATACACACTGATAATGAGCATTCTTGAATTCATGCAATTTGAACTGAGGTACTAACTATCTTGAGCTTCTAAACTTTTGTTTTATTAGCTTTGGTTAATTACTATATGAAAACTAATAATAATTTTCACCAATTCTTATTGTCAAATGTGGATTTCAAACATTACTGTCTCAGAAAATCTTATGGTTGTTTTCCATAAGCTCATAAACTTCAATTATGCTCTGTCAGATTAAAATATAAGATCTTACTAGGGTCTGGCCCTTATTAAACTATAAGCCAATATTCAAGGTTAATGTAGTATAACTCAGTTATTCTTTAAAATATTAAATCTGTACCATTATTGCTATATATCTTATCTAGTTTTCTAAGAATTTATTGGATTTGATCTCATTTCCTTTTGGGGGAAACTTATTGATATTAAAAGTCTTACTGGTATTAAAAGTCTCAGCACTGGCATTTGGTTTTGGTATAAGGATTTTCAATTTATGCCTCAGTTTTGCAAAGAAATACTACTTTGCCAGCAGTCTCTCTTAGAGTGTCCCAGTGGCCACAACAAACATTAGCTTTCTCCACATTTTATAACAAGAAGTACAAATTTGCACCTTACACAAATTAGGATGAGCTAATTCTAAACCATAGTAAACCGTTCTATTTCAAATCTTGAGCTTGATTCCTGAGAGGACTAGATACCGTAGCAAATGTTTAGGAATTTAATCCTGAATTCCAAACTTTAACCTATCCTGTGATTCAGGACCTTAAAAGCATCCATGTTTATAAAACAGTGGTAAAATAACAATAAAATGAACAGAGATTATAAATTAACTGTGTGGAAAGTATTTTCTTTGAAACCAGGAAAATTTTATGTGATTAAAAATATAATGCATGATCATGAATATAATGAAAAAAAGTAAATAAAGACAGAATGATTGATTTAATCAAAAGTTTGTATATAATAAAAATGCATTTAAATCATAAGTGATTTGGAATTGATTCATTTAAAAAAAAAGTCTAGAAAACATGACTATTGACTACCTTAGCCTTTTTCTCTAACCCTTAGTCTCTTTTGCTATAATTCTTTTGTTGTAATTCATATGAAGATTCACATTTTTTTGTTGTTGGAAATATTTCAGTCATATACCTTTAAAGAAAGTAGAAAAATGTTTATGTGTCTCAAAATCAGAATAGCAAAAACTGACAGCTTGCTTCCTGGAGTTTCTCTAGCAATGATATACAAAAGAAATCTTTGTTCCACATAAAGGGAAAGAAAGCAGTGAACAAGAAAACTTAAGAAAAACCCTTCTGTCACTTAAATTAATTGAATACTGCATGCTGTCATCAATGTTTACCAACTCAATAAATGTATGTGTCGCTGATGAACTCTATCTTATTATATGTATATATATTGTGTGTGTGCGTGCTTGTATATTTATCCCCTTCATGTGCAATACCATCAATATCATTTATGTAAATCCAGTTATTGAGCTGAATACCATTGAATAGAGGATACGAAATCATTCTCTCGAGATTCCAAGCAAATTATTTTGTTGCATTTAAGATCCAACCAGTGGCTTTTCTTGTTTCAATTCATTAAATTCAAGGGCATTTCCTCTATTTAGTCCCTTTGTCAAGGCCATGGATTTGACCTTGATCAATATGGCTATAAAACAGAATCAGAAGGAAAAAATATTGGTCTAGTGTCAAAGAAAGTTTTGCCAAGAAATTGAAAAGAGGAAATATTTATAATGAAAACATTGAATAATAAGCTAACAATTGCATTGTCATTTTTTATTTCTTTCATTACTTTTGAGTAATGATTAAGAGCTGTAATAAAAATAGATGTTGAGGCTATTGCTCAGTGTTTAAAGCAACTTTCTATATGTAACACGTAGCCAACAATGTATCCATAAAATAAAGAAAAAAAAGAAATTAAGTGAGATGAATACAAAGATGTTATTACAAAACCCCAAAAGCATTACCATGGAACAAGAAAATTCTAAGTGCATGAATAAAATGCAACAATGCCATGCCATGTATGAATATGTACATTCAATGGATGAAAGATAAAACAGATTTCAAGGAAATGTTTATAACTGAAATGGGGGGATGATTTATACTTTTTTTCTCTAAGGAAACCTGTCAATTGAGAGTAGTTTAACAATATTTCCTCAAAAGTAAAAAACCAAATATTCCTTCTTTCCATGTAATGTGAATAAATAAATCTTTTTATCATAAAGCAAAGGGAATGCTTTAACTGTAAGTAGAAGTTTGCCTAAGCATGGAATACAGCAATAAGTCAGATGTTGGATTTCATGATCAAACCAGGGATTCAAAACTAGGACTTTGGGTGTAATGCCAGAATTCTTAATCATTAACCCATATTGGAGAGACTTTATGAGTCTTTAACATTTCTCTAACGCTTAACTGCCTTCCTTGTGGATGATTTTGCAGAAATTACAGTAAAATTTGTAGACTTAGCATAAGGTTATTATACAACCAGTAATCTATTCCATATTAATTTACCGTTAAACTTTTTTCCTTCCCCACACCAATCTTCCATTTCTTGAAGCACCTTTTTGACAATGATTAGTAACTTTAATTCCCAAACTAAAAGTCACAGTGTCAAAATGTCCCCATGCCTAGCAAACTAGCCTTTCCCTTTGCCAAGTACCAAACCATCCGGATTGCTAAACTATAAGATTCCATACCACTGTAGTTTGATCAATTATATCATAGTCATATTTTCTATATTGAGCTATTTACAACATATGGCTTTTCCAATTAGGTTCTGTGCCCATGAAGACAATTGCTGTATTTTATAGATTTTGATCTCCTATAAAATTCTTATTGTATCTAATTAATAGTGTCTAATCAATGGTTAAGAAATCACCATGAATGGGATTCTTCTCTCCATTCTCAACTTATTTAAATATGTAAAATATTTAACTGAGATTTTTCCTATCTCTGATTTAACTGAGGAACCAATATAGTGGCTATCAGAATATATTCTGCATAGATCTTCATATTCAGAATTCAGCCAGATGTTGAAAGGGAACATATTCCAACACTCTTGGGCTGTTTAGCTACTGTAAGATATAAACAGAGAGCTGAGGGTCAGAAACAGGAATTTGGAGGAAACTGGTCATCAGGTTTCTCCAGAGAAAGCTGTTGCTGCGCTATGAGTCCTTTTTTCCCCCACCACTATGGAGGAAGGGTTGAGGGGTATTACCTTTCTACAGTGGAAAGAGAATTGGGGCCTGACTTAGATTTCAGAAAGTTAAATTTTACTAAGATCTAAGTTGTGCCAGAAAGAGAGGGGGAGAATAATCATCTTCAATAGGCTAAATTGGGGTCCATGGGTAGAGGGTCCTCACCACAGACATTGGATATGTACCACAGGGGATGCAGGAGCTACAGAAGGATCTACAAAGGAATGACCTGCAACAGAGATATCAGTTAAGTGAACTGTGGTGAGAGAATATGGCAGAGAATCCTTAAAGATTCCAAGAAAGCACTCATGATAGAAAAGGGCACCTTTTCTACTGGCTTGGTCTACCCAAAAACCTCAACTTTACACATCTGCCAAGGTCCAGGGTTTGTGAAGCCACCGAGACAAATAAGACTTGCACTATTTTGCACCTCCTCTCCCTCCACAAAACATTGGGGCCTGGTGGAGCTGATAGAGCTGATAGATAGTAAGAGATAGTAGGAGACCCTAAGAAGGAAGAATTTAGCTGTTGATAAATCGAGTTCAGAAGTTTGGATTAATACCTTGGATTCTATTCTAATTAACAAATTGACATTGTGTCTGTGACTTAGCTCTGTAGGGCTGTAGACACGCCATGGGCCTGCCAGAGGTCACATCTAGGACTAAAAGATTATTCCCACAGAGTAAAGTGTGAGGGGGCAGTGGGAGAAAAAACATGTGTTTTGTTTACATCATAAAATGCATATTAACACATGAATTACAAATTAGATTAAATGTAAATTAGTAAAATGAATTCTCTCTGCCTACAGTAAATTTATGTAGAGTCAGACTACAGAAAACTCAGTAAGTCCTTTCTCCAGAAGCCTGTGGGATCCTCTGAATTGTTTGTCCTTTATAGGAAACGGGGTATGTAAAGAAGAAAATTGTCGTAATGGAACATGGAAATTCTGCCCTATGGCCTGTTTTTCTGAGAAGGTGACAAGTGGATTGTATTAGGGAGGGGGTCATGCCAAAGACAACAGAGGCTGCCACCTTCGTACCTGAAAAAATAGAAAATGTATTCAGAAAATAGCTTGAAACCTGAGGCATGCCAAGAGAGAATGGAAAGTACAGGTTCCCAAAGAAGCTCTTCAACAGTGTTGTTAAAATTCACACTCATTTGCTTAACATTAAAACCCAGCAATTAGCTAACAAACCTTGGTGCCAGACTGCTATTAATTTTGTGCTGACTCCATACATGTAAATTAAACCATTACAAGTTCCCTACGAGCTGCCTCTGACATTTGTTTTGTATAAGAAGCTGGCAGTGGGGATGCATAAACTTTGCTCTTAATTCCCTTGGCAACTGAACTGCTGATCATTTTGTTAAATTCTTGAAAGATATTCAAAATCTAGTTTTTGAAGACAAAAAAAAAGCGATTAATACAACGCCTTCAATTGAACATGTCTTAAGCACTAAAAGTTATATACTATTATAATAAGTTTTCACAACAGTTTTTAGATCTGAGTGGAGGCACTGAGATAATATTATATAACTATAGCATATAATTATATATTATAAAATAACAAAATAAATTATATTTATTTTCTCATGAAAATAATCAAAAACTTGTATATTATAATTTACTATCTTCACTAATCCTAAAAGTACATTAGAGAATACTGTTACTTGCTTTTCATCATTTAAAAAACTAAAGTATCTGGTTATTAGAAAAATAAAGTAATAAATTGATAGAAAAAATTATATTTAGATAATTTTTCATCAATGACCGAGTAAAATGTATAAATTCTTCACAAAAATCCCATGATCGTCTATTCTTCTGTATGCTGAAAGTTTCCAATAGAAAACTAAGTGTTCCAAACATACAGCTTGGAACTGCTTAAACAAACTGTCCTCTTAACAATGTTATCCAGTGAATTTCAGGAACTTAATTATCTGATACATAAAATGGGCAGATATATCTAGTCCTCTGTATGGTTTTCAAAAGCCTGTTCTAAAGTAGCCGCCCTGCAAATATCCTTCTATCCCTTCTCTGATTTCCCCTAAATAAAATTGTTCTAGGTGTGACATGATATGTTAGGTTTCATTGCCTTTACTTTTATTGGTTTCCTGACACACGTCTGTTTTAAAAGTCACTGTTCCCAAATATTATGTGGAAGATATCTGTTACTAATCATTTATTCCACCTACATTGGTCAAGTTTTTAGTCAAGCACTGTTCCATGTACTTTAAATACACTCATCAACAAAATGGCTGAAAATCCCCAAGAACTAGCACCTCCCCCCACCACACACACACACACTCATCCTTCAGAGAACAGAAAAGGAAAAAATAAATAAAACTTTAGACTCAACAATGTCCGAAACCTAAAAAGTGTCTCTAACAAAAAGGCATACCATCTCAAAGTTGAAAAAAAATTTACTTCACTTATAATGCTTTGCACTTTGAATTAGGGTCATTTGCATTAGCCCTTTACTCTTCTTCAAGCTACTTAAGCATAGAGTTTATATTTTTCTACTCTTTAAATTTCCTTCAAGCCTGGCAAAATAGTGAACATCTAATAGGTGTTCAATAAATACAGAATTAATTACCAATGTGAGAGTAAGAATGGTCATTTTTTTTTACAGAGTATGAGATCATTTTGAGTAATAATTAAGCAAAAGTTAATTAGTTTATAGATAGTAGTTTAGTCAAGGCATTCATAGATTAAAAAGTTTCCTAACAAAACTGGGCCTTAATTTAGCTCTTTTTTATTTAAAATGTGATCCTTAGGTCAGCAACATTGACCCCATCAATGTCCCACCCAGATTTACAAAAACATCAGAGTCTGCATTTTAACAAAATCCCCAGGTGGCTTAATGCACATTAAAATTTGAGAAGTGTTAATTTATACTCACTAGTTTTTAACCAAAACTATATGTTAAAGTCTGGTGTTATTTTAAAACATAAGAAAAAAAGAGAAAAAAGAAAAACCCATGTCTGGGCCACTTGCCAAGCCAATTAAATATGCGTATGAGTTTGGGGATGAGCTTCCTTTTTCAGGTACAGCCAAGTTGAGAAGCATTGATGTAAACAAAACAACAAGGTTTAATGCTGGCTCTGCCATGAAATTCTCTGAATTAAAGTACAAGAAATTGAGTTTTAAAATTCATGTCAGAGGAAATAAACTCATAATATTTAAAAACTCAAGTAAGACCTTCCTCAATAATCTACTGATTTCAGGGTCAAATGGAAAAAACATGTTAGTCTTATACATGTCCTCTTATACTCTAATGCCACCCAACAAAGCACCTTATTCCTATTCTCTGATACAAAGTTATCTTAAGCAATAAGCATCAGTATGCTCAGGGGAAATGAGCTTTACAGCAAAGTTCTGTAGAATTAGCCTCTATTTACTGAGGCTAAAGAGGTACTAACACTGTGTTATATTTCATCTTAAAGACTGAAACACCATTTTCCCTTCGGAAAAATCTAATGAATCAATTTCCCCACCACGTAAACTAATATCTCATTTTGAGTTAGGCTATTGCTAGGAATTTGGCTTAAGATAATTCAGATGTGTTTTCATAAATCACCATATCTATACAGGATAATCAGATCTGGAGAATGAATAAATGTTCTCCTAGCACACAGTAAATAAACTGATAATAAGTGATTTTTTTTGTTAATTTACGCCCTCAATATAATGACTTTTAAGAAGGAAGGCTTTTCTTAAAAGCCAAAGAGTATGATTGGCTGAGTACATCATACTTTTTGACAAGCGTTGGCAGAACAAAGACAGGAAATGATTTGTTCACATTCAATGTGGCATCCAAAGAGGTCTAAGAAGAAAAACTTGGGTTACAAAAAAACCATAGCAGGGAAATACTTGAATTATATTTTTTAGTTCTGTCATAGATTTAAAAACCCAGAAATTCTAAAAAGAGGGTAATTAAAATGATTCATTATCTCATTTAATCCTGCATAAACCCAAAGAAGTGGCTACTATTTCTCCATTTTCCAGAGGAAGAAAATGATGCAGAGAGGATAGATAAGTTAGTCATCACGGCCACTCTTTACATTTTATTATTAGACTCGTATTAAAGTCTTTGAAGTCAGACAGACCTGTATGAAAAGCTCTAATGTACTAGTGGTTACCAAGACTCTACCTTTAGACCAATAAGGATGGAATTCTAGAAGTCTAACCACTAGGAAATTACAGCAAAATGTCTAATGAACCTTAACATTTCCCTGGAACCCACTTTCTGATGCCGATTAGCTTTGTCTCTGCTTCTATAGGAGTACTGGATCTTACTCAGTATATTCGAGTACGTTGGATTTCATCAATTCTTTTTAAGGATATAATTATACCTGCATTATGTGCACTTTACAAATAAGTCAACTCGGGACTTTTTTTCTTTCTTTTTTTTTTTTTAAATCAAAAGGAGACCACTGAAGATAACCCAATAGTTCTTAAAGGAGATAACACAAAAGGCTCCTGATCTTTAAAGAAAGACAAACAAGATAATTAAGATACGACATATCTGTTCATTTCAAGAGCGGGTCTGGAAATATTTCTTGGTTCTATAACAAAATCAAAGCCTGATACCTCAGCCGATTTCCTGACCTATTATTTTTCAGCAGAAGCATCTGTATAAAGTATAGTAGTGTCCAAAATGATGTCTCAGTGTTAGAGTACATGGCCACTGCCCGCTCAAGCTGCAGAGTCCATGAATGCAGGCAGTGCTATTCACATAGACTTGGAGTCAAATGGAGGACTCAGGAGTTATGTGATAGTGGCCTTGGACAAGGAGCAGGTTGCTTCTTCTTCTATTAATTGTTTTTCACAATAAATATTCATTAAGCACCGAGGGTTAGCAAACTATATCTCACAGTACAAATCCAACTCACCACCTGATTCTGTAGAACCAAGAATGAAAAATGGTTTTAACACTTTTAAACGACTAAACAAAATCAAACTAATAATATTTCATGAAATGTGAAAATTATGTAAAAGTTAATTTTTAGTATCCATAAGTAGTTTTATTGGAAAACACACAACCGTATCCATTCAGTTATACATGGTGTGTAGTTTGCTTTTGAGGTGAGTAACTATAACAGAGATTGTATAGATGTGAAAAGACTGAGGTATTTATTATTTGGCCATTTCAAAAAAAGTTTGTCAACCACTGTTCTAGATACAACGATGAACAAAAGAAATATGGTCATTCAGCTTAGCAAATAATGTAGTGGTTCTGCTGCTCGCACTCCCTTGTGGCCTGGAAAAAAGCGAACCTCTACAGGCCTCCATTTCTTTCTCTGTACTGTGGGGATAAGAAAAGAACTTGGCTCATAGGAAAGGATTCATTTAGCACGGTTTCATGTATGTAGAAGTGCTCAATTAGTCAATGTTTTCCTCAAGCTGGAAGTCCTAGCACCTTGTCCCCTTCTTTATCTACCAAAATCCCATCTGTCCTTCAAAGTCTCGATGAAATGCTACTTTTGCATGCAACCTTTTATGACCTCTCAATTCATATTGCTCCCTCTGTGTTCCCATAGTGTTCTGTTATAGTATAATTCTCAATCTGTCCTTTATTTGGGTTATTTATAAATCCCTCCTTAAAAGCATGAATAATTTCTTATTACTTTTGTAACCCCCATAATATCAAATATAGATAGGTCATTATATTTAGGAAACAGTCGATTAATTTTTGATGAACAAATGGAAAACTGAATGGATGCACTAGTAAATGGAACATGTGGGAGTGTTTAAATAGGTTTATTGCTCTCCCAAATAATAAATATATAAGCTGAGAATCTCAAAAGAACCTCAGGTAAAGGCTGTCACCAACCAACATGAAATACTAGACTCTGTCAAGTATATAATATTGTTATATTGTCATATGTTGCTTACAAAGACATATATTCTACTCTAGTAAAGACTGGTTACATTATAAAATGTCAGGGCAATAGCAATTGTTAGAGTCAGTGAAGGCATTAGGGGAGAAAAAATAACCAATAAAATTAATACATTAATTAGAAACTGAATATATCCCATTTCATTGTCTGCTGCATACAATCTGACTCCATCTTATATCACAAACCCAAGTGTTTCTATTAATCATGTTCTTCTCAAAAGTCAATTTGCTCTATCTCTAAATATTAGACACACACACACACATTTTCTTATAGGTAACAAGAGGGAAAAGAAACTTGAAAAAAGCAATAAATGTGAATTATATCTCAATAAAGTTGTTATTAAATAAAAAGAAATAAAACTTGAATTATAAAGGAAGACTAAATCTCTGTTCATTGGTTATTTCCTTTAAAAGACTAGTGCCTTGATGAATCAGGCAGGTATCATGCTTATTTAAATTTTAGGTTCCTATAGATTTTGATTACATGAAACTTGAAAGATAGCTTTCTAAATAATAACAGATTTCCCAACGATACAAAAAACAGATGTCGCCACAGTATGCAAAGGAGTTTTAACTGGGCCTTAGTCCTTGGAGATTTGAATTCATCTGAGAGGTCATTGCAGGTTACACTGTTGATTAATGCACCTCAGACAGCTAAGCTGACTGGCTGGCAGCATGATATCCATAGGCAGAACCCCCAGGACATCATCCAAAACTCCTGATCTGTTTTTAAGGTGCAAGTTAGAGCTGTTGTACCAGTACAAAATTCCTATGCATTATATTCTTTAATGAACAAAAATTATAAAAGCTTTTAAATGTCTGGATTACATATTTTCATTTCAACAGAGAGCATCCAACAATATATAAAAGATTCACAACATTAGGAGGAATCGACAAACTCTCCAACCATGTGCAATAGGCTCTATCTATCTATCTATCTGTCTCTCTATCATCTATCAACTACCTACCTACTTACCTACCTATCCGCCCATTTACTGTCTGTCTGTCTAGCCAGCCAGCCAGCCAGCCAGCCATCTATCCATCCATCATTTATCTTTCTATTTGTATGTCTGTCTCTCTATCTGTCTATACATCTAATCCACATCCAGCCTCCTGTTGTAACATATCAGTGAAAATTCTATTATAGTAAATTTAGTTATCAGACATTTGAGAATATTTGATAAAAACTATAGATGCTTCCTCCTTTGAAAATGTTCATATGCACACATATAAACTTGCTGTAAAATTTCAGGGGCAGATGTATCAATCGAAAGCCATTCATAGACTCCAAGCTAAAAAAAAGCTTTATAAGGCTATTTTAATTATAAAAGATAATTTGTATGTTATTCAAACTCATTAAAAAACATGACAGATAATTTTGCACCAAAAATCACAGATTTCCCATAATGAATCTTTAATAAATTTAATATAAGTTATACACATTTCTCCTTCTCAATCATATATTTTATATTCCAGAAGTCACATCGCAGCCTGCCACTTTTATCTGTAAATACAGTATCTTTCCTTCTCTATATGATCATTTCTGATCCTCCAAGGGATGGGTAGCTGTGAGTTTTACAGATAAAGTTTATTTTAAAACATGAATAAACAATCCAACACAATACTATCAAAGCTCAGAAGTTCTTCTTAATATTTAACTTACTTTTTCCTATGCCAGTTAGATCTATTATCCTTGTTACTTCTATATTATGAGCTAGAAGATTATGAACAGTTTATCCAGGCTACAACTCTGTGATCTCTATATTAGTAAATCCTGCTGCTTCTGATTTTCTACAAAAGCCTCATTCTTCCAGCATTTACTCTGCCCTATCTGGGGCTCTCTAGTGGCTTTTATCTATGACCAGACCTCTGGGAGTGGGTTTTCAAACTGAGTAAGGGGCTATGTGAAATGAAGATCTCTCTTTTGTCATATGTGACTGGACTATTTTAATAAAATTTGAAATCTGTTTTCAAATGTTGCATGTTACTAAGTCATATTTTTAAATAGTAGAAAAAACCATTACATAATTAAAAGAAAAATTTTAAATGTGTCTCTTCCAAATTTCAACAGTATTAACTAATTTTATTTCTGTGTATTTTCTTCCAGCTTTTTAGATGCACTCAGAGTATCACCACATATAATCAATGTGAATATACCCATTTGTTTTCTGATCTTATTAGAGTAGTGATGTAGTATGACCTCTAGAAACAGACTTTCTGGGTTTGAATTCCAGACCCAGCAGTTCCTAGCTCTGCAAACTTGTTCAGTTTCTTCATGTGTAAATTGGAGATAATAATAGTATCCCATAGAATTACTGTGAGGATGAATAAATGTAAAGTATTTAAATAGTGCTTGGCACATGAAAGGGCCTAATAAATATTAGCTATCCCTATTATAGCTAGTAATTCAGTACTCCTATATAACATTAGACAGGAACCAATGTTCCACAGTTATAGAGTCTACTGAAACACTACTAATGGCTATAAACATTTCTTTACTTCTGTATATCTGAATTTATATAATAATTTCTATACCGTTGGATGTCTAAATTGTTTCCATCTTTCACTATTACAACTAATACTGCAAAGAATATCTTCAGGTATATAGCTTTCTTTTTCTTATTTGAAATTATTTTATTGAAATAAATTTCTGTGAGTTGAGGAAACAGACTGTAAATGAGTTGAATACCGACTATTACTGTCCTATGTGAAAAGAGAAACAGCATTTATTCAGGTTAGTGGCTGGGTGTTTCATTCATTCAGATAGAACATGGAATAGTTGTAACATTGTAGTATTACTAAAAGAGAATAACTTTTGAGGGGTTACAATTCCAGTTCTGTGCTCTATACCCTCCTACCTCCCAAAGTCAATGGAGTCAAGATCCAGTAGTTTGTTCAGTAGAAACCTTTCACATTGTAAAATTCAAGGTCCTTCTGCTCAGATGACCACAGGGCTCTTTTCTCACAGAAATAAACTTTTTTCTAATGATCTTAGAACAATTTCCCACAGCTCATTGAAAAGTTAAAGCATTTTTCTTTCATTCAAGGAACCTCAGGCTGCATGTAACATGGCATTTAATTTCCTGCCCCTTAGTTGGCAATTGTTAAATCAATTCATGAGCAAAGAACTGGACGTTTTGTGAAAATCTCTGTTCATGCTATCCAATTATATCCACATTTCATGAAAATCCCTTTTTTTCATTATCATTTGACAAAACAAGCTAAAAAATAATAACAACTTCAATCTAAATTATTTAATAATAGCAGGACTCATGAAAGGTACTGGAAGAGAAATAAAGTGAAGCCAATGAACTAATTCTGGATGAGCCAAATCCAAAAAGTTCATGAGAATCAATATATCTTTACATATCCATCATACTTTCAGCAAAGATAAACTAAAATGATAAATATGTTTCTATACTTAATATTATGTGTATATTCCTCCAGATTATAGACAAGACAGTACTAGAATGAAAATTAAGGAAAGTACCCACAAATTTAGTGGGAAGAATAACAGGGAGATTGACACAATTGGCATAGACAGGATGGTGGAATTCCGCTAAACACAACTTAAATACAATTCAAATTGCATTGATAAATAGATTTTGCTTGTCATTCTGTTTCTCAGTTGGATTACTGCCAGGCTACCTCATTCCATAACTTGGAGATGATTTTTTAGAAAATTGGATCACAACCAATCAATTAGACATTGCCACAAATCTCTCTCCAAGTGTCATCTAAAAGTCATCAATGCTGGGCACAAAACATGATGGCCATTTTATAAGTTAGAGTTCCATGCATCATTCTGCAATGCCAAGAAAGAATGAACCTCATGCTTTTCTTTGTGTCAAAGTATTTGCTGATGACCAAAGACCTTCTGGCTTTATATGAATTTAGAGGTTCAAATTCTCTTCCAATTCTTTTACCCTGTATTCTGTATCACTCACTCATTAAACATTTTCTGAGCCTACATATCTGCATTGTTGAATGCTATAATTACTTTATTAGCCAGATGTATCGTGACTGATCCTCAGTCAACTTGCTGGAAGTTACAATAGGTGGCTAAAAAAAGCCTGATTTGGTCCTGAAGTCCTGAACTGAAATTTCTATCAGGGCCTCTCACCCTTTTGAAACTCAATCTATAAAACTTAACTTACTATTCCCCATCTACCCCGCTAACCTTAACTTAACCCATCACCTCTTCTGTCTAACCTCTCTCTGTCTAACCTCTCCCTTGCAACCTTTACTTTGTTTACTCCTAACTTTTCCTACAGGTATTCACTCAAATATTACTACTTTAAGGAAGTCTTTCCCAACTCTCATCCTCAAATTAGATGAATCCACTTTCATGTATCAGGTTTTGAACGTTTTAGAAACAAACTCAAAAAGCAATTTACTGTAGGAATCTGTAAGACTCAGTGTGTCCCAAAGAAGAGGCACAGAAGCTGAGGGCATCAGTTTTAAGAGACTACTGGAAAAACTACATCAATAAATCAGTTTTGCAGGCTATGAACTGACTACTTGGTTTACTCAGAGCCCTTAAGATGGCTTTTAAAAATTGATCTTCTGGGAATGATTCCGGCCTGGAATCTGACCTGGCACTCTTCATTTCTCTTCTTCAGGTCTAGGGTTTTCCTGATGGACAGAAAAGGGAAGAATATTGACTTTCCTCGCAGTGATATTATAAGAAATGACTAATAAAATGATGGCAAGTCCTGGAAAAGTCAGAGTGATGCATAAAAAAAAATTAATGGCACAAGTTCCTTGGAGCCATCTGAAAATGAAATAAGCACTCAGGGACAAATCCAAAATGAAAAAAAAAAAAAATTCATATAAACACAATTTACTCCAGGAATTTTCAATAACTGTTATTGCTTTTTCATAGCAGCTAAGCTCACAGAGGGCTCATTTCCCTTCAAAACTACCTTTGTATCCTTGCAGACAGGAAAAGGGCAGGGAGGAGGTTATGTGCGTGCATAATCTGATTCTGTGAAATTGCTCTGTCAAAATGTAATCTATGAAATATTGCTGCATGATTATAGACACAGAAACTTGAACCTGATTATCAGAAAGTAACAAACCACTCCACTAACTGGATATAAATCCGCAACAATGAAAAAGGAGGCTGTATGTGTATGTGATATGCTTGCTATGGGTTTAAATGATCTTTCCCTATTTGAGTAAAATTAAGAAGGAATTACATACAGATGAGGGTAGATTATTTATGGCTTATTTATCACAGATCTCCAAGATCCTTAATTTTTCCCTATTCGCCACAGAATTTGCACACTGAAAGAGGGAGAGCCCTCCATCACTAAGAGTGTTCAAAAACAGCCCTACTGACCATAGCCCTTGTAAATATATTCATAGATAAGCCTGAAATGACCTGTCCTAGTCTGATGTCCTCTGACGTGATGTGCTAAACTTGATAAGCCATCACTTTCATACTCTGTTTTACTGAAAAACTCATTTAGTTTAGGAGAAAAATTACATCTATCTCAATTGCCATCTCCTTTTCAGAATGCCCAAAGAGGAGCAGAAAGCAACGATGAATAAATTTGAAGAATCAATTTCTCTAAATTATATTCAGGGAAGGAAAAGAGTGGGTGAAGTTTACAGGGCCACGCTTCCCACAGATTGAAGAGTAAGTTAGTTTTGCCACTTTTGTGCAAAGAGGAATTATCTGTGAAGGGATTTTCTCCCTTCATAAGAATATCAATTTCCTCTTTTTAACAAATCTACTGAACCATTCACACTGTTAGATACATAAGTTAATGGGGGAATCCATTCAAACATGTGCACAAGGCATTCGAAATTTACAGACACGGACAAGGTTTAGAGACACTACCATTCCTGAGACAAGAGTTTCCGGTGGAAAAGGACAAATATAACACAAGGAGAAAGAAAAAAACTTCACACAGTACCAAACAGTTTTAAAAAAAAGAAAATGACCAAGCTTGGCTTCCTCTGGGCTGACAGTGAGTTCTCAAAACAGACACATTTGGAGCCTCTCAGAGAGTCCAGCATGAGTGGCTCTGTTTAGAATCAGACCTTACCAATAGTTCATGCTGCACTCAGATTTAAGCTCTGGGAGCCAAGCAGTATCTCCTCATATTATTGGTTGTTTGTGATCTCTATCTGTGACTAGACAGCAAACCATGTTCAAGGAAGTGAGTGCTCTTTCCCAGGACTTTGCACTTGACCTGCCCTCAGTAAATGTTAAATGAATGAATGAATATCTGACACTGACAGTGTCAAGATTTTGAAAAACTTACTTTCATTTCTATAAAATTTTTTCTTTAAAAAATGCTAGCAAAAATAATTGATGAAGGGATTCAATCTCTGAGTACAACCTTGAGATGGCAAGCTGGGAGATTGGTTTGTCTGTTTGCTGCCTTTGCCCTTCCTGCTCCATGGATTGGTTCAAGGATTTGAATCTTCGGCATGTCAAGTAAGTGATTAAAAAAAGTAGAACTGAAACAATGAAAAATACCTGTCATCAGCATCATAATGATTGATCACTATTAGCCAGATAATTATGCTGAGGCAAGGAAGATTGTTAGAAACAAAACCTAAAATAGATGTCTCGAGGTTAATACATCCTTATTATCTTTTGCGATATCCTTTGAACACTCCCTATACTCTATTTTTGAAGGTAAATCTGAAAAAATAGGAGGAAATGGAGTTAATAAAGATTATTTCCTATATCCAGAGAGATACTGAAATTATAGGATAAATCTTAAACATTTTTACTTAGATAGACAGAACAGATTAAAAATTCTCCAACACAACAACCTCTGTAAAATAACGTATTAATTCAGTAATCACACAGCAAAATATTATACTAGTGAGGAATTCAGTGACATGTTTATATGTATATAAAATGTATCCAGTACCATAACAAAAATAAATGACTTAGCAAAACACATACAATACTTCATATTTGCCAACTGTGTAGATACTTCAAAATATCTCGGAGTCTATTAATACAATTGAGAGAAGCTATTTAGTAATAAAAACTGGAAAATTCTTATACTGGTAGCAAATCATAAAAACATTTGGTGGTAGCTAAGATAGTCAGGGTCTAAGAATTTGTCTCTGATGGGAAAGAGAGAGAGGAAGAGAGGGAGAAGAAGAGAAAGAAGGAAAAAGAGATAAAGAAAGAGAGGGAAAAAGAAAAAATAATAATGAGGAGCTGGTTTCTACTTATAGCTGGCATTTAATTGTCTGTCTTTTCTGAAGTCAAGGCCAATAATATGTGAATACTTAATGTAGATATAAACATTTGCTCAAATTGCCATTGCTGATTTCCAATTAAGTACATATGGGAGACACAGTGGGACCCTAAAGAAATAAAATTGCTTAAAACAGACCATTTCCAAATCAACTCTGTTTCCTCCATATTAGTCATCATGAAAGGCATCACATCCTGTTTTCCAATAATGCCATAAGTCCAGAATTGAGATTTTTTTTAAAAGATGCCTTAATGAAAGATGCCTTAATGGCCTAGGGCATATCTCTTTGATTATTCTTGATGGGCAAAGACATCCTTAAAAAGTGAAAACAGATCTCTTGAATAACATGGATGATGAAGCTATGTATTAATGTTTTAGATTAAATATGATTAGTATCTACTATTTCTTTTGTTCAATACCTGGCACAAGAGCTTTCATAAGAATGCAGGGATTATTCTCTCTCTCTCTCTCTTTCTCCCTCTCTCTCTTTTTATATATACATATATATATATATATATGTATATATATATACATATATATGTGTATATATATATGTATGTATGTATATAATATATATGTATATATGTGTGCATATATATGAGAAAATTGAACTAGAAAAGGCTTCTAAAGGCAGTGTTTTCTGAGTGGAAAAATCAATAGAAACAACACAGAAAAATAAATAGAAAAAGAATGAAGAGTTTGCTCAATGGTCAGATATGGTCAGATATTCTTTTAAATTAATAAAGTTTAAGTAAAGCTCAGAGTGAAAAGAACACCTAAGAATGTGCTTTGGGGACAAGGTGTGGAGAGATATAAATGTCAGAACAAGGAATTTTAACTTTATTTCTTGTTCTCTGGAAAATCACTAAAAGTTATAGATCATGAGATTGGCTTAATTATTTTTTTCCAGATAATTCCACATCCCAAAGTCCTAAAGATGTCTCCTTACTTTCTAGATTATAAAAGACGTTAAAAGTCAGCAATTCAGCAAGAATCATTAAATGTGGCTGAATGTTTTTCACAGACCAGGTGTGGTAGTTAAGAGTCTGCCTAGAGCTCTTTTAATTCTAATCCAAGAAGGCAGGATGGGAAGGTAATGGGTCTCCAGCATGGAAAATCTACTTAGAGTGGAAATTGGAACAACAGGGGCTTCTGGGGTATGGTGGTCTGAAGATTAGTATATGACTGACCTGACAGAATTGCAGTTAGGGAGCCCAGTAGGAGAAGTCTCTGAAGAATCCATAAAAAAACCACAGGGGAGAAAAAGTCACCCTCAAATATCTTCTTATGGTAGCATCAATCAAGTAAGAATTCTCCTTCCTTTTCTGCCCAATCCTTTCCATTCTCTAACCAGCCCTGAAGGGATCAATCATTGAGATTCGAATGTGAGCAATGGAGGTTAGTGCAAAGCTAGGTGGCCTCCCTGCAAGCATGGCCCTGTTAGTGGCTGACTCAGTGTAGGAGTGGAGAATAAATAATCTTTGAATAAATATTTATATTGTAATGGATTGGGAAATTTAAATTTATTACATAAATAAGTGTTATACACCTTTAAGAAAAATGATGGGTTTCATCCAGGCACATGGGAAAAATTCCATCCAGTGTACAAACCTACAAAGGACAGTGAAAAGTTAAATTGTCCTTTGATTTCCTCTTATAAATCATGCTTGTTTAAAGTATGAGTTCATATATATTGCTATATATGTACCATGTACATTCCCGTAGAGAATTTTATTTAATCCTGGCAGTACCTCTGTAAAGTAAATGTGCCTCTCATTTTACAGCTGAGAAAATTGAAGCTAAGAGAGATCATATAAGACTGATAGCTCCCTTTAAACGAATGACTATGCTCTCCTAAAGATTTTATGTGTTTACCTCTTTTAATTTTCATAACAATACTATGAGATAGTCACTGTTATATTCTCTATTTGATAGATGAGAAAACTAAGGTCCAGAAACGTTAAAGTCCACAGCCAGCAAGTGATATGCTGATAATCAAATCCAACTAGTCTGGTTTCAGAGACCAGTTCTAAGTACTATGCATGTGACCTACAGGGAAGCAGCAAAGTCAAAATCTAAACTAACAATCCTAAATGGGCTTTCCTCTCTGTTAATTAGTAAGCACTCAGCTGTATTATAAAGAATAAAGCAAAAGAGGAAGGCAGAAAGCACAGAAGGCCTGCCACTACCTTGCTGTGTGGTATGTATGTGGTAAATAAGTTCCCTTCTCTGCGCTTGAGCTTCCACGTCTATTAAATTAGTGGAATGGACTGGAAAGTCTCCGAGGGTCCCTTCCAGTTTTGTATTTCATTTTCAGCTATGAAAAAATATGTGCGTGGTGGGCAGGTAATACATATTAAATTATGCAATTTAGCTTAGTATTTGAATGATATGGCTGATGAGACATTTAAATTTCACCTAAGAGATCCTCCTTTAAACAATGCTACCTTAATATAGCATTCAATAAAAAATATTTCTTTATAATGTCAACTGGCTGAAAATGTAAAACAATTTCAAAGATCAAAGAAGCCCTAAATGTATGTTTTTAAAAGATTGTGATGAGGTTATACTTAGATTCATTATTATTTTTAGAACTGCACAGCTGTTTTGGCAGCTTGTTTTGTGAATTCTACTTTGCAAATGTAATGAATTTTTTTTTCCCTGAACAAATTTTAGTTAATGGAACAGATAACACACTTATTTCCTTGTCAGAGCTTAGCATTAAATAAAAAATGGAATAAGGACATAGTATTTAAAGTCTGAAACATGGTATTTGGCCTTTTTACTTGCTAGTTATAAGATTAGAAAATAACTCAATATTTTAATGATACTATGATTAGATAATGGTGTTGTTCAGAATTTCATTGCTTGTTATGTAAGTCTTTCCTTAAAGTCAATAGTTATGATGCTACTGCCTCTCCAAGAAACTTGAGCAGACATTTGTAATATCTACATGTTTTAGGAACTTCCTATATGCCAAGTACTGCTCTAAATGTTTTGTGTTTATTGATTTATTCAATCCTCACAACAATGCTATAACTAGGAACCATTATTATCTCCATCTGACAAATGAGGAAACTGAGGCAGAAAGACTAACTTGCTCAAAATTAATCAGTTAGTAAATAGGAAAGCTAGGCTCTGAACCAGACTATTAATAAGTGCAGAATAAAACTGATGACAAAGGGATAAAAATAATCACGATACATGCTGAAATAGTCTAATTTTAGTCAAAATGTTTTATGCTTAGATGTGATACAGCAGATGAATTTCACTCAAGGCCTGTCTTAAAGTATAACAATGTATGCCTTTTGTGAAGTTTTATTTATTTTTTGATTCTGTTTCATTACAAAAAGATTTTGGGAAGATCGTGCCTGTAAAAGAGGTTTTGTTTTTGACTTTTTATTTATCACACTGAATGATGAGGCCTCAGAATGTGGTTGGGTGTTTTCCTTGTATTTTCTACAGTTTCTCACATTCAGTATGTGTGGATGTATTAGTTTCCCAGGGCTGCCATAAAAATCACCACAACTTGGGTGACTTAAAACAACAGAAATTTATTCTCTCACTAGTCTGGAGGCTAGAAGTCCAAAATCAATATATCAGAAGGGCCATTCTCTTTCAGAAGGCTCTATAGGGAAGGGTTTTTTTTGTTTTTTGGGTTTTTTTTGCCTTTTTCTAATTTAAGGAGATTCCCAATATCCTCAGATTCCTCATAGATGAGCAACTCTAGTCTCTGCCTCTGTCTTCATGTGGCCTAATTACCCATGTGTTCTGCATTCCTATCTTTTCTTCTAAGGACCTCACTCATTGGATTTAGGGGTCACTCTAAATCAAGTAAGATAGCATCTCGAGATTAATTATTAGCTCTTCAAAGAGACCATTTCCAAGTGGACATGAATTTTGGGAAACACAATACAGGTGGTATGGAGATATTGTGGTATGGCAATAAGTTGTCATTTTGTAACCCCTCTGAGATTCCCTTGATCAAATATAACATCCATGTCACAACTTCACAGAGGTCCCCATGCCTGATAAAGCAGCAGTGTGAACTCAGCCTGGGCAATTAGCAACACCTGGAGAAAACACTTTTCGGAGATCTCAAAAGACTTGAGTGAAGGAATCACAGGTAGTCCTCTGGGTGAAATACACCCAGGGCTCTCCTAAAGCATAATAAATACGTGGCTTTGGCCTTTCCAAATCGATTCCCTGCAGTCCTTATGCAATTCTGGGGTGGAAAGACTTCAATATTTCCAGTCCTCATACTTTCTCTAATGGCCCCTTGACTATTCAGATGCTGGTATAAAAGTGGCTGACTACTTAGAGATGTTATACAAAGCTGTTCCCATAAATTTCCAATAATACTATACATTAGAAAAAAGAACCAATCTAATTAATTTGAATGACATGACAAATTTCTACTTATTCAGTTGCTGTAAGTCTCTTTCTTCTTCATTCATTTAAGATTAATAAGTTATATATAGTACTTTTAACAAAAGATAAATGAATAAAATGTATATTATAAATTATTGAGTTATATTTTGAACACTTTTTTCTTGAACCTATAATACTAAATATTTCTGAACAATTGTCAAATTAATTCACTAGAGTGTAAGTTCCATTTATTCTCAGAGTTATCACTACTATCTAAAGAAATATCTAGCACATAGTAGGTGATCAACACACATTTTTGGAATAAATGAATGAATGAGCTGAATCTAGAGGAAAGTACAAAATTACCAGACTCAAATATAAAACATGTCCCCACTCACTGCTATAGTTTATACTAGTAATCTTTTTGCTATGGATGATTTTCTGTTGCATGCTATCCTACAATACTCCCCCATAAGATGTTGTTTGAAACTTTTATTTAAGGAGTAGCTACATTTGCTATGCCCCGAAATTAAACATCAGAACTATAACTGTTTTCACTGTAGCTTCCAAATAGCTCTGGGTCATTTTCTTGGTCAGACATAGAAGCTCCATAGTCCTTTATACCTACGGCTCTGCATAGATGATTGTTTTTTGACATAAGTATTAATCTCCTATTTTAACTTTTACTTTTCATGGTTTATTTTTTCATTTATGATTGACCTGCTACTTTTGTTTTGTTGATTTCCATATGCTATCTCAAATCTATTGTGGTCTAAGGCAAAGCATTTTTTTAAAAGAACATTCTTACATCTCCCCAATATGATTCAAATTAATTTTTTATTCTTTACTCTTTAAAAAAGCTTTAGGTTTATAGAAAAATTTTGCAGAAACTACAGAGTTGTTCCCATAATACAGTTTCCCCTATTAATATCTTGCATTAGTGTGGTACATTCATTACAATTGATGAACCAATATTGATATATTATGATTGAATAAAGCCCATAGTTTACAATAAGGTTTACTCTGTGTTGTAGTTCTACAGTTTTGAAAATGTATAATATCATAGATCTGCCTTTATAGTTCCATATATAATAGTTTCACCACCCTGATAATCTTCTATGCACAGACTTTTCATTTGTCTCTTTCTCCTTCCCCTTGAATCCCTAGAAACCAATAATCTTTTCAATGTCTCTATATGTTTGCCTTTTCTAGAAGCTCATATAGTTGGAATCATAAAGTACACAGTCTTTTCAGATTGATTTCTTTCACTCAGCAATAGGCATTTAAAATTCTTCCATCTCTTTTTGTCTCATTTCTTCTTATCACTGAATAATATTTTATTGTATTGTATGATATACCACAGTTTGCTTATCTATCCATGCATAGCAAAGTATATTTGTGGCTTCCAAGTTTTGGCAAGTATGAATAAAACTGCTGTTACATACAGGTTTTTGCGTGGACATAAGCTTTCTACTCAGTTGGGTAAATACCTAAAAACAATTCCTGGTTTATATATTAACCTTGAAACTGTCTTCCAAAATGGCTGTACCACTTTGCATTCTCACCACTAATGCAAAACAGCTCCTATTGTTCATATCCTCACCAGTATTTGATGTTGTCAGTGTTTTAGATTTTAGCAATTGTTAATAGATGTGCAGCAGTGTCTCTTTGTTTTAATTTTCAATTCTCTAATGTCATATGAGGTTAAGTATCTTTATAAGATTATTTCCAACTGTGTATCTTCTTTGGTGAGGACTTTTGCTCATTTTTTAAATTGGATTGTTTGTTTTCTTATTGTTGAGTTTTAAGTATACTTTGTATATTTTGGATATAAATCCTGTTTCCGATATGTGATGTGCAAATATTTTCTTTAAGTCTGAGGGCTTATCTTTTCATTCTCTTAATAGTGTGTTTCAAGGAGCAGAAATTTTAATTTCAATGATGTCTAACATCAGTTTATTCTTTCATGGTTCTAGCTTTTGGTGTTTTATATTGAAAGTCATTGCCAAACCCAAGGTTGTCTAGATCTTCTAAGTGTTTTATAGTTTTGTGCTTTACATGAAGGAATATATCCATTTGGAGCTAATTGTAAAAAGTGTAAGGTCTGTGTCTTTATTTATTTGTTTCTTTGTTTATTTATTTACTGCACATGGATGTCCAGATGTAACAGCACCATTTGTAGAAAAGACTATCTTTGCTCTATTTAATTGTCTTTGATTTTTTTCTCAAAGATTAGTTGATTGGTGTGGGTCTATTTCTGGTCTATATTCTATATTCTGTTCCATTGAACTATTTATTTATTTTTTCACCAATTCCACATTGTCTTGATTACTGTAGCTTTATAATAATTCTTGAAGTTGTGCAGTGTCAAACCTCTGATTTTGTTCTTCAATATTATATTAGCTGCTGGCTCTTTTGCTTTTCCATTTATCAATACGCACAAAATAATGCGCTGGAATTTTGATTGAGATTGCATTGAATCTGTTGATGCATTGGAGAGAATTGACATTTTAACAATATTTAATCTTCTTATTCGTAAACGTAATATTTTTCCATTTATTTAGAATTTCTTTGATTTCTGTCATCATAGTTTTGCAATTTTCCTCATATAGATCTTTTGCATATTTTCTTTGATTTATATCTCAGTAACTCAATTTGTTTTGATATTAATTTAAATGTTGTATTTTTAATTTCAACTTTCAAATATTCTTTGTGGTATAAAGGAAAGCAAATGACTCTTGTATGTATTAATCTCATATATTGTAGCCTTGCTAAATTGTTTATCAGTTCTAGTTTTCCTGTCGATTTTTTTAGATTTTTGACACAGATAATCATACTATCTGCAAACAAAGACAATTTTATTTCTTTCTTCCCAATCTGTGTATCTCCTCTTTTCTTTTCTTGTCTTATTAAATATTTAGTTCTTCAAATATCGTGTTGAATAGAAACGGGAAGAGGGGATATCCTTTCTTTAGTCACCAACTTGGGGGGAAATATTTAGTTTCTCGCCTTTAAGTATGATGTTAACAGTAGGTTTTTTGTAGATGTTCTTTATCAAGTTGGGAAAGTTCTCCCTATTCATGGGTAACTGAGAATTCTTATTATAAATTGGTATTGGATTTTGTCAAATTCTTCTCGTGTGCCTCTTGATATAATCATATGATTTTTCTTCTTTTGCATGTTGATATGTTGATTTCCATTAATTGATTTTCAAATGTTAAACCAGACTTGCGTATCAGGAATAAGTCCCACTTGGTTATGGTATATAATTCTTTCTAAAAATTGTTGGATTCAATTTGCTAATATTTTGATGTGATTTTTTTTTATTTATATTCATGAGAGATATTGGTCTGCAATTTCCCTTTTTTGTAATATCTTTGTCTGCTCTTTGTATTAGGGTAATTCTAGCCTCACTGAATGATTTAAAGATTATTTCACTGCTTCTATTTCCTGGAAGAGATAGTAGAGATTTGGTAAAATGTCTTTCTTAAACGTTTGGTAGAATGCACCAGTGAAATAATCAGTGCCTATTGTTTTCTGTTTGGGAAGATTATTCATTTCATTTCTTTAACAGATACAGACCTATTCAAATTGTCTCTCTGTGTGAGCTTAGTAGTTTGCGCTTCTAGAGAATTTGTCCATTTATCAAATTTATGTGCATAGAATCGTTCATATTTCTTTCCTTTCCTTCCAATGCCCATTTAATTGGTCATGAGGGCCCCATTCATTACTGATATTATTAGTCTGTTTCTTTTCTCTTTTCACTAGATTAGCCTAAAAAGAGGTTTATCCATTTTAGTGATTTTTTCCTAAAGAGCTTACTTTTGGGTTTTCTGTATTAATTCTCTTTTCAATTTCACTGATTTCTGCTCTTTTATAAATTATTTTCTTCTGCTTACTTTGGATTTAATATGCTCTGATTTTTCTAGTTGCCTAAGGTGGAAGTTTAGTTTGCTGATTTCAGATCTTCCTTTTGTATACATGCCCTCAATGCTATAACTTTCCCTCTAAGCACTGCTTTCACTGCATCTCATGATTTTTATATATTTATATATTTTTTTATTTTTCAATTACAGTTGACATACAATATTATATTAGTTTCAGGTGCATGCATCTCATGATTTTTTGTAAGTTGCATTTTCATTTTCCTTTAGTTCAATTTTTAAAATATTTCTCTGGAGATTTCTTTGACCAATGTGTTGATTAATCTCCAAGAATGTTGGGATTTTTCCAGCTATCTCCCTGTTGTTTATTTCAAGTTTAATAACATTGCAGTCTGAGACATAGTTTGTATGCTTTCTTTTCTTTCAGATTTGTTAAGGTGTGTTTTATGGCCCTAAATGTGGGTGATCTCAGTGACCATTTCATGTAAGTCTGAGAAAAACGTGCATGCTGCTGTTGTTGGATGACATACTCTATAAATGACAATTAGATCTAGTTGATGTATGGTGCTATTTAGTTTCAATATATCATTATTGATTTTCTGCTTGGTGGATCTGTCCATTACTGATAGAGGGGTACTGAAGTCTTCAACTATAATTGTGGATTCATCTATTTCTCCTTGCAGTTTTACAAGTTTCTACTTTATGTATTTTGATATTCTGTTGTTTCAAGTACATACATATTGAATAATGTTATATCTTCTTGGAGAATTGTCTCCTTTATTGTTATGTAATGACATTCTTTATCCCTGATAATTTTCCCTGATCTATAGTCTGCTTTGTTTGAAATGAAAATAGCTACTCCAGCTTTCTTTTGATTAGTGTCAGCATTGTATATTATTTTCCGTCCCTTTATTTTAATCTGTATATGTCTTTATATTTCAAGTGGGTTTCTTGTAGATGGTATATGGTCTTGTTTCTTTCTTTTTTTAATTTAGTGCACTCTGACAATCTTTGTTTTTTAATTACCGTATTTAGAACATTCACATTCAAAGTGATTGTTGCTATAGTCAGATTAATATAAAACATATTTGTAACTTTTATTTTTGTTGCTTTTATTTATTTATCTATTTATTTTTTTGTCTTTCGTTCTTTTCTGCCTTCTTTGGTTTTAATTGATCATTTTATATAATTGAATTTTCTCTTCTTTCTTAGCATATCAATCATATTTCTTAAAAAAAATTAGGTGTTGTCCTAGACTTTGCAATATACATTTAGGACTATCCAAGTGCACTTTCAAACAATATTGTACTGCTTCATGGATAGTGCAATTGCCTTATAATTACTTTCTTTCTGAAGAAATTATTTTATGGTGTCTGTCATTAATTTTGGGAAATTCTCAGGTATTATTACTTCAATTATTTCTCTGTTCCTTTATTTCCGCCTTCCCCTTCTAGCATTTCCATTTATATATGTTACACCATTTATGATTGTGCCACAGTTCTTGGTTATCCTATTCTGGGTTTTTTTCCTTCTTTTTTCTCTTTATTTTTCAGTTTAGGTTTTTATTGACATATATTCAAGTTCCTTGATTCTTTCCTTGGCCCTGTCCAGTCTATTAATAAGCTCGTTAAAGACATTTTCCTTACTGTTAGTGTTTTTTATTGCTATTATTGCCTTTTCACTTTTTTTTTTTTTTTAAGTTTCCACTTCTCTGCTTACATTACCATCTGTTTTTTCATGGTGTCCATTTTTTACATTAGAATCTTTATCATATTAATCATTTTTCCATTTAATTCCTGGTCTGATAATTCCAAAAATCTCTGTCACATCTGAAACTGTTTATGATGCTTGATTTGTCACTATTAATTGTGTCTTTGCCTTTTAGCAAGGCTTATAATTTTTGTTTAAAATCAGACATGATGTATGGAGCAAAATGAACTGAGTTAAACAGGTCTTTAGTGTGAGATTTTACATTTATTTGGCTAGTAGTCAGGCTATGTTTACTGTTCACTATAGCTGTAGGTATCAAAGACTAAAATTGTCTCTAATATCCTTGTTTTGAGTTCCCTTGTTGTCTTTGGTTTTTCCTAGAGGCTTCTTATTAAATAGAGTGTGAGCTTTGTGCTTCTTTATAGTTATAATCCTCTGTTATTACACAGGAGCAATGTAGATGTGGTAAGGTGTATGGAGGCGGAAGAGGAAAAACATTCTATATTCCTATGGTTAGCTCTGTCTTTTAGTGGGCCTGTGACCCTGGGCTGTGACCTTCACAAATGCTTCTCAGCTTCCCCCCCTACATCCTTATGTGAGATAGGAAGGCTAGAGAGGGGATGGAGTTTGTCATTTCCCTTCTCCCTCTTGGCTAGGGCTCTGGAAAAACCAAGCCTGTTAGGCTCTGGTGAAACCCATGTTGGTTAGGCTCTGGTAAAATAGTTTGCTTTGAGAGCAGGCTTTTATCAATGAGAACAAATACACTCAGTGTATTTCAGAATGGTTACTTTTCCTCCACCCTCAGCCACATGCAAGAGAACTTTTTCTCTAATCTTCACCCTGACAACTTGGTGGGGCTCCTAAACTAAAATTTATGAGAGTATGCCCCCCATGAAGGCTGGGTCACCAAGAGTCGTTATTTGTCAAGCTAGTCCACGCTCAGACACCAACTACTGGTCAATTACCCTTTAAGTGTTCCTACCAGAATCCAGCTGCAGCCTCTGCTCCCAGTAAACTCTGACACTGTATTTTCTTGTCTTCTCAGTTTTCAGCTGTTTGCCCTGTGACCTCAATTCTCCGATGCATCTAAGAAGAGTTGTTGATTTTCAGTTCGTTCAACTTTTTTTTCTTGTCCTGAGGATGGAAGTGATGACTTCTCAGCTCTCTACATGTATGACTGGAAACTAGAAATCAGCAATTCACTTGTCACCAGTCATCCCACTTTTGTATTTTTTCTTTTCCTTTATTATGTGCTGTTCCTTCTGCCTGGAATTCTCTTTCTTCTTTTTACAGAACAATAAGAACCTCAACATTTCTCATTACCCAGTACATGTATTACTTCCACTCAGAAGTCTTTACTAAGGAGATTTATTCACTCATTAACTATGTGTTCTCATACTACTAAGTACATAGGATGATTCGATCACTTATCACATTATATTTTGGTTATATTATTATAGTATTTACAACATTATGATATAGGTGCATATTGTGGACAGTGACTATAAGCTATTGTATACTTAGATTTAAACATGAATTAATAATTTACTTGCTTACTGATTCTAGGTTTGTTCTTACATGTCTGGTTTTGATTTACCTGATACCACTTTCGGCATGAGCTAGATCATATATTTTTTGAGCTTACAATGGAACCCTGTAGTTTGGTCTTATTTTTTATGTAAAGGCCACAGAAAGTTAGTAAGATGGTTCCAGAAAATGATGCAAATTAGTAAGATGTATTCATGTTATTCTGAAGAATCTTGATTACTGCCACTCTTGTTCATTAAATTTCCTGACAAAGTTCCAAAGGGTTTGCAGCTTCTCCCGAAATCTGCAGCCACGTTAATGTAGGTTAACATCATTCATTCTCCAATTTCCAAGTGGTTCCTCCCTTAGAAAGTTGGAATCATTTTATATTTTAGCAAATCAGTAAGAAACCAGATTGAGAACTCTGAGCCAAAGCTTGCCTAGCTTGGACATGAAGCAGAAGTCCTCTATCTGGGGACAGGCTTCTTTGCTAGTGGTGATAGGAAGATACGTGCCCCTATAGTTACCAAGGTATACTTGGTTACTATACTGTTAATATCTTGGAAAAGCACAACATTTCCCATTTAGTAATCATAACTTATAGCCCTTAAATGCCACAACCATTATATATCACAAGCATATTCTGGTATGCTAAACATGGAAGGATCCTGAGAGATTTAGGATCCAATCTTTTCATTTTTTTCGAGTGGGGAGTTTCTTATTTAGAGGGAAATATACCATAGCTCAAAAGGGGAAACTAGAATTTATGCCCCATAAAAGCAAAAAATATTTGTACATTTTGTTCATTATAATATCTCCAGAGTCTAGAACAGTGACTGAGATACAATGAGCATTCCATAAGTATTAGTCTAATAAGAATGAAAGGACTTCCTGAGGTTCCAGTATGAATTCAAAGCCAAAGTGGAAATAGAGCAAGGTTCCCGATTCCCCAGCAACTGACCTTTTAATAATATGATGCTTTTTCTCAGCAAATTCTATCTCTTTATGATAATTTCACATATCTTGGAAGATGGAGATGCTAGAGAACTAAACTGCCAAAGTAGGAAAGTAATTTAGGATTAGGCTACGTAGAAAAGTTTATTTATCAAGAATTTTACAATATCCAGTAAGAAGGTCTAAAATGTTAAATTATTGCCAGAAATAAGTTATTTTGCTATGTATGAGAATGAAATCTATTTACCTTTCATATAAGTAGGTGAATGATAATAAATTAATGCCACTTAAACAAATAAGAATTCAAATGGTAAGAGTCCTCTTAATTTCAAATTCACGGAAGGTATTAACCAAAAGTTAATGATTACTGAAGACTTATTATATGCAAGGCACTAGTGAAACTGGATTGTGGGAGAAGAGTACAGAGACATATAGACCTTTATTTCTGCCTATGAGGTAAGTGAAGCATAAGACATATACACATAAACAGATAAAATGAATGCCTTATACCGTTGGATAAGTGCTGACTACGTTTTGCAGAATACTACAGGATTTTCGACAACTAAGAAACAATGTAGATGAGGGAAAACTGTGGAAGACTTCCCAGAAAATTTAAAGGTACAACATAGGTATAAGAGAATTTTTCCTAAGAGGAATGATATAAAACATATCTTTGCATGTTATCCAAATATTTTACAAATGTAACCACCATTAAACATCTAGTACAGGCTTGGCACATATTGGGCTCAGTGCAAAACAATTATTATTCTTTTTATGTTATTTGTAATATTAATAAAAGTATGGAATATTCTCTTTCAATTGTGATTCAGAATATAACCTTGTGATTCAATTTGTTTTCATCACAAACAAAATATTATTTTTATATTTCCTTGACATTAGAGAGGCAAATGAACTCTTCATTAAAAGATAAGTACAAGTATTTATTTTGATTATTTCCATCCAGCTTCATTCTAAAAAGTTTTAACATAATTTCTATGAACATATATAATTAAATAGCTATAGTATTCAAATTTTTAGGAGACTTTAGTTATAGTAGCTATTTGTGTACACATTTTATCAGTCCTTGTTAGAAGAAAATCCCATTTTCTTTTAGAATAAATTTTCACCACTGCCCTCCTTTACCATAACAGAGAAATGGACTTTCTATATCTACCTCTTTATTCCATATCAGGAGTGGATAATCTTATTGGTCACATTTTCATGTTCTTTGGGCCATATAAAAAATAAGTAAGGCTACTTAGGTTCAAATGTGGGGAAGAAAACATCATTCTATTTCACTTTCTGCCATAGAGACTAAGATTCCTCCTTCCCTTCCTATCTCCATGTAATCAGCACTTCTTAAAGAGAGTCCTGGTTCTCTTACCTGAGGTACAAGTGTAGGCCTGGCATTCTTTCCTTCATTCCTGCCCTGCCAGAGAACCTCTGTGTAGCTGAATGAGTAAGAACACGTGGGATACTTTACTGACACAGCTTTACTCACAAGTTGCCTCTAGCTCTCAAGTCTACATTTTTGTCTAAGGTCAACATTGAATTTTGCATTATAGCTTTCCCAACTACTAGGCACTTGCCATGAAGAACATTGATAATTTGACCCCTATTTGCACCCTTTTCTCTATTTTCTACTGGATAGAACCTGAAAAAGAGGCATCCAACTTCAACATCTTTTCTAAATTGGTAAGCTCTTAATAGTGGTAAGAATCTTGCTTTTTACCTTTGAGGATATCTTAATGATCACATGGCACCTTGCCCATCATGATGATCAATTAATATTCCTAAATGGTCATATGGTTATTCAAAAAGTTTAAGATGTTTGCTGAAATATGCTTCAGTTAGAGTTGTCCCCTCCCCTGCCTGTCAAATAATCTTTACACCAGAAATCTCCAGAATAATTACCAAACAAAACAAAACAAAAACAAAAACAAACAAAAAAACCCACTAGTAGTTTGTAATGTGGCTTCCCAATGTTATGAGCCCCTGGCTAGCTTCAGGGGATAGGAACAAAACAGGGAAGGAGGTTAAGGTGAGGAACAAAGAGAAGCAGATCACACTGCAGAACTGTCCTTTATCTACCATTCCACAGGGAAAGAGTAATGTTTGTCATGACTCTCGTGGCAGATCATACAATTAGAGAGTAAAAAGAACAAAACTCCAAATCTCAAGTTCCCAATAACTTAGAAAACACTGAACTCTGAACAGACTCTATTGTAACATATTGGTGTTCAGATTCAGAGAATCACTAGGTTGGAAGTCTTAAAATGAGTTACTGAAGCCATGCGGAAAATTACTGGAGAAGCTGGACCTTTAACTCCTTGGCCCCTGTGTTATGCAACGAGCTCTGAGCTTCTGCCAGATTGGTGATGACACTGAAGTTATATACTTACTGGGATTCATATTCAACAAGCTGAATGGACTAACTGGGAGCTACCCCTGTTAAGCACCACCAATGAATAAGTGGAGAAAGTAACCTATATTCAAAGATACATGACAGTCTGGACAAAAAACAAGCTGTTCCAGTACAATACTTACCATGTGGGCTTGAATCTGAACTAGCAAATGAGAGAGCCGTTAAAGTCTGAAATTATATACTGGTCCCTGTAACATGAAGTATAATATGTCACCCCATTTAATTCCTATGGCCTATATTGGTAGGTAAGCAGTTAATTCCTATGAGACTGGAATTATAATCTCCATTTTACAGATGAAGTATCTGAGCCTCAGAGAACAAGAGGGACTTAGCCATAACTAACTCTTAATGAGTCAAGCCAGCACTAAAATTCAAGGTTCCTGACTCTGAATCTAGTGCTCTTTTTACTATATTCTGAAAGAAATTTCTTTATGGTTAGAATTAATTTTCTAGATTAATGAGTTATGAAGAATATCAATTTATTATAGGAAATATGTGAAATGAGTAAATGAAATATTGTTAGATATAATTCATCCCTTTTTTATTAAATGGCCTACGTAAATAAACAAGCATTTCCCTAAGAATTCATCATGTAAGTATAGTTTTGTTACCATTATTTTATAACTACAACTTAAAATTCTTGTAAATTCTGAAGCTCTTTTATCTCCTACCCCTCTCTCATAAAACTGAAGTGTACTAGAATCTAATTATACTTTTAATTTTGGTGTTCATGCTGTGACCCACCCTTTGGGTCAAACCAACATAATTATTTTCATGGATGCCTTTACTAATTAAAACGTCTTGCATGAAGTAAATGAAATAATACTACTCTGCAAATACATCCTGTTGTAGGGATATTTAAGTTAGATTCTATACAATGTCAAGGTTATATTGTTTTAGTGGAAATAACCAGAGACAATCAAGCCAACTAATAACTAAACATACTCATTTACTATGACAACAAATGTCTGAGCATCTACTTTGTGCTGAAGATATAAAAACAAGCACAGCCTGGTGCCTGTCTCTGAGTAGATCACAGCTTAGAAGAGATGCATATATATTCAATTAAACAAAAGTATATCTTATTTACTGACATAAGCACAGAATGGTTGATTTAGACAGAGAAGCCATTAATTCTGCTAATGCAAGTGAAGATTTCAAAATTTAACCAAACCTTAAAGAAAGAGATACTTTTATTATAATATGAACTTGAAACTGAAGAGAAGAAAGATTAATTCCATAGCTCTGAATAGTATGTATTCAGATATTTGGCTAGATTTTCCATCACATGTGTTGCTGGCACCATAAGAAAACTTTCCAGTTTAATAAGGATGTTGAAGTTTAGAGTATTAATGATGAATTATTAGAATTTTTTTCTTTTTCCAGTATGTTAACCTTCCTAAGGATCCTGCCAAATCGTAAAACCCCCCAAGTCAAATATTCATCAATAATAGACCCTAGTTGAAAGACTTCCTTTTCGGTTATTAGTGGTGAGCACTGTGGTGTTACTGAGTTATGGAGAATTTAAAGCACTCAGACATCTGTTCTTCTTTTTTCATTTACTCACTGATCTAAAATCTGGTTGAATTGATTGATTTCTGGAACCATGACCAGAGTTTTGGTTGTTTTAGGTATGCATACTAATGGAGGATACATAGGTTTCCATCAAGGAATTTTTAAATAGTTTTCCAGAAAGCACACATGAAGAGATGGGATAAACATATTCATAAAGACAATTTTTAAAAATTCCTTTTTTTAATTGTAATAATTTATATTTTACAAACACTTAGGATAATTGTTGTTGTTTGGTACTGACATAGATGTTTTACCAAACTGTCTTCATTTTATAAGCAAATAATCAAATAATACAATTGTTCCATGAGACTATACTTGAGTTTTGGCTACTTATGGGGAATTAAGGCTTTATCCTTAATTTTTATTTGCTGCTTAGCTATGACGCACATATACACACACACACTTATAATGTATAGAAGAATCACTGTTTATTGTAGAGATCTAAATCTTATGATCTGTTAGTCAATACTGTTGTGTAAAATGATTATTATCTCTTTAGAATTTTTCTTTAGAATTTACATTCTATAAAATTCCAAATGATGAAATGACATACATATAAAAATAACACTAAGTAGAAAATTAATGATCAAACATAAATGGATTTCCCTGAGTGACCTGGAAGAAATTAGAGACTCTCAGGTCTAAAAATAAAATTTAAAAAAAAATCTAATATTTGCTTATGTAGACTTTTTCTTCTAAATAACTTTAATACTGTCAATCACCCAATCTATTTCTCTTTGCTTAACTTTCAAGGTTATTTCAAATCATATAGCCTGCTATGATAATTTAAACTTTTGATTTATTTCCCTTAGCCTTACTTCCTTTATTCTCATCTGCACTGCACAGTTCAGTACTAAATATATATTTACCTCATTCTCCAGTTGTGTTCTCTTATTATATAATGCCTTTCAAAATAAATCGGGGAGAAAACATATCTTATATTTTCTTTGTTCCACCATGATGCTTAACACAATTCTAAGCATACAGCTTTGTTTGGAAGTTGTTTAGAACTTAACAGTCTGTAAAATTTAGCTTATTGTTTTAATGTGCTTAGTTATCAGGTCTGTTGAATCAAAGAGGATTAGAAGCAGTAATCACAAAAATAAAGGCTCTGAAAGGTAACACTAGTAAGAATAGATGACATGGGAAAAGCTAGCCAAAGGCATAAAACCACTAACCCCAGAATAGAATGGGGTCTTTGAGTGGAAGAGCAAATAAATGCAAAACTTTAAATGCCTTTAGAATGTAACTGAAAAGAGCAAAGCATTTGTCTACATTTCAAGTTCAACAACTACTTATTTAATATTTGCAAGAACTTTGCTAGAACCTAAGTTTACAAAGGTTCATGGAAGCTGAATCCCGGCATTTTAGAAACTTATTGTTAATGAAAAGAGACACATTGTTTTCAAAACAAAATGACAAATGCTGGAAGTATATATAAATTCCTTATAGGAGCACGAATAAAAGATACTTTCTTAACTCAACCTGAGCCAAAAAGACTATCCTGGTGGAGCAGCTTTCCTTGATAACTCTAGTTCTAAAGAAAAAGTAAAGTTGTCAATCACTGTTTAATAAGATCTTACCATCTCTAGAAATAAGTGAAAGAAAGGGCTTTAGAATGAAAATGTTACCAAAATTGACTCAGTATTAGAAATAACTTTAGGCAGAGGTGACAAGTTTTCAAACAAAATGAGGGTACTGAAAATAAGTCTGTGAATTGCAATACTATTCTGTGTGACAATGACCCATCATTAACAAAATAGATAACAGAAGAAAAATATTTCACAGCAAGGAACCAGAGCAATTAATGCAGACTGCACCTAGTTCTCAAGAAATATCACCAAAGCCACAGCATAATTACATAAACCATCTGGGTGTCATTTAAGAGAAACGCAAAACAAAGAATCTTTTCTCCCAAGGGATTCATGAATCTTCCTTTAAAAATTAGATTTATACCTATCGTTAATTTTTTTAAAAAACAATCTTCACTAAATTGTAATACGATCTTTGGTTACAGATGAAACTCAGATTAAATTCATGTTCAAAACCCAAATGATATTTATCTTAATTGATGATTCTGCATATTCAACTCAAAGCCTTAAAGTTCATCCATGACTGTTTTATTTCTTGAATCATCACCTATAAAGTTTTCATAATTAGGATTCTGGCTATAATAGATGCACTCAAGCAAGTTGAGTTCAATTCAACCCTTTTCATTATGAGTTTTCAATGACACAGTAGACAAAAATCTTCAGTTAGTGAGTCTATCCCAAACTAGCTTTTGTTTGTTACCAAGGTACACAGAACATTTTTATAAGTTCACTTTTCTACTGGGAAATTCACTTTACAGACTGGCTGCAAACTTAAAGCTCAAAATATAAGCACTCTCTTAGCATTTTGAATACCTTCAAAACTTCCTCATGAGTTTTCTTGTATACCATGTCTTGTATGTTTTGCTTTATATCATGCTCAGGAACCACCACTCTGTCAAAGTGCCTTCTTTTGTCCCCCTACACATTTAAATTAGTAACCAATGCTCAAGCCTATCAGTGCCACAGAAATCTTTGCATGAAATTAGGTGACATTCAAGGAAAACACTGATAATAACTGAGGAAATTAAAGTTACATTTATAATGATCTGCTCAGCCTCAGTCTACATGGAAAACAGAATTTAAGAGACAGATAAACCTCATTCATTCATTCAACAGTCCTCGAATTTACACCTATTGTGCCAAGCCTACTCTAAATGCTGAAACGTGGGAGCTAACAAGATAGACATGGCTCCTGGTCTTATGGAGCTTACAGTCTACTAGAGGAGTCAACCTACACCTAGATGAACATATAAATGATTTCAAACAGTGACAAGTGCTATAAAGAAAACAAAAGAGACCATGAGACTGGTGATTAGAAGAGGGAGGGCAGAACAGCATCTCTCAGCTTTCATGCCAAAAGAAAGGTAAGAAGAATAACAAAAAGCAGCAGCCATTGAAACATATGGAGAAAAACAATCCCGGTGGAGAATTCAAACGAGCATATACAAAGACCATTCGAAGATGACATGTGTGAGGAACAGACTAGAATCTTGCTGGGTACTGCAGAGACCTGACTCTAGCCTAAACAAACAAACAAACAAACAAACAAACAGCATCTAGAGTAGGGTTTTTTATTCCATCTCTTATTATTTGCATTATGTGAGAGAGTGAACTACTTTAAAACCTGTTTACTCACTACAAAATTAGGGTAATAAAATCCAATTTCTAAATTTGTAATTAATATTAATTAGTATAAATAAAGTGTTTGGCACATATTAGGTGTTCAATGAATATTAGTTCACTCTTCACTAGGGGAAGAAGTAGAATTTACTCAGTAGGGATTAAAAGAGATATTAGATCCAATTATAACAACTTATTTTATAACACTGCTCACAGTGTCTCATTCCACTTCTCAATAACTCTACAGAATAGATTTTATCATCTTCCCAGTACAGATGATAAAACTGAAGCTCAAAGAAACAACTGATATTTGCAAGATGACTCTGTGTATGAGAACTTGAACTTGGACTCAGGTTTAATCTCTCATTCCAAGACCTTTGGCTACACTGCACTGTCTATTAATCAGATCTCTATTTTCAACTAACACATCAATATGACTATAGATATAGGGGTAACAGCTTATCACAAAATAGTGAATGAAAGAAAAGTTGTGGTAGTTACATGTGTTTATAGAGGACAACCCTTGAGTTCAATGTGATTAAGGGCAAGTTTTTTGAAGCCAGATAAGCTTAGCTCTATGGCCTACCATTTATTAGCCATGCAACCCTAAATAAATTTCTTTACTCTTCAGAAATTCAACTTTTCATCTCTTAATACTCACTGAGAGGTAATAACAGTATTTATAGCACCAAAATGTGCTAATAATTAAATAAGATAATGCGTATAAAACACCTAACACATTACGTGGCATATATCAAGTGTTTAATAATTGGTTATTAGCTATAATTATTAGAATGTCACTTCTCATTTGCTAAAAGATTTCACTGATTTATAACTGGTAATTTAAAAAAGAATGTATTTTCAGAATATCATGAGTTCTCATTTTGTTACAGTAATACTATCCTCATGAAAATATATATATTTAAGCAAAAAAAAATGTGCCCTGAAGTTTCTTTTAATTGCCTTAAGCTGTCTAGTCTACTTGACATGTGGAAGGAGTCGAAGGCCATAGAAGTTTGTAGATGATGGCTTGGACACAGGAGAGAAATCTGTGACTTACTAAATAGACGACTGACCTATAAAACCACTGCATCTGCTGATGTTACACAGCATCTGATATCACAGGTCAATGAGATAAAGTGGGGTCCATACAACATTAATCATGGAGTTCTTTATAAGAGTAACAAATCTTATAGTATTTCCTGATAATGTGCAAGACTTGAGCAGAATAGCCATTTTGTGGCTGAAGGTTCTGACTTCAGTACTGAGTAGCCCGCAAAAATTATAAGGATCCTTTATTTTTTAACACATGCTATATAACTTATTGAGCACTAGAGCATTTAATAAAAATATCTCCATTTACCCATGGGTAGCATTTTAGGGCTCCCGGGGCCTTTCACAGTCATTACTTCATTGGATCCTTGCAACATCCCAGTGAGGTGGCACACAAAGATTAGAACTCCTATTTTATAGAATAGGAGGCAGAGACTCACAGAGGAAAACTGATTGCCCAATTGCACTGCCTATTAATCATATCTCTACTATGCAGCAGGGTCAGAACTTGACCTTTCAAATCTTCACCACATCATGACATCATGATACTTATTTCTTTATGCGATAAGCTAGAAAATCCCACTTGCTACACAGAATAGACAGGTTCTTATGTTATTGTTTATTAAAGTGACTTTTTTTAAAATTAAAAATTTTCCCTACTAGTTATATATAGATCATCACTTGTTAATTTGAGGGGCTTAGAATTAGTTCTGGTCTAATAAGCTATAAACTTATTTACTTCAAAAAATATATGCATACATACATATGTTTATGTATATACACATATATACATCTATACATGTATTTATATTTCTGTGTATTTATGTATCTGCCTATCTACGTATATACTGTTGTTAGTCATTGTTCATTAAGTAGCATTATCATCTCCGTTCATGGACAGTATTTTATTTGCATATAAATAAATAGCTTTCTCTGTAGTCTTGTGATTTAATAACATTGACTAGGAGAAATTTTTAGATATTAAAAATATCTGAAAATATATAAATTTATAAAATACTATTAATTTACTATTTAGGTTGGACATAAGAATTTAGGAATCTTGTGGGCATGACCTTTTTTTTTAAATTAGCACTATAGCCAAAGGAGTGGTCTAGGATATTTTTCCACAAATATTACTTAATAAATACTGTGGTAAATATTGTCTTACTAATTCAGATAAAATATATATAATTAATAAGTATAAATGTGAGAAACTATTGGAAATAAGAGAAAATAAATTTACAGAAATAAATTAGCCATAGAAATATACTTTGTTCAAGTTTTAAGACAAAACATTAAAATGATGTAACCTTTGACAATAAACTCCTGAAGAAACGGACTGTTAATCTTAAAAGGAAATAAAGGAAGTATTTCCCCAAAGTTCTCAGAAAAGCAAAGTGTGTTATAGATAACAATATTTGTAACAAATCAGCATTGCAACCATGGGTCTAATGCAATTCAGAATTTATTTAAGTGGAAATACGAAGGCAATGCATAACAATATCACAGTCAAAGCTCAAAATATGTGCAGTGACATCTCACCAAAATATGAAAATGGCCAAAATTCATACCAAATTTTAGTTATATTCACTAAGCTTAAAACCACTCATTATCATTGCTCAGAATCAGAAGTTTGTTCTGCATGATAACAGTTACTTTTTAAAGGCTTACTTTATATTGACCCAACTAGCTATTGCCAATCTATGTGTTTTCTTTTCAAATGTGTAGTACCTCTGTGTTGACCATAGTATTAAGAATACCAAACAGGAGACTTCTAGTCAAGATAGCGTAGTAGATAGACACTACGTTCACCTTATCTCACAACCACATTAAAATTACAACTAAACTACAAGAGACTCATTTCAGTTCAAAAGACATACATAAAGTGAAAGTAAAGGGATGGAAAAAGATATTTCATGAAAATGAAAATGAAAAAAAAAAAAAAATCTGGGGTAGCAATAGTTATACCAGACAAAATAGACTTTAAAATAAAGGCTGTAACAAGAGACAAAAAAGGACTCAGTAATTCCACTTTTGTATTTATCTAAAGAAACTCAAAACAGTACTTTAAAGGGACATGTGCATCATATGTTCATTGCAGCATTATTTACAATAGCCGAGACATGGAGGCAATCTGGGCGTTCAAAACAGATGAATGAATAAAGAAGAGGTGATACATATATACAATGGACAACTCAGCCATAAAAAAAGAATGAAATCTTGCCATCTGCAACAATATGGATGGACCTAGAGGATATTGTGCTGAGAGGAATAAGTCAGACAAAAAAAGACAAATACCAAATGATTTTACTTCCATGTGGAATCTAAGGAACAAAATTAACAAACAAAACTCATAGATATAGAGAATATTTTGAGAAGCAAACTCATAGATACAGAGAATATTTTGAGGGTTAACAGATAGGAGGGGGTTTGTGGTAAAAAAGGTGAAGCGATTAAGAAGTTTAAATTGGTAATTACAAAATAGTCAAGGAAATGTAAAGTATAGCATAAGGAATATAATCAATAATATTGTAATAACTATGTATGATGTCAGATGGGTACTAGATTTATCGGGGTGATTACCTTTTAAGTTATATAAATGTCTAATTACTGTGTTTTCCACCTAAAACTAATATAATATTGTGTGCCAACTATAATTAAAAAAATAAAACAATATTTAAAAAAAGAATGCCAATTAATAATTTTTTCATTGTTCACAGATCCATGTGGCAACATACAGTAAAGACACAAAACAGTATGTTCCACCAAGTCAGCATCTTTCTTTTCCAGTTTTTCTAAAGAAATTAATAATGGGAATATTAAAGAAAAAAACATTTTATTCATTTATTCAAATATTTATACAATTGATTTAATGTCTAAGATAGTGAGGCAAATATGGAGGTGAAATATTTTAAAGGTCTATACAATTTTCTGATTTGTAAAGTCAATCTCTCTCTCCCCCTTCTCTTTCCCCCTCTCTCCTCCCTTTCTTTCTCCCTCTTCTTCTCCTCCCTCTCCACTCCCATCGCCCCTCTGTCCGCCTATTGAAATCTTAGAGTATATGTGCATATATGCACACATACACACACACACACACACACACACACACACACACACACACACACTGAATAACTGACTTTTTAAGAGGTGATTTTGATCAAACATTCTTTCAGAATTTCATTTATATTTCTTTCATAGACAGATGAAGAGAGATAAAAGTAGAGGAGAAAGATTTAATTTGAGTCAATCAAAGTTTTCTCTAGCTAATCCAATTCTGAGTCCTTGTGATGTTTTCTGAAGGAAAAATAAAGGCAGATTGTGAAAGAGGAAAAACCTTTCTCTTGAGAATTAAAAGAATTATATTACAAATAACTTCTTACAATTTTTCAGAAGAGAAAATGAAGTGTAAATGTCTAGGGATTTCTGGTCCTCTCTCCATTGTTAAATTCCAACCCAATGTAAAAGGTTTTTTTCTAAAATAAAACTCAGTCCCATTACTGCATCCCCATGTCTTCAATTCCAACTTGATTTAGGGGAAATTCTACTGGTCTGATTTGCTACCAGTTTGAGATATTCTGTGTCAAAAGAAGTGCCAAACTCTGTGAGATTCTAAAGAGAATGATTTAGTTGAATAAAACTTCAGTAAACTAGACCTCCCAAGAGTGTAATATACTAAATTACTATTTAAGATTATATAAAGATTCGGAGATTATTGCATCTTTCAAACTCTCCTTTTTTGGGGGGTAGAAGTTTTTCAAATATATTTTTAACATCCCCTTGCTTTTTCTTTCATTCACGGTTGCTTTTCCCAGCTCTCACTCCCTGTTACTACTGTCAGCCCTTCCTCTTTCTCCTTTTTATCTGTAGCTTCTTGTTTCTTTAGACAAAGAAACAAAACAACTTAAGTTGGTAGAACTACAGATAAGAGACCATGTAAAAGCAGAATAATTTCTTCACTTATAAGTACAAGAGATTTTGTAGAAAGACATTATTTCTCTTTTGAATGTTTAGAGAAACATTCTTTTGTGGTTTTTTTTTTTCTTTCTGGTTTTCCACATATTTTAGTTTGGAGAGAGTAATAACTGAAAGGTAAACATTTTTCAACTGTTAAATAAAAGAATAAGATAAGCAACAGTAATCTTTCAATTTGATAAGGGCAAGTGAACCTTAATCACGTTGGGTAACTATTGCCAGATAAAAATACAGTATCTCTCCATAAATATATAGTGTTTACCACTAAGAGGATTCCTTTGGTCACATAGAATAAGGAAATCATCAAAAAGCTTGGTTTCTTGGGACATAAATTCTCAGAATGTTAGCCAAGGGGCTCTATTTTCAAAGAATACCAGCGGAAACTACCAGGTTAAATATCTCAAAGATTAGCAGCAGTTTATGCAGATGTAAGTAATAAAAAATAGTAGGGCTTTGAGACGCAGAGTGATTCAGAGAAGGTTGGCATGAACCCTGCCTTGCTCCCTTGCTGTCTTGCCAGCTCTCATTCACTCTCTCCAGCTTACAAATCTACCTAAGAGAACCCTGCCTGGAACCTTCCAGTAATGCATGGCACTTTCTGGAACTCATCAGTGGCAGCAACAGAATTTGAAATCAAATTTCTTTCTTCACTTCTAGTTCACTTACCTATCTACTACAAAACAACACGATAATTTAATTAATATTTATACTAGTAGACTATCATCTTTGAATAACCATTGGCCCTAATTTTACTCTAAGCATCTCCCCAGACCTCACCCAACTGAAATCACTGCCTTATCACTCAACAGACTTTAGATGCCATCTCTCCTGTAGAATAGGGGTCCATGGACTAGTATCAGTCAGTGGCCTATTAGGAACCAGGATGCGCAGCAGGAGGTGAGCAAGCGAAGCTTCTTCTGTATTTGCAGCTGCTCCCCAGTGCTAGTATCACCGCCTCAACTCCACCTCAGATTATCAGGCATTAGATTCTCATAGGAGCACTGGTCTCTAGTGCCAAAAAGGTTGGGGACTGTTGCTAAAAGACATCAACAGAGGTTAAGATCTCAAAAGAAAAAAAGTTAAACTAAAAAGAAATTAAAGACAGCATTTCCAGATATGGGTGGATCAGATTAAGGTCTACATTTCTTCCCTAATTTTCTGTCCAACTAAGAGCAGCCGAATATAATTATAGTAAAGATACTATTGATTAGACACTAATATAGTGTTTTTACAAGAAACTATAGCAAAATGTACCAACTAGAAATGATTGTTTTGATGGAATATCTTTAAAGGTAAATTTAGATACTCTCTTTAAATAACAATCAATTTCATGCAAAATCAAATTGTTTCTTTGAAATATTTGCCAAAATCAAGAGTTTTCACGGAGACTATTATTCTTACAAATATTTCCATGTTCAATAACCATTCCAATATAAGTCTGGTTTATAAAAACACTTCAATGCAGATATTTCATCCTACTTTTAAACCAAATCTTCAAAAATTGTCATGATTTAATAAGGAAACAAAATCTCGAAACATTAGATTAATATTTATCTTTTTTAGTTTCATAGATTCTTTAGTTTTTTATAAAGAACATTATTATGCCTTCCAATCTAGCACAAACAACAGTATTCTGTAACTTTGTATAAAATTCTACAACACTTAAAAATTATATGCAAATTTAATGCATTCAAATATGAAAAGAAAAGAAAAGAAAAGATCTTTAAAATCCAAACCTTACATTTCAGAAGAGATTTGGAGTGGTACAGTCTAATCCTCGCACTCATATAATCATTCTTAAACACCTTTTAGCCCAAACCCAGAGAACACAGGCTTACATATAGGTTTACAAAAAGAATAAAATCCCAGTAATCAGTAGAATGTCCCCAAATGAGATAGCCTAATTTCTTTCAAACTTGCTTTGGGCCAGTTTAATTATCTAGGCTTCTTTTTGTGACAGCAAAGATACTGCTAATTATTTGCTATCCATTCTATCAGCAAACATTATGAAGCCCAGTTAAAGTATTAAATTCAATGTATGTACAGACAAGCTTGCTTAAAAGGAAAGAAGGAAGGAGAAAAAAGAAATCTATTTAGTTAGAATTCTCCTGCAATCTGAGCCATAGTACACAAACAGGAATGTTTCATTCACTGTTCTGAAAATATCCTATAAAACAAAAAAATTTTAAAGGAAAAAAAAAGAAATATTTTGGATTGCTACACTAGTTCAGATTCAGTACTCTAAGGAGGGAAGAGAAAAGTGTACTCTGTGGTAATTAAAACTCAAAGACCACACACTACGTTGTTCAATGCAGATTTCTTGACTGGCATCACAAGTACTGCAATATAATTATTTTTAATTGCCAATTCACATATCTAAAGAAAATAATGTATAAGACTCCCAGAGGTAGTGTTCTACAGCAGGAGTTTAATACATCAATGCAGGCTTTAGAAAATGGGGGCTTTTGTCACTATTTAACTGGCACATCACCCACAGTATAACAACACCACTTGTAAGTTATATAGGCCTTTCCTTTGCAAAGTGCTTTACAGTAATTAATCCCCAGAATACTCGTTTGTTGGAGGAGAAAAAGAAATAGATTATAAAACAGAGGATTTCAAGCAAGAAATGGTTTGGATAAGGCTATAAAGGAGTCATTGTTTTGAGATTGAAATAGAATCTCTGGCATGCTCAAAATCATCAGTACTGTTTTGATATGATTCATATGTCTAATATTTTTTAGGCACTGATAGCAGAATCATACTGTTTTCTTTATGCCCACTGAATTTCTCGAAATTTCACTTCTATACTTCAAGTGTTAAATTTTTAAAAGCCACAGATTTTTCCATACAGTCTGAAATATGATAGAATCCCTACATTTCTGGATATATATTTTTAACACTGAGAGGACATTTATAAGTGTTATTAAAACTTAGACCATCAGTGCTGTGGCAACAGATACAAGTTCGCCACAGTATATATATCCAAGATAGAAACCAGTGCACAGCACACAGCCACCTAGGAGTCATTCTAAAATGTTTATTGAATAATGAACTAATATCGTTTCAGCTTCATTCATTCATTCAATCATTCATTCATTCTTCAACCGTTATTGAGGACTGCTATTTGCAAGGCACTGAGTAAGATGATTTAGCAAAAAGAAGGAAAAGAAATCTTTAACTTGATCTCATGGAGCGTATAATTAAGCAGAGACAGGCAGGTAAATGAAAAATGAATGTGATTAAGGACCACAATAGAGGGATAGGGGCACAAAAGAAAGAACACGTATTTGTATTTGGTGAGGATTCAGGACAACGCTTCACAGAAGAGTCAGTTTTTATTTGTATTTTGGATAAGCGTGGTTGTGATACATAGAGAAAACCGGGGAAGTTTACTGAAGACGAAGGGAAGGCCAAGATGTAGAAATAGCTTTCCTACTCCTAACAATTTGAGAAATTTGTAGCTCAAAAATATCATTTTTTGACTACACCCTGTAAATTCAAACTGGATTCATGTTGCTGAGAAATTCTGGATGAGCATGGTTGGTGATTATCATACAAATTGGTTATATGTAAATGTTTGCTTACATAGCGGTTGAGGATACGTCTTATTCTTTCATATATTTTAAATATTCCTAAGATTGTTTCCCTTCTAATGTATATTGTATAAAAATGGGGAAATTTAATCCCCTTTTGAATGTAAGTCTGAATGAATAGGTGAAGGGCACCAGAATAACTTATATGGAAACATAGCAATGAGTCTACAGGAATTCTTTAAATACATACTGTATGCTTAAATTTGCTCTAGGCATTATGCAAGATATGGCATAGCTCCTAAAACAAGGGTTTAATGGTGCTGACACATTGTCAATGCTCAATAAATGCTTATTAAATTAAATATCCCTTGACGAGCTTGCAAACTAAAGAGTGTAGGGGTGACTCTACACAATAAGAATGACCACAATGTCCCATGAAGTTTTAAATAGTGCCCTTTGCACATGTGCAAGGCACAAAGAACTGAGTCAGCTTTTTCCAAAAATTTTGATATGTTGCATTTTCATTCTCATTTGTTTCTATGTATCTTTCAATCTCTCCTTTTATTTCTTCTTTGACCCATTCATTCTTGAGTAGCATGTTGTTTAATCGCCACATATTGTGGTTTTTCTCACTTTCCTTTTGCAATTGATCTCTAGTTTCAAGCATTGTGTTTGGAGAATATGCCTGGTATGGTTTCAATCTTCTTAAATTTGTTGAGGCTAGTTTTGTGTCACACCATATGGTCTATCCTTGAAAATGTTCCACGTGCACTAGAGAAGAATATAGCAATCCCTTTTCTGAGTATCTACAGCAAAAATATTGAAAACATTTATTCATAAAGATATATGTATCCCGATGTTCACTGTAGCATTATTCACAGTGGCCAAGACATGGAAAAAACCTAAGTGTCCTTTGATAGATGACTGGATAAAGAAGATGTGATAGATATATACAATGGACTATTAGTCATAAGAAAAGAAGAAATACTGCCATTTGTGACCAGATGGACGGATCTTAAGACTATCATGCTAAGCAAAATAAGTCAGACAGAAAAAGTTGTGAACCATATGATTTCACAAATATGAAATATAAAAATGAAAAACGATATAAAAATGAAAGCAACAAAAGAACGAGACAAACAAAAACTTATGGACACAGACAACAATATGGTTGTGGGGAGGGGGACAGGTAGATAGGGTAAAGGGGTCAATATATGGTGACAGATCTGACTTAGAGTGGTAAACATACAATATACAGATGATTCTATTGAATTACATACTGAAACTTATATAATTTTATTAGCCAATGTCACCCAATAAATTTAATTTAAAAAAAAAAGAACTGAATCAGTATTCAAACTTGAGCTTTTCAGCTCCAAGACTAAGGTTCTTGCCAATGTGCCAGAGGTATATTGATTCTATTGGATATTTCTTTATTGGGAGGTCTTAATTTTAGCATCAGAATCACAAAGATGCTGAGGTATTTATGCTCTTTATTTTTCTTCCATATATTCACTCACTGTCCCACTGGGGCCCATTTTCTTTATGGTTTGTGCTCCTCTCTCACAGAAGCCAATGGAAACTCTAGCAAAGCCTGTGGGAGCACAGGGAATCCTAACTGCCCCACCAGGACTGGCTCAAGAAGACAGCAATACCATTGCTGAGTGTTCTGAGTTGGAAAATCTTAAGTACTCTATCACATGGCAGCTCTCCTCTCAGCACTTGCCACCAGTGTCATTTATGTAACTATAATGATCCACTTGAAAAGTCAATATATGCAGGGGTAACTAATTTTAAATCCAAACTGGATATCTGCTGAAACATGTCTCTCATTAAGGCTAACTATTAGAAGCTATCTAAAGTTTGACAAAACAGTTGTTTAAATGGTTACATAACAGTTTATCTCAATTTTTAGCTTAAACACAGAAGCCCAAATAGGTTAGCACACCATCACAATCCTGGACAACCAACCTACCTACCTTCCAATTGTGCCTGGGATAAGAGCCTGGGTTGTAGGGTGAGTGGAGTCAATGTTGGTCAAACCAGGTCTATTCTAGGGGTAGAAATAAGAATTGAGTCATAGACAACTATATTTAGTATTACTGTTTTTTTTTTAATTTTATGTATTTTCTACATTATGTATTAAAAATTATTATTCTGAAAGGGAATCCACAGGCTTCACAAAACGGTCAAGACAAACCAGAGCGTAAAAAAAATTAACAATCCTTAAAGGTCGTCCAGAAGTCAGTTAACGTGAAAGCATGACAAACGAATTAGGCCAAAAAAAAAAAAAAGAAGTCACTATCCATATAAGTGAAAATAAAGTGAGGTATTGAAAGTCCAAAGAAACAAGGATCTAAAATTTTACTCTTAAAAACACAAAGGACAAGAAAATGTAAGTACTGAATATATGGACTTTGGTATTAAAGAGGATTTTGTAACTTTGACCTCAAACACAAAAGAAGAAAAAGCAAAAATAAATGAATGAGACTATAGCAAACTAAAAAGCTTCTGCACAGCAAAAGAAACCACCAACAACGCAAAGAGGCAACCAATTGAAAGGAAGAAGATATTTGCAAACAACGCCTCCAATAACGGGCTAATATCCAAAATATACAAAGAACTCAATAAAAAAAAAAAATCCAATTAAAAAATGGCCAGAGGACCTGAACCTATGAAAAGATGTTCAACTTCACTAGCTATTAGGAAAATGCAAATCAAAACCACAGATACTGTCTCACACCTGTTAGAATGGCTATCATCAAACAGGACAAGTGATAAAAAGTGTTGGAGAGGTTGTGGGGAAAAAGGAACCCTGATACACTGCTGGTGCAAATGTAATTTGTACATCCATTATGAAAAACAGTATGGAGTTTCCTAAAAATAATTAAGAATAGAATTATCATATGACCCAGCCATCCCTCTTCTAGGTATCTACCCCCAAATTTTGAAAACATTTCTCGATATAGATATATCCACCCTGATGTTCTTTGCAGCATTATTTATGGTGGCCAAGACATGAAAACAACCTAAATGTCTTTTGATAAATGACTGAATAAAAAAAGATGTGGTACATACATAAAATGGAATATTACTCAGCTATAAGAAAAGAAGAAATATTGCCATTTGTGACCAGACAGATCTTCAGATTATCATGCTAAGCAATATAAGTTAGACAGAAAAAGTTGCGAGCCATATGATTTCACTCATATGTAGGATATAAAACTGAAAGCAACAAACAAACAAGACAAACAAACAAAAACTCATAGACATAGGCAACAGATTAGTGGTTACCAGAGGGGAAAGAGGGAGGGGAGAGGTAGATAAGAAGGATCAAATATATGGTGACTGAAAGAAATTTGATTTAGGGTGGTAAACATACAATAAACAGATGATGTTCTAATGAATTACACACTCAAAACCTATATAACTTATAAATCACTGTCATTCCAATAAATTTAATTTAAAAAAATACAAATAAAAACATTAATACATGGAAAAAAAATACTAAGGACAATCAAAAGGTGATATCAGAAAGGGGGCAGATTAGAACTAGGCAAAGATAAGGTAATCTTTGGGCACAGAATGGAATCGTTCTAGAATAACCCCCAGGGAAGTACAGCAAGTGCTCTCCTTATCTTGCAGGTAATCTCTTAAAGGTACAGGTTCCCACTAAAAAGTCACTAAGCAAAGATAGACAAGAGCTAAGAATAATTATTTAATTCATTCATTAAATAAAATTTTAGTATACATCTACTATATATTTTTCAGGCACCATATGCTAAGTGATGGATATCTAATAATGTAAAAGACTGCAAATGATCTCTAATCTTGTGGAATTTAGTCTAGTTGGAGAAACAGACATTAAGTGAATAAACACACCAAAACATTAAACATTAAAAATGTTTTTATGCACCATGGAGGAAAAGAATAATGACACAAGAGAATATTATGTAGCCTGGTAATGAGTGAAACTGAAGCTGTGACCTGTAAGATGAGCAGGAATCGGCCAGCCAAAGCAGAGGGAGGGGTGTTCCAGGTAACGGGAAGAGTGAGTTGGAAGAGAAAGAGGCTAGCATCTTTTATTATTTGAAACTATTATACTTTTCAACCTAATGAAAAATTTGGATAGATGTTCCACCTTGAGAAGAGAAAAAGAGTCAAGGAGTAGAAAACAGCTAAGCAAGGAAGCAGAGAGAGAAACGAGGATGAAGAGGCAAAATTGTGCTTCCTAATCCTTGTATTGGAAGCTGGACAAACTCTCCTTTCATTTAGTCTGTGATGCAGAATAACTTTTCTCTTTCATACTCTTTGTAATAAAGAGAATGGGAGAACATGATGAAGAGAATAAGAGAAACTCTATTTCATTTCAATATTGACTGAGAATACAAAATGGACCACTCAGAAAGCTATGGAGAATACAAATGTAAGTCAAGCGCACACTTGCTTTGCAGAACAACTGTATGTGAGAGAGAGAAACAACTTAATAGAATGCTCACTAGGGGATGAAGCACAGGTCAGCCACCAGACTTCTGCGGGGTGGCTCTGGGCAGGTCACATTGCCTCTGTGGGCCTTCTTTTCCACATCTGTCAAGAAGCATGTGGGTCAACTGACTCTCTGACATCCCTTCCAGTTTCAACAGACTGTGCTCCATTTCCCAGACTTAGTAATTAGAGAATGTTCAAATATCTCCAACTGTAGGTATGGTTGGAGGGAGTTGATATATTTCAGGGATTAACAATATAATTGTGATTTTTTTTAACTTCTAAGCCTGGCTTTTGAGACTCCTGTACCTGAACTGAGCTGTGTGAAGACTGAGAATGATTCATCATAATGTGCACTTGCGAATTCGCTAAATACTCGATGCTGGTGTTCAGGGTTTAAGGAGGGGTGTCTGCTAGGAACAGGCACAGTACTAGGTGTTAAGAATTTAAAAGTGCATAAAATATGGTTTTTGAACATTTAGACATTCGATAGCTTAGTAATGGAAATAGCCATGCAGAAAAATAGCAACTATAAAGTTTACTATCAGAAGTCCCAAAATAGGAATATAAATGAAGCATTTTGAGGACACAAAGAAGAGAGTGAATAAATGGCAGTGATAGAGGTGCATGTGAAAAGTTTTGTCAAAAGTCTTGCATTTGAGCCTGATCTTAAGAAATATAGAAGAGTTAACTAAAGGAGTGAAGAACATTCCAGGCAGACGGATCATGATATGTATAGGCAAGAAGGGAAAGAATGAACATAATGCTTTTGCTTCTCCAGCATCTATTTCAGTCACATTGCAGATAAACAGGATCTTAAACATGGGAAGCCATCCAAATCGAACAATTCTCATTCTTTCATCCAAATCCTAACGGGAACATTTTTAACTCCCTTTTGTAATTGCCAGGAAAATGATGTGTACCCTTATTTAGAAAAAATAGCTCTTACTTCTTTTAATCAAACAATATATCACTCTCCCACTAGAGCTGGAACTGAATTCTGCTGCATTTCAGATGTTAATTGGAATTTACTTATTCTTTTGTAGGGCGCATGAATATGGTCTGTCAGCAACTAAACAAATTTTAGCAAAAAGAAGGGAACAGGACATAAATAGGCTTCATGAAAAGCAATGGAATGCATCAAAATCGGGGATTCTGTCAGCCTAGTTGACAAAAACATCGACTTGAAGGATGTCCTTGCCAGGTTAGGACACATTCCTTTTCTAGCTGCTGTCAACCTGGGCTCAGCTCCACTCAGAAACGCCTGCCCGGCTGGCAGCTGCTGAGAGATGGCAACTCCTCCTAGCAACGAATGAAGCCAATGGAAAGCCAGCTGCAGTGATCTTTGCTGTTAAGTGCAGTGACATCTCATTTATCTGGCAACTCCAGTGAACGCTGTATAATAATGCATAAGATAATTACTAAGAGACCTAAATTGACATTCACAAGCACCAGAAACTTAGATTTTAGCCGATTTGACTGGAAAGTTGCCTAAAATTAGGCCTGCCTATATGGGTTTAAATTATGAACAGACATCAGAGTGCAGTAGACTGTACTTAGATTGTGATGTAAATAGAACCGAAGTGGAATGTTAGTTTTATCACTTACTACCCATGTGTTCTTAGGCATGAGAGTTTCTCTGGGCTTTCATTTTTCATCTCTTACAAAGGGATAAATAACCTGACCCAACACATCTCACGGGAACATTGAATGAGTCGTAAATAACAGTGGATAGCAAAGCCCTTAAAACTACCAGCACCACATGAATAAATATTAACGATGTTTTCTTATTATAGAGAGTCAGTATTTAATATGGTTAATAGCTACATCTCCCATATGAGTAATCTTGGGTAAGTCACTTCATCCTTTTTCCTCACCTGTACAAGGAAGATAATGAATGCTAGGACATCATTTAGGGAGTTGCTGTGAAGATTAAGTGAATAATTTTATATAGTCCAAACATGTAGAAAGCATTCAAAAAGTGTTAACTAACATAATTATTATCACCATTTTCACTCCATCATTTACTATTGTGAGAACTTGAGGAGTTGTTAAATTGGATAGAGCTATTATTTCTAATAAATGGCCCCAATGCAATGAGCTGTAGAGCTCAAAACACACATATCCAAGGGATCTTGCACAGTAACCTCCTAACTCTCCACAGTTTTTGACACATTTGTGTATGTGAGAGGTATATCCCCAAGCTTTCTACATTCCTTATTGGACATTAATTACTTACTTTGCTTTCATTATCTCCTCCCATTTCTCCTCTCATTCCCTGAAATTACTACCATCCCTCTCTACACATAAATACAAATATGGGCTAGTCCTTGTAAGCAGACCTGCCAAACACATAGTTCCTCATAAGTCTTTCTAAACAAAGTATCTGTGTTATCTTACTACAAATTTGCTCTACTCCATAGGAAGGAGGGGACAAGAGATTTTAATTAAGGGACCTAGAGTAGTCAGTTTTTCATATCACACTCAACTCTATTTATACATGGTAATTTTAATATTACAAAGCATGATAGATATCATCACATATAGTTTATGTGGTATGATAATATAATCTTTCATACAGTTAAGAACCGGTTACGACAGCCAGTATTTTGTGGGACCCAAATCATAGGACTTATTCAGAGGAACTACATTTCTAAGTCAAAGTTTTAAAATATCTTGCCCATTCCATAACTTCAGTATTCCACTTTGAACACCTGAGATATTGCTTTTTCTACACTCAGAACTTGGACAGATTCCACCATGGATGTCTTGACCTTTGTACTGTCCTCCTACTCTGCTGACCTATAAGATCTTTTGAGAGCATAAGTTTTATATGCTTCCTTGTATTACATGTTTCCAAGCATTTAGCTCACTTTGTACATAGCACTTGCTCAATGAGTGTCTATTAAATATCCAAACCCCCCCCCCAAAAAAAAACAAAATAAATACCAAGGGAAAAAAAAGGAAAGAAGAAATGGTTGGAGAGATGGAGGAAGAACAAGAGAGATAAACAAAGAAGAAAGGAAGAAAAGGATGGAGGAAGAGAAGAAAAGAAGGATGGAAATGGAAGAAAGAAAACAAGAAGAATAAATACACATGAGAAGAGATCTCAAAAACACTTAACTACTTCAAAAAAATATCCTTGGATCACTTTCACACTGAGTATAGCACTATTTCCTATTGTCACTCTTGTATACAATCTCTTGATGTTTAGAATGATAAGGCACCACTACACAGTAACAAAGACAAATGAAAACTTAACAGTCTTAATTTTCATATAAACGTAAAAAGTTAAATATAAAAAAATTAACTAGAAATATAATCCCTTTTTGTTTGTTTGTTTTTTCCCTTTCCTTCCCAAAAATACAGGTTGAGTTGCCCTTTCTCTGTCTCCTTCCCATTCCCTGAGCCAGACTCTCTGTTTCCAACTCTTATATCTTCAAAGCACACTATTCACTCTTCCAGACACATACCCCAGCCAATATCTTGGATTCAAATTAAAAACAAATACATATATTTTTTTAAAAAATAGAAACCCTAAACTCCTGCAAGCAATGGAATATTCCTTTGTCAAATAAAGGAGAGAAAGGAGAAGGCTTAGGTATGAAATACCAAAATCTTAGATCAGACACTGACATTAGTGACCTTTACCACTTTTGAGTAACTTACTATATTCCTAATATAGTGATAGCTACAGTGCTCTGATCAACCTCCCTTGGATTTTTATACAGATCCAACAACATTACAGGCATGAAAGTTCCCCGAACATAAATAAAAACAATGCACACAAAAATGCATATACTGCTAAGCAATTAAAATACAATCCCTATGACTATACATTGCAAAACTAGGACCAAAAAAAAAAAAAAAAAGAAGCGCAACATAGAGAAGATGATCCTAGTAATCATTTCCAGTATACAATTCATGTAATAAAGTCCTGAATCTTAGAGATGTTTCAGTAAAGACTGGATTCTAATTTTAGTGAATATTAGAAAAGGAGCAATTGACTTAGTCTAGTTGACCTCTATGATCACTTTTATTAAATAAGAGTCCATAAAAATAAAGCCAGAATGGGCACAGTGCTAAACAGAAGATATAGAACTGGTAGATTTAGAAGATCTCTCAATACTACAAAAAAAAAAAAAAAATTAAAACAACAACAAACAGCTGATTATCAGAGGAAGTATTTGGGCTGGGGTTTAAGAGTTTTTAAGAGGCTGATCTGCAGAGATAGGTACACTTGGACTCCAGTGAAGTAGTGAAATAAATAACAGTGCTCAAAGAGTTCTATTTACTGCCACACAAGATGAATCATGCCTCTTTGGGGATTTTTTTTTTTTTTTCTGAAACTTCATTTTCCATTTTGGACGACTGGATCAGTCTCTTAGAAGAGTTGGGAATGTGGCCAATTACTTCCCTCTGCATTTTTCATCTGAGACATAAGGCCTGTACAACTCCATTTTCCACTCTCAGATAATATATCTTAGATAGTGGGGATTTCGCCTGTGTCTCTTCATTTTGTAAAGAATAAGAAACCAAAAACATAACTTGTTTATAAATATAGAATTGAGAATAAGGACCAAGAAATACAATTAAGAAGTTCTAAGAAGGGTATCTTTATTATAAAAATCTACTACTCTATATTCCAACTATGTATTTCAGATTATAATAATAAAGTCAAATTTCTATTGGGATGATGAAATCACAGAAACCATCTAAAAAGTTCAAGAATAAAAACCAGACTCCTACAATATTCACATTAAAAATCTGCCACCTTACAAAGGCATGCAAGTAAACTCCGAGAAAAACATTCAGAAACCAATTTGCAACTATCCCAATCACATGTTACCTCACATGTTACCCAAGCACTCAAAACTAACATGATGTTGAACCAACTTAGAGTATAAGTAACAATAGCAGATCCAAGGGCAAAACTTTAAATATCAAAGAAAAGTTAAAGCCAAATAAGGCCCTTTAAAATACTAAATCTACAGCCATACATTTTACTTGATGGAGCACTGAGGGGTAACTGCAAGTTAACTCATTTTTAAAAATCAAACCATGTGAATTTTAAATATCTCAGCATTATACAACAGAAAGTGTCTTAGAAAGTGCATGGCAAAATTGTTCAAGCACCAGCTTGTGACAGTAGGTAAATCCCTTAAGTCTCCATAGCTGCTACTTTCTAATCCATAAAGTAAGCACAATATTCCTTGCCACTGCCTACTACACAGAGGTATGAATCAAATGAAATAATGAATGCAAACATGTTTTGTAATCCACAAAATACATTGAAAATACTGTATTTTATTTATAAAAATATTGCTTGCTTTTTGTAAACTGAATATTCAGCCTCAATTTATCATGCAGGAAATAACTCTATTTCTGGGTATCAAAACATTTTAAAGCAAAGGTTTAAACTACAAATATATCAGATTTTAAAAAAATATGCAAAGGAAAAAAGGGAGTAAAGAACCCAATATAGCTAACAATGAAAGGAAAACCTACCTGTATGATTTAGATCACAAAGTGAAAAACCAAAATAGAAATCATAGCTTTTGTCCTCCTCATTAAGATTAGAATCCTAAATATTCAATCTGATGTGATTTCAGGAGTGGCGACGGTCAGGCCACAAACCTTTTCCATGTGTTTGAAGAGCAACAGAAGCCAAAGCAACTGTGGTAACAGACAACTACATCACTTCTGGTGGAGGTATTGCTGGGTGGATAATGGGATGGAGGACTTTGCAGTAAACTGGTAGATGGAAATTTGAGGATAAATCAGACACGGGCTTTGCTTTCAAGACGCTGATAATTTAGTTCTGGAGAGGAAAGTACAAACTGAACCTAAAGCAGAAAAAAGAGCTGAGAGGAAGACAAGTAAAATGCTATGGAAGTCTAAAGAAAGATAGAATTGATTTCAGTTTCAATAGGGAAAGTTTCATGGTGGAGGTATGCCGAACCTTAAAGAAAGAATAGGATATAGATAAGTAAAGATGACAGCACAAGATATTAGGACTGAGTGCATGGAAAGGTGAGATATAGGAAATGAAAAAAGAAAAGAAAAAAAAAAAAAGGAAGGAATGGAAAACATGTCATAAAGGGAAGTGAAAATAGAGAAGAAATCAGTTATTTGGGATAAAGTTGTGAAAGGGCTTTGCAGGTCAGCCAAAGAATTTTGAATTTTGTAGAATGGGTTACTAGAATTCACTGAAGGTTTCGGAAGCAATAGTGGCTAGCTTATTTTAAGGTGGTGAAATACAAAATAGTAGGGGCAACATAAGGCACCCTTCCTGAGTGTGCAAGGGTGAAGATTTAGAAAAAAGAAGAGAGCAGAAAATAGAGGTAATGAAGGAAATTATGAGGAAGGATGAACAAAAGTAAAAGCATCACTATATTTCCACTGTAATTAAAATAAATACATAATACGTTTTTCACATGCAAAATATACATGCTACTCTGAGATAGCTTGTTTCCTACCAAGTGTTTTGACATTTGTAGCAGGTAGGAAGAAAAAAAATTACATTTATTGGGTGTTCATTATTGATCTGAGTTTATTAGCTATTATTCTATCTTTTTAAATTCCTCTAACGAACTTATAAAGTAGATATAATGCATTTGATTTAAAAAATGGTGACAGGAACTTAAGTCACCTCAACTCAATCAGCAGCAAGAAGGAAACCACGAACCAGTATGACTGATTCCACACACTGTTCACACAACACCAGGCTGCTTGAGCAGAGCACAAGAAGTGTTCGGGTGCTGTGCCCACATGCAGGATGGAGTGTTCAAGCAGAGACTGAGTGACTACACAGGAATCAACCACCAATATTATCTTAGGCTAAATAATATTGAAAGTATTCAATGCTCTTAAAACTCCATGTATCTTGGTAATTATTTTAGAAAATTTTTATTTTTTTCTCTTTCTTTAGATGAACTGAATTAAACTACAAGAGGCTAACTAGATACAGAATATTGAAAATAGTAAATCTTTAAAGAATGAAATCCCATCCAATTTAATTCACTGAGTTAAGGTAATATTGATCTACCCAGACACTGGCCTTGAAAACTGACATAATGAATACTGTAATGAACACAAAAGAGTAATGGTAAAGTAATTGTGACAATACCATGAGATAAAAGCTGGATTAACAGCCACGCTTCACAAAATAGGCTTCCATTATGACTTGAGATGTGCTTTTTATGTCTAATTATGAAAAAAGGTGAAATAAGCTAAACTGATAATGGAAGATACATGTTGCCTCTCAACTGTATGCTATTTCAGCTTCTTAGACATGATTGTCAAGTGATTCTATCATAACATTCATAAAATAAATAATTATAAAAATTATATCTTTATGTATCTTTCTTTAAATATTCCAATGGGCTTTAAACTTCCATTGAAGCCTATTTAAAATAGTCATATTTAAAAATGCACCATAATTTACAATTTCCAAATGTACATAAAGAAATAATATGCTCTATTGCAAGGCACTACAATGTGTATTGCTAAACAGATACATATATTTCTTTACCTCTTGTTCATTAAATAGCACCAAGATGTAATTTTAAGGTACAAATATTCAAGAATACAACACAGAGAGAGGAAGAAAAATTATATTCTACGATTTAAGTATACATCTATCTAAATGTACCACCTCATTAACAGAAATGTATAAATTTTTAAAGCCCTGACAATAATAACTTAAAAGTCCAAGCTCACTAAGTAAATTCAAATACCACCAGTCCTAGCAAATATTAATCTTATTTTCATTTTCTTCTCACATAGCTGATGTTATGTGGTCAAAATGAGTGGTGTTTACATGTGCAGGACACTGTTCACGACGAAAACACAGACTCTACTTTGTTTTCACTCCTTTTTCCGCTTTTTGCTCCTATACCAGTGTTAAAATTTTGTCACACCTCTCCAATTGTGAGGAAATTCACACTTTTGTGTTACTTTAAACAAAGGAAAAATATAATTCAATTAATGTGTCATAAATCCATTAAGGAAAATGATTTTATTTACTTTTTAATCTCTATTAAACCATGATTAAATTGATATTTTAAATAGAATTAGCTTTTTTAATAATAGCACTGTTGAGATAAAGTTCACATATTATACAGTTCTACCAGTTGAAAGTGTACAATTCAATGATTTTTAGTATATTCAGAGTTGTGCAACTATCATCATAATTAACTTTAGAATATTTCATTACCTCAAAAAGCAACCCCACGCCCTTTAGCAGAGACCATTCCTATTCAGCATTATAAAATCATTAATTAACTCTCTGTCTCTATAGTTGTTTAGACATTTCATATAAATGAAATTACATAATATGTTTTTTTTGTGTGTGTGATTGGCTTCTTTAATTTAACATAATGTTTTTACCATTTAGCCATGCCGTAGCATGTGTCAATACTTCACTCCTTTTTATTGCCAAATATTCTGTTGTACGAATATGCCACACTTTATCCATTCATTATTTGATGGACATTTGAATTTTTTTTTCACTTTTTGGCTATTATGATTAATGTTGCTATGAATATTCGTGTACAAAAGTTTTCATGTAAACATGTTTTCATTTCTCTTGGATAGATATCTGGTAGTGAAATTGCTGGGTCATATGGTAACTCTACGTTTAACCTTCTGAGGAACCACCAGGCTGTTTTACTGAATGGCTACCTCCCTTTTCATTCCCACTATCAGTGTATCAGAGTCCCAGTTTCCCCATACCTCACCTACACTTGTTATTATGTCTTTTTAAAATAGCCATCCTGGTGGGTGTGAGGCAATATCTCCTTTTGGTTTTGATTTGCATTTCTTTAATGGCTGATGAAATTGAGCATCTTTTCGTGTGGCTATTGACTATTTCTATATCTTCTTTGAAAATACATGTATTCAGATCCTTTGCACACTTAATTGAGTTATCTGTCTTTTTAGTTTTAGTTGTAAGAGTTCTTTATGTATTCTAGATACACATTCTCTATCAGGAATATGACTTGCAAACTTTTCTCCTATCCTCTGGATTGTCTTTTTACCTTTTTGATGTCTCTTTTGAAGCACATAGTTTTTAATTATGATGAAAGCAAACATCTATTTTTCTTTGTTGCTTGTGCTTTTGATGTCATATCTATAAAACCACTGCTTAGCCTCTGATCACGAAAACTTAGCCCTATGCTTTCTTCTAAGAGTTGAAGCATTGTTTTAGCTCTTACACTTGAGTCCATGATCCATTTTGAGTTATTTTTTTATATATAGTATGGAACTTTTAAAATAGTTTTTTGGTGACATGCTATTAATCAGACTTCAAGGTGTTAAAGTCTTTTTATTGAAATAACTAAGAAAGTTCTTAGAAATTCCTTAGAAATATTAATAATAAACAGAGTATTTCATTAAATAATATATACATTTTTTAAAAACATATAACTTATTCCTGGATTTCTGTGTAAAAAAGAATCAAAATATAAGAATAATACAAATAACAGAAATTCATGACAAGAGTTAATGCAAATTTTAAAATTAAAAAATATGCCAAGACATAATATGTATTATGTTTCTATAGCCCTGTTTCCTTCTTTTATGACACTTAACAATTTCAATTTTTAATTATGATATGAAAGCACAATGTCCATTTCCTCTCATGATTACAGCACCTAAAATAGTACTCGGCATATGTTAAGTAAAAATATTTTTAATTAAATAGACGGGCAAATGAAAATGAATGACTATTAGAACTGGCACTTCAGGTGAAAGAAATATAACAAAAGGAGTAAAAAACAGTAAGGTTTACAAACAGTTTTGATCCTACAAATATTTTGCTCTTATTCTTCCCTCTGCTAGTATCACTATTCTCCTTGTTTGATGCCTCTTAATCCTTTAGGTTTTGTTTGACTATCATCTCCTTAAAGAAATTTTCATGGCAAAGCTACTTAAATTACTTTCTTCTATTATTCTCTGTTATAAAAATATATTTATCTCTTTCATAGCATTAATCCTAAATGACAAATTTTCGTATGTTTTGTTTACATGTTGTCTTGCTCTCCCACTACAGAAATGTCTTATATTTTATTTCCGATGCCTAAGACAATGTATGTCACAGTACCAATACTCAATAAATTATCAATTCTAGTAAATTGTTGAGTAAATAGGAGCATAGAAAAGCTGCTGATCCCTGTATTTTCAGGCAGCTTTACTGAAACCACAGGCAAACACAATATCCTTTTCCATGGTGGCTTTGTTTCCTCACTACTTCTCATGGTTCCCTACAAAGAGACCTTTTCATATCCAGTCAAATAGAAGAATGAAAGTTGAAGTAGTCATGCTTATTCATCTTCATCCTAGCTATGGAAAGAAATTTCAGAGGAAATATCCATCAATTTGCCATGAAAACACAAGCAGAAAGCTTCTGTCTCAAATCTCAGGTGAGTTCTAATCTATTTGGATCTGAATAACAGGTAATCTTTGCTCCCTCCAGTCTCTTCTGAATAGATGTTCATAAATTTTTCAACTAATATTTATACTGATTCAAAAAATCCTATGCAACCTAATGAGAAGACTACTCATGTGCATCCATTCTTCAATCTGCTCACTTGTGCTCATTCTTTCTTGCTCGCTTCACTCTCTCCCTCTTTTCCTCCCTCCCCTTTCTCTCTCTCATCTTTAAGTCTTACATTGTGTACATGTAGATTACAGTCTGGAGAGGTCTAGCAATTGTCAGGTACCCACCCAATATCCATTTCCCCCCTCCTATTAACAAAGCTTGGTTTGCATGGATATAGCAATGAAATAGCTAAAAATTAAAAACAAAAACAAAAACCCAGACATTTCTATAAACTCTTTCCACCTAGTGGTGATCATGTGACATAATTCTATCCATTAATGATATCACTGGAACTTCTGGGAAAGTATTTTCCTGATAAAGGCACCATCTCTTTCTCCATGCCCCTTTGCACTGCCTAGAATGTACATGTTAGCTGGTGCAATAGGAGCAATCTTCTACCATGAGGAAAAACATAAATAAATGTACATTCCTCGGCCCTCATGGACTCATTGATCAATAATTGTCTATCTCCAGACTTCTGGTTATGTGAGAAAACATGAGCCTCTGATCCCTTTAAACCACTTTTAAGGATATCTCTTTAACTTATAGCCAAGCTCAATTCCTAGCTGATACAGGAAAGTGAACTCAAGAAAATTGTCTTTAACAGTTGGTCTTGGGAAGTAAAATCATACGAGGGAATTTTCAAATTAGTCCGTGAGATTTTGTAGACATACTGACACCTCGGATAATCCACTGAATCATATGTAGGATCATGTGTAAAGTGACTGCCTAGTTATTGCCTAAATCCAAATCCAGGACTCTTCTGAGAATCAATCAAGAATTCTCAATAATTACAATAATTGGAAAAAAAAAAAACAGGCATAAACTGGAACTCTCCTGAATAAATCGTGACATATAGAGACCCCATAGGAAACTAACATTCTCAATGGCCTGAAAATAAAGTTCTTTCTTCCCAGTTGGAGGTGGCTGAAATATATGTCACTTTTGTCATATGCATTTTTATATATCTAATTAATTTCCTAAATATAATTATTAGATTTTAATTTTTTATGGCACAGAAACAAATATTAGGTATATCATAAATGCAGTAGGCCATAGGCTGGAAGTCTCCTCAAAATATAGCACTTTGTGATATGTCCCTGTCTGCCATCATTCTCATATGGCCACCTATCACAGTGTTTTGCGGTTTCGTTTTGAATGTTCTTGTTCACGATGCTGTCTATTCAAAGAGCCGAATTCTTGCTCTGACTGACTTGCCACTGTTTCTCTGCTTGACCAGATCTATATTCTATTCAAATCTCAATTGAAAACCTTCTGATTTCCCCTTTGTATTCAGCACTCATAATTTCTTGTTTTCCTCTCCCTGAAGTCTATGAAAGTCATGGCCTACAAACATATTTTATGTAGTATATTTCCCTCCAACTAAGTTATATGAGGAAACATTTTATAAAAAGAAAGTCCCCAAAAGTTGAAAAACTGGCTTATGCTTGGCAGGAGGCAGGGGTGGCGGTGTTGAAAGAAAATTGGTGTATATCATTTAATGACTTTTTTTTGGTTACAAACTCAAGAAAAAATTGCATATGAAAGTTACTAATTCTTACATTGATTTTGAAGGACAGGCAATGGATGGTAGAACTAACAGGAACAAGGAATCTTTTGCAGGGAATCAGGATAGACAAGAAAGCCATAGTAAAGTCATAACTCTTCACAAGAAGGCCAGTGGATAATCCTTCAGCAGGAATGATATAAGAAACATGGAGCAAATGGAACTTTAGCTTTCTTGGAAAGTCTGACTCTGAAAATTATTTCATTTCTTTAACAATTTCTAAGTTTGCCAAAAAAAAAAAAAATATATAACCCAAACTGATTCACACAGTAAGGGCAATTATCGGCTCATGAAATTGAAAACCTTGGAGATAAGACTGGCTTCAGGCATGTCTTCACGTACAGTTTCAAAGGATGTGAACAAAACCTGGTTTCTCCATCCTTTCACCTAGATCTTCTGTCCTCTGAATGTTGGAATCATTCTAAGACAAGGTTTATCCTCGTACTTTTAAAGTGGCTCTAGTCCTTTTACCTCTCAGCTCTAAATCTAGTTGGTTTTTTTTGTTGTTTTTTTTTTTATTTTTGTTTTTTGTTTTTTGTTTTTTAAGGCAACTCCTGCAACAGATCAAGTTAAGGCTTGAGTCTGAAGCTAACTGACTCTAATCAATGAAAAAATTATCAAATACTCTACATCCAATGTTGCATGGGCAGAGTGGCTAAAGATATTGGATTAGGCAAACCTGGAATCACTACTGAAACTAAAACTGGAATTAACCTGACCTGAATTTCATGGACTGATGGTAAGAAACTGACTAAGGATACATTGAGTAATTTCTTCAATATATCTGTTGCTGCTGCTTATGGTTAACACTGAGAATTGACTATGTATTAGGCACTGTGCCAGGGCTTTACATGCATCATTTCATTTAATCCTCACTATAATCCTATAGAGCATGCACTTTCATTATCATTCCCATTTTACATATAGGCAAACTGAGTCTAGAAGTTTAAGAAATTTCTATAATGGCACTGAGAAAGTAAGTTACTGAGCTGTGATTTAAACCTAGTTTTATTTCTAAAGCTTGCATTCTTAAATACTGCTTAATACTGCCTAATTTGCTAATGACTAAAGGAACACAAACTGGAAATTTGGATATATGGCTATGTGTTGGCCTAATGTGCCTAATGACAAGGTAGGAAGGAAAAAAATAAAATTTAGTATCATTTTCAAATGATTCAAATAGAGGTCCTCATTAGTGCTACTCTTAGAAGCTTAATCCTATTTTTATTTTCCAGTGAAAAATGTTATTAGAAATGCATATGCTAATTTTTACAATTAAGGCTAGCCCTGGAGCTAAAGTATTAATATTTTCTAGAAGTTATAAACTCTTGAAATAAAACCAACACTACTTACAACTGAAAACAACATAATAAGATAAAAATGGATGCTTACCATTATTCAGTCCTTACTGAAAGTATAACTAATGACCTGTAGATTCTCTCTGAAGAAAGGCATCATAATTCCAAAAAATTCATGTCACGTGTTTGCAGGCAACAACTGCCAGATTCTTAGGCTGGCAGGATTCCATATTTTCTTTATTTTTAGTTGAAAAGAATACCCCAGTTCAGTTTGTTAATGTATATGAAGGTAAAAAGAAATACACAAAATTAAGAATTCTTTTCTACGTGCTATGGCCAAAAATTAACCTAAAATGAAAAAGAAATGTTATAGAATTCAAGAAATCCATGAGTATATGGAAGAAAAAAAGTTATGAAATGACCTAAACTGAATATTTAACAATCTAATTTTAACAATCTAATTGCTGAACAATAGTCTGTGATTTGGCCTTTGACTTCTCTCTATGTAGGTGCCATCAACTTCAAAATTCTATGATTAATTTGGCATTAATGGTTAAGGTGTTCTCTCACTCCTGCTTCCACTTCCTCCTGCTCTCTTTCAATGGTAGGGACTTTTTGGAGATACCACTTGCCCCAGAAATAGTTCTGTAGTCTACAGCCATACCACCCTGAACGCACCTGATCCCCTCTGATCTCGGAAGGTAAGCAGTCTCAGGCCTGGTTAGTACTTTGATGGGAGAAATAGTTCTGCATATGCCTCAGATTTCACAAGGAAGTCACTTGATGAGAAAACTCAAATTCTAAATTCTATTTTGTACCCCAATTCAAGATGTTTTAAAAATCTGCTATTTCTTTCCAACACGGGGTAGAAATCTTTCACTGAGAAACTAACTGTAATGACCAGGTGGCTTCCCAGAAAGATGTCCTGGCCAATCTTTGCTCCCCATCCCATCTCTCTTTTATAAGAAGCATTTTTTAGTACAGAAAGGGAAACATGACAATATCAGCTCTTAAAACTACGACACAGCATTACTGTCAATTCAGGGAAGCATAAACAATATAATTTCTCTAGTAAACTTTTCATGTTTTAAAAGGACAGCCTATTCAAAGTTGAACTAATTAACCAGAAAGTGTGTAGAGTCACAATTAGGAAAATTATTACGAAAACCATAAAGACCAGAGAGCCAATGAAATATTGCCAGAATTAAATTGCATGAAATGTATCCATCAACTGATTCGACAAGATTTTAACAGATATCTTTACTTGGCAATTGCAGCTTTCAGTGTTATGGAATATATTAATCTGTAATAGATATGATCTCTAACTTTAAGGAGCTTGCATCTGATAGGATAGAGCATAAAAATAAACAAATCTGACAAAAAGAAGAAAGGAAATATACAGATAAATATATGAAAGTACAAAATATGGAAGATATTTCTGGCTGCAGAAACAGAAAAATTTTATTGGGTCCATGGTGGTGGGAAATTTTAGACATCTATGATCTTGAGGAAGCAAAATAAATTAGAGAAGTAAAAAAAAAACTCCTTATAGTTTCTGTAAAAATTAAATACAAACCTAAAAGCCCTTTAAAAACGGTAAAACTAAACAAACTATATTATTTGTACCGGTACGGCAATTAATACTGCTGCTATGACTATCACTGTTCTAGCCACTCTCATGACAACTTATAATACTACTTATGCATTAGAACATTGATTAACTTAAGTCACTTTATCACTGATTTAGCATCAAACAAAATTGGCCTGGGTTAAGAGTGTTAAACAATAAAAATTCATGTTAATGTAATTTTTACTTTAGTTTATTCCTCAGTTAAAATAAAAATTTGTATTAGTTCATAAGTTAACTCAAATTTTAGAAATAATTGGTACAAGGCCAGGACATTATCAATACAATTGTTTTAAGTTTATAAAGTAAATAAAGAATAATTGTACTCAGAAAACTAAACCTTTTCAAAATATTTTAATCATTATTAATTACTAAAATGCCAATCATATGTGTTCTAAGTGCATCAAACTATTCTTTAAAGACCCAATAGTTTTAGCCTAAAGACTTGTTTCAATCTATTCAAATTGCATTCTTAAGAACAATTTCCTGCATTCAAATATCAAGCCTCCCAAATTGTCGAAACCATTGAGTTATATTTTTACTAACCAAAGGATGTACCATATCTTTCTTTTTCTTTCATTTCCTTTTTCCAAGCTGGAGAAAATATATGGTAGGCAAAAAAAATAGATGTATTTAGTCATCCCAGGCTGCTATAACAAAATACTATACACAGGATGGCTTTAACAATAGACATTTATTTTAAACAGGTCCAGAGGTTAGAAAGTCCAAGATTAAGATACTGTTAGATTTGGTTCTTGGCGAGGGCTCTCTTCCTAGCTTATAGTCTATCACTATCTCACTATGTGTTCACATCACCTCTTCTTGTGTGCTCTACTTTCTCTTCCTCTTCTCAGAAGGACACTAATCCCATTATGGAGCCCCACCCTCATGAGCTCATCTAAGTCTAATTACCTTCCAAAGGTCTCACTTAGTACCATCACCTTGAGGGTTTGGACACATAGGTCCATAACAGGGGTGGGCGGAGTGGGGGGAAGAAGAGGCTACAAGGGGGGTACTGAAGGTAGAGTCCAAAGAGTATATTTATATAATGTGGCATTCACTGCAACTGGACAGGTATGTACACACATAAAGAATTTAACCTCATCTAAAAAGAGGTCTAGTATTTGCCCCTGGCTTCTTGGAAGTATATTTGTTTGCCTGAAATCTTTGGGCTAGTTAGAGAGTAACACTGTGATTTAGGGTAAGGACTTTGGGTCATTGATATCAGTCCACCTGGAGCCTGAAACAAGGCCAATCATTCAATCATGCCTACATAATGGAGACCCAATAAAAAGTCTTAACACCTAGGCTCCAGTGAGTTTCCTAATTAGCAAAACTCCATGTATACTGTTACATATCTATACCAGAAGAGTAACACACCCTGATTCTACAGGAAAAAGATAACAGAAACTCTGCACCTTCTTCTTCCCTATGAGCTTCTTACCTTGGCTGATTTTGATCTGCATCCTTTCCCTATAATAAACCATAACCATGAGTATAATAACAGTAATACCTTCCAGTGAGTTTTGTAACTCCTTCTAGCAAATTATTTAACCAAGAGTGGTTCTGGGAACCCTCCCCGTCAAACCTGCCTTTGGTGTCAGAAGTGAGGGTGGCCTTGGGGCCTGTGCTCTCAAACTTTGTAGTTGATCTAAACTCCCTTCCTGCAACAAGTAATTATGAAGGAAAGTGAAATGCCAGGAACATAAGATTCTTGTCTATTTTATCCACTTGTGTATGCCCGTTATATAGTTTAGTGCCTGGTATGTGGTAGAGTTGTAACAAATATATGTTAAATTAATTTTAGGTTTATTGAGATTGGCTTTGAGGACAAAGCAACATTTATGTTGTGGTTTGTAAGATCACCAATGTAATCATAGTTAACTATCTACCTATTTATGGAATTTGTTACATCTATTCTTGGATTGGCAAGTCTTTAAAATTCAACAAGTCTTCAATGAGAATTTTCCTTTACTAGAGAATGTAGTTAATGCTGTGATTGGCAGAAATACGTAGCCCATATAGCAAAGGTAAATGTGAATATAACATAATTTCTGCACACCAGATAAACAGGAGTTAAGTGCTACTTTATTAAAGCAAAAGTATCATCTTATTCTTATTGATATAGGTAAGGGAGAGAAGTGACATATAGGTTTGAGCTGAGCTACAAGGAAGGTTGAGAATTACATAGGTAAAGAATAGAAAAAGACAATATAACAACATTGCAATGTGACTATAATAGCATTATTTTTTCCTTTACATATTTTATTATACATTGACTCCATACAATAAGTACCTAAAATATTTTATCATCAACTTTTAACCACGGTTTGGAAATAACATGACATTATAATTTTATATCAAACAATGCTTATCTGCAATTGTTTTATGTATACAAGATTCAGTTCAAACTACCTAAATATAAAAAAATACCAATCTTTTAGTAAATACCAATCTTATAGTAAATTTCTAGAGGATGGTAGAAAGAAGAGATTTATTCATGTTCTACCCTCTATATATGAGGAAAAGATGACCCCTTCATTTCCACTCAAATGCTCTTAATTACTATGATAATTTGAGAAAATTCAGGTGCTTTTATAAGCTTTGTAAAAACTTGTAAACCTCAAAAATAATGAAACATTGAAGGCTATTAAATTTCAAGTCAGAACTGGTTAGATAGTAAAAATTTTTAAAAATTAAGAACACTCTGTGAATAAATTAAAATTTGTAGGAAAATCTTTCTCAAGAGATTGTGACACACAGCAGTATTTCCTAAACTATTGAAGAAGGTGTTTCAGGAAAAGAAGTTTCTAACATCAGTGAGCTTCTTTTGTTTAGGAAAGTGATGCCCTCTAGGACTCTAATATACTCTACTTCTTTTTTTTCCCCTAAAAAGGTTGTATTTCATGCCATTAAAAATTATTTTAGACTTCCTTTCAAAAAGGCACCATGAGTATAAACTTAACCAAGGAGGCAAAAGACTTTTTCAGTGAATACTACAAAACATTGCTGAAAAGTAATTAAAGAAACAAATAAATGGAAAGACAACTGTATTCATGTACTGGAAGATTTACTATCGTTAAAATGTCCAAACTACCCAAAACAGCCTATAGTTTCAATGTAATTCCTATAAAATCCCAATGGCACTTTTGTAGAAATAAAAAAAAAAAAAATCTAAAATCACATGGAATCTTAAAGGATCATGAATAATCAAAACAATCTTGATAAAAAAGCAAATCTAGAGACCTCATATTTCCTAATTTCAAAACATTAGAAACTCACAGTAATTCAAAGAGTGTGGTACTAGAAGAAAGGCACACATATAGTTGAATGAAACAGAATAGAGAGCTCAGAAATAAACTTGCATATACAGGTCAAATGATCTTCAACGAGGGTAGCAACACTACACAATGGAAAAAAGATAGTCTTTCCAACAAATGGTACTGAGAAAATTGAAATCTATATGCAGAAAAATAAAGTTGGACCCTCACCTTATGCTACATATGAAAATTAACTCGAAATGGGGTAAAAACCTATATGCAGGATCTGAAACTGTAAAACTCCTAGAAGAAAACATGGAAGTGCTAGGCGAACTTCACTGTGATACATTAAATGGACTCAGCAATATTTTTACTCTGAAACATAATGACTTTATGATAGTAACTTATATTTCATACTGCTTTATAGATTACAAAGCACATTCACATATACGACTTTATTTTATGTTTTTATTTAATAAATATTGAATGACAACAATGAGAAGAGTATTAGGAAAAATAAGGCTTTTACACAAATAGACATAGAAGACTTAAATGGTGTTGTAAGTCTAGCATGTAAGTCAAGTCTTGCTCGCCCAGGCTTCTCCCCACATCCCCTACCTTGCCTCCCAAGCTCCCCATTATATCCTCTACATTGTTAATTCCTTTCGCCTCCTAACCTAGTGAGTCAGTGAGATCTTTTGAGTGGAGTAGAGCAGGGGAATCAAGAAGTGCAGGCAGGTCTCTGACCCTCCCTCTGCTGCTGTTTGGTGTCACGTACAACTTTATCCTGATGCTCAACAAAAAGGAACGGGAATGACAGTAACAAATAAGATTTCGCCACTGAATATTGTGATGTGACTGTAGCAGTCTTATATCTGAAACTCAATAAGCAAACCACTGCATTACAAAACAGCTAAATATGCAGGTCCAAAAATGAAGGTATTCTTTTTAACTGCCACATTCACTCTGAATTGAATTTGGCAATAATTTCTTAGATATGAAACCAAATGCACAGGCAACAAAAGCAAAAATGGACAAATGAGACATCAAACTAAAAAAGCTTCTGCATAGCAAAGGACAAAATCAACAGAGTAGAAAGGCAACCTACAGAATAGGAAAATATTTGCATATCATGAGGAGTTAATATTCAGAATATATAAAGTACTACAACAAAAAAAAAATTAAAAATTGAGCAAAGAACTCAAATAGACATTTCTCCAAAGAAGATATACAAATGGCCAACATGTATGGAAGAAAAAGTACTCGACATCACTAATCCCAGGAAAATGCAAAACAAAATTACAATGAGCTATTACTTCATACCTGTTAGAATGACCACTATCAAATATAAATATGAAACAAGTGTTGGTGAGGATATGGAGAAATTGCAACACTTGTCCACTGTTGGTGGGAATGCAAAATGATGCAGCTACTCTGGAAAATAATATGGAGGTGCCTCAAAACTTTAAATATACAACTACCATATGACCTAGCAATTCCACTTCTTATTATATACCCAAAATAATTGAAAACAGGATCTCAAAGAGATATTTGCATACCCATGCTTATTTCAGCATTATTCCCAATAGCCAAGATATGAAAATAATCTAAATGTCCATCAACAAATGAATGAATAAAGTAAATGTGGTCTACACATACAGTGGAATATTATTCAACCTTTAAAAAGAAAGAAATCCTACCATATGCTACAACTGGATGAATCTTGAAGACATCACTTTAAATGAAATAAACTAGTCATAAAAAGATAATACTTCATGATTGCACTCGTATGAAACATCTAGGGTAGTCAAACTCAGGAATAGAAAATAAAATGGTATTTGCCAGAGGCTAAGAGGAGGAAAAGGGGGTAATTATTCAATGAGTATAGAGTTTCAGGTTTGCAAGATAAAAAAGTTCTAGATATCTGTTGCATAACAATATACATATAGTTAACACTACTGCAATGTACACTTAAAATGATTAAAATGGTAAATTTTATATGATTTTTACCACAATAAAAAAATAAGAAGAGGGGGGAAAAAAAGGCATGGGTTCAGATTATGATATATCCACTTTGCTCCAGACAAATAGCAATGATGAATAAAATATAAAAATATAAGGTATAAATGACGTAGTCAGAATCAAAGCCAGCTAAGCACCCATGTAAAATGGAAAAAAGCACTGAGCAGGTCACAGCTATAAGCCTACTGGGCTTCAAGTACTGAAGGAGGCTGTGTGACCCAGAGTTCTGCTCTGCTCAGGTCAATAGAAATTAAAGCCCTCTGTGTAGGTAGAGCCAGGCTACCTGACCATACCAGGGGCTGGGATAGTTTTCCTGTTCAAACTCTAAAGCAGCTGAAATAAAAAATGTTGCTACTACTTTAGGCAAGATGTAATGATAGCCATAGACTCACAATGAGGAACTATACCAAGCCGCATCCTAGCCCAGGCCTCCTTCCCTAACTCCAATGTTACCCTAAGATAAGAACTCTGAAATGACTCTTAAAATATTACTCTAAACTAGGGCCACTTCAGACTGGATAGAGGCAACCAAAAAATTGTGAGAAAATAAGGGCAGATCTCAGAGGAAGAAGTAGATCCAGGAGAGGGAAAGAGAGAGAAAAATGTGCCTGCAGATCAAAATTGAAAATACATAAAGAAATTTAAATTTTAAGATAATCTAAATCTACTTTGAAAAAGGCAGCTGACAAAATCAACAATTAAAACATGGATTAATTACAAAAGAAATTAACCTTATGGAAAAGCCTGACAAAGGATTATGATAATGCTTAGAGAGATAAATGAGTTAATGAATCTTTATAAAAAGAGACAGGTAGTAAAAACAGGAAGAATAAATTAGGAACAGGTAAATATTAAATGGAAACCATTAGACATCTAAAAATGAAAAATACAGTGAAATCACAAACTAGATGGTGTAAATTTTAGAGTAGATGAGTTTGAAAGTTTCTAATGTCAGTTGTTTAAGCAGAACTCTGGATCAGCACAAGAAACTGGAAAACAAGATAGAGAAATAAATTGAATATTGGTTAAGAGTTAAAATTTTCCAGAATTTAAGAACTGTGATTCTTTGAATTAAAAGGGAATTTTGAATTCATAACAAGATAAATTAAGATAAACTCACAACTAATATTATAGTTAACTTGTAAAACATGAAGTATAAAGAGAAAAATACCCTTTAAGTTTTCTATATAGATTACCTACAAAGGAAAGAATATTAAACTGACGGCAAACATCTCATAGTCAATAATAGATGTCAGAAGTCAATATAATATAAAAGTGCAGGGAAAAACCTACCTACAATTGTGTAATGAAAAAGAAGGCATTTTCAGTTACCAGGATAAAGTGAATTCACCATCTACAGACCCATATACACAATTATAGGGAAAAAAGATAAACTCAGAGGGTGAAATTTGATACATACACACAAAAACAAAAACCAGACACATAGAAATTCTTTTAAAGATTGCAAAATTTAACTATTAGCTATAGAGCAATTTCTTATCATGCATATGATTTTGTTTTAAAGTGTAACTAATCAAATTGGTAAGAAGAGTGGTGGTGTTTACTAAACAAGAAAACATCAAGGTCTATCAGCTGTTTGGAAGGAGAACAGAAACACTAAAAATATTTAGCATACTATATGCTTATGTAGCTGTGTTTTTTAAATAAGGGTAAATCACTAAAGGAATAGAATTATAACCTACATTTACAAACTAACAGAAGAATAAAAATAGAACAGAAAAATGTTTCCATAATGTAAAGAAATAAAAAAAGAATATAGTAGCAAAAAATACATAAACTACAATGGTAAAAACAAATCCAGATGCGTCAACAATCTCACTGAATACATATGAATTAAATTCACCTATTAAAATATAGATTTTCAGACTGGATCTTAAAACTTTGGTTCTATGCTACCTGTCAGTCACCCCACCTTTTCCACTCTCCTTCTCTCTCCCAGGAAGGAGAAATCAGAAGTAACAAGGGAATTTATTCCTGGCTTAAATATGAATACAAACCAGGTAAATGACACTAGATAAATGATAACTTTTATGAATTTCTCTTAGACGCTCAGTTTGCTTCTTGAGGATCTTTTGGGTTTGCCCTAAGTCATACATCCCTCTCCCACCCTTTCCTTACCATAGACTCCAGTTATGGCCTTTATTGGTATGCCTACCTACACTGTTTCACATAAAGTAGGAATCTCTTTTCAAATACCTTCGAACCTTAATATATACCAAAATACCTGAAGAAAACCTATGTTAACAGCCTGTTTTAACTTACCACAAGGCTCCTGCTGTGTTAGCGCTCTCCTGCTGAGGCATACCACACAGACAGCACCAGCAAGAGGTGTAAATGAAGCTCTGATATCCAATTCTCTTTCAGATCTGCCTCCCCAATACTGGCCCTTTTAGTCTCATAACAAAACCTTCAGGTTAGGCCCACTGTTTAAAAGTAAAAACCGGCATTTACTCCTATTAGTCCCATTCAGAAATAGGGTGATTTTGAAAGTAGGAACCCTGATGATCTAAGTTAGTGATGCCATGCTTATAATTAAAGGGAAATTGTCCCTGTAGCTTTACAGGACCAGAAGCAGGGAAAAGCATTGTGACTCTTGGTATGAGGAGGAGAAGTGAAAAATCTAGATACCTAAAATAGGAAACTCAACAACAGGTGACTATTGGCTTTACTAAGGTGTTAGGTCCTTTACAAAGAAGCATCTACAGTAAAATTCTCCTACTAAGAATATCTTAAAACCTCCTCCTATGGGCTCAAGTCATACATCCCTGAAAAAGCTACAGAGTATAAAGTTCAATCATCTCATACTGAATATCCAGGCTCCTCTCCCAGGAACGCTGGAGTTGCATCCAACAGGGTGACCCTCCCCCACCTCCGCCCCATACACACACACACACACACACACACACACACACACGCACATGCACACGCACACACACACATTCCTACACAACTACTTCATGTCTACAACACCACTACGAGATTTTCCGTGTTTTTCATTTTCCCAGATTTCTGCAAATCAACTCTGGTCCGAAGATGTGAGCTCTACAGTTTTTGTGGAATTACAATCTGAATTATGATTTTTTAAATACAAATAAATAATGGTCTTCTAAACATAAATACAAATATAACATATTCTATCTTTAAATGATTTAAGTCTTTAAATCAACACTATCCTAAGATCATTTCTATGCTTTAGTTTGTAGTACATTCAAATTTTTTAAAAAGTTTAACAAACTGGAATTATTCAAAATAAAAACCTATTATCTGTTTCTAATTTTAATTCTTATATTTAATATATAGACTTGCAATAACTAGACATTAAGAACTGTTAGAATTATGACATACTAAGAATGAAAACCCATCATTTTGACCAAAAATGTAGTTACCTTTAAGTATTATTTTGAGTACAAATGGTTAAAAATTATGTTTGTAAACATCTAGTATATAAAGATATATTTAGATCTGAATATGTTCAAGAGTAAAACAGTAACTTTAAGAATTCCGATATAAATGACAGATGTATTACTAATAGCAAGCATAGTATACCAGAGGTTCATTTAACTGAATATTGAAAAAGTTTAATAGAAGTTATTCAATAACTAATTTAGAATCTAGTAGGCATAAGTGAACTTTCTGAATAACCTTGTGTTATTTACTGAGAACACAGAAAGTAAAGATGGAAATCTGTAACCATGATATCCAAGGATATTTCTTCATGAAATACAAATAGACAACTCTCTTATGAGAGAACAGAAATTATATATACACAAGATTCAGTGCAGCCACATTCTCTCAATGCATAAATTATTATCTTGAGAATGAGACGGGCATCAGAATCACATTAACTACTTTAAAATATGTCAGTGCTGATAATGTAGCCACTGATGCTATCTAATTTTATCAGCTTGAGATTTAAGATATGTTAGACAACACACTCATTTTAAAGGTCCAAAAGTCAAGACAAAGAGAGGAGGTGACTTGCCAAATGAATATCTATATAGGAACCAAAATGTAAATAAAACTCAAATATCCCAGCCCCTAATCCAGAGCTCATTCCATAAACTCAAATTGCCTTTGAAGTGACTAGTTACCTCAGGATTCTGATATATTAGGTACCACACAGACTTCATTAAATACAACGAATGCACAGTCTATTTTGAAAGTTCTTCCTCCATAATAAGACAGAGAAGACCCCAAGACAAACTGAAGAATTTAGCTTCCTAAACTCTCTTCTTTGCTTGAAGGAGAGGTAACAGGAGAAGGTACAAATGCCTTATCCCTTGAATTAAATTCAAAAAATAGATTATCCTCTAGAAGTAGAGCTGAATGAAGAGAATTTATATCACATGGAGAGTACACACACACACACAGTGGGGTACTTACTGAGCTGTAGAGATAGCCTTCACCATTCATGGCCACATAGAGGCTGGCCTTCACCCCTTGGATGGCTACCACACGCAGGCCCACGGGAATTAGATTGAAGAGGGCTAGAGGGGAAGAAGACAGAAAAGGATAAGTGACCTTTCGAATACCTCATTTTATTTATTACTATGACTCTTTTGAGAATTAAAAGTTATGAACTAAAATTGGGAGGGAGGAAGAGAGGGAGGAAAGGTAGTGGGGAAGGAAAGGGCGAGAGAGAGAATGAATAAATGAATGAATGTCTAAAGATGAGGAGAACTGACTTCTTTTCTCTGCATCACCATAAATTACTTAGTTGGTTTCAGGTAAACCACATAAACTCATCTGTAATAAAGGGGTTACATTAGAAGGTATCAAAGGGCCTCACCTGGATCTGAGTGTCCAAGATCTCTGCTCCACAAAATGAACACATTCAAACAATGTAATATGAGATTTTTTTTCCAACAATTTGAAACAAAAGGTTTTCAACAGTAGAACATATTTATAGTCATAAATAATAATAAAATATGTTCCTTGTAACATATGACAGAACTTCTTCCTATGTTCTTACCACTGTCCTTGTGCTACTGAAAAAACTTAAGAAGTACAAGACCTTAAAGTCTAGTTGGGGAGAGAAAGCTAAGACATATGGAATAATCTGATACAGTATAATTTATTTCTATAATTAAATGTAATATATGCAATCTATATATACTCGCTATGTTACAGAAGTTCAGGAAAATGGAAGATCTGTGTGGCCTGGAGTACTCAGGAAATGTCTTACACAGAAGATGAGACCTGAGTTGACACTTAAAAAAAGGGCAGAAGTTTAGTGAGCCAAGGACAGAAGGACATTTTAGGGGGGCAGCAAATTAGGTGGTTCTGCAAGGTAATGTATGTATACAGGAAGGGACTGGCAGGTTAGAAGATTTAATTCATATTGGGGAGTAATGGAAAAGAACATCATGTGAATAACATCGGGATAAATAACTGTGAGTCTGTCACTCTAACTGTAGAGATCTAGACTTTTCCAAACAGGCAACAAGAAGTTGACATACAAAGATTCAAGCAGTAAGATTACAAAAACGTATGAAACTTGCATACAGCATAGTTTCTAAAGCCAACACTCAGAAGTCGCATGGCGGTGAGCCATTCACTGAACCTCTCTGCTTTAGTTTTTCTGTCTGTAAAATGGGCATGATAATCCTTACTACACAGAGCTGATAGAAAAATCAAAAAGTGTTTTATAAAGAGATGGGTTCTTTCTATATGAGTTATTTCTCAATATATAATTCTTCCACATGTCAAATAAGGTTAGCATAGAGTATGATGTAAAAACTGACATATCACCACAGTAATATTTATTGAGATTATCTTCAGATTACTTAATACTTTAACAATACTTCATATATGAGCAATATTTAATTTTCAAAGTGATAATAAATTCATACTTGTATGTAACCCTCAACCAAAAATACTATGAGAGTTTAGGACAGAACAATTATCTTAATTTTTAGAAGAGAAAACAGGTTCAAAGAGATAACCCAGATGAAATGGCATCTGAACAAATGCTCTCTCATGTGGTTACCTGCCCGAAATATATTTCCTTCCTCTTTCCTTTTAAACGTAATTTCTTCTAATATCTGTTCTTACCTTCTTGCAAAGTAATAAATAGATGATTTAGCTGCATTTCCCTACAGACCTTGCAGCTCGCTGTGGCTATGGACTCCAAACTGGCTAATAATATGTAGAGAGAAGGGTCTTTGTGTGCATGAAGACTCTTTCCATTAAAACGGCTTGTAAGTGTCTTTTCTTGTTCTCAACCCTTTGCCTTACTGCTGTTCAGACACAAGTTGTGGTGGCTGGATCATCCCAGATTGTGAAAACAAGGGCTACTCCACAGAGAGTGGTTGCAGGCAAGCTGGAAGGAGTTGTGTCCCTGAGGACTTTGTGGAGCAGTGGCACCAGTACCACATTCAATTAGCTACGTCTGGCATTTATCTGAGAAAATCAATCCTTGTTATTTTAGTCTGTGCAACACAGAACTAACCTTAATCCTAACTAATATAGATTGCTGTATTAGTAATACAAGCAGAGTTAACATGGAAGGTACAAACTAAATGTAAGATGCTTATACAGTGCAAATAAATGCAACTACTGGAAAATATCAAGTTCAATGACAATTCTTATGAGAAAAGTTATGGAATCCAAAATTGTGCATAAACTCTTTCTAAGGTAAAGAATTCCCAGGAAAAATGCTAAGAACATTGGTTTCTTTAGCTGAAACAAACTAATAAAAACTATAAATCTCTTCCTATTTGAGGAGAGTGAGAAAACACCTAAAGCTAGGTAGGGACAAAAACCAAAAACTTGTGTGAAAATTTTATATGAATCATAACGTGATAATGGGTTTTAGCTGGTATGCTTGGGAGATTTAACAAGTCCATAAAAAAATCAGTAAACAATTTGGGATTAGACTTTTTAGTGGTAACGGTAAAAGCTAAAAACTATTCTCTTTAGGAGGGTCTGCATTTGCCTCCTAAAATCTCGAGAAGTGAGAAATGACTTACCCATATCGATTATTTATCTTCAAGGTAGCACACGAGCTCTAGTTCACAGGAGCCCTTTACTACTCAGTGACAATTCCTCCTGAGTCTCATTCTTCCTCTTTATCCTGAAAGCCACTGTCCTAACTCGTAGTACCTGGGCCACGCCGTTCTTCAAGTCCTTTGCATCTACTCATACTATTTCCTTGCTTACAACCTCTAGTGATTGATTGATTGATTCCTCACTGGCAACAGATGCATCCAGAGTCTTTGCACCTCAAATCCCTTTACAACCTGGTTATAACTCACATTTTTGGTCTAGCACTTGTCACTCATTCCATCAATCATAACCAGCTTCATAGAGCTTTTTCCATTTCTTAAGTTCCTCCTTTGATCTTTAACTAGGCTGGATTATTTTTCTTTTGTCCTCTCTTTTAGAAAAGCTTTTTTTCCCACTTTGAAATCTGTTTAACTCTTTTTATCCTTTAAGACCTGTCTCATTTAAGTGCATCATGAATCCTACCCAAACCCTACAGAGATATTTGTTACCTTTTCCATAATTGTTTCTTTCATGGGCATATCTCTGTAATAGCATTTAGAACATGGTATTACAGTTATTTGTTTATGGGTCTCATCCCTAAAATGCAAGACTCCTGGGAGTAGGTCTCCGTTAATTTCTACCCCAGTTATATGTACATATCTTATATTCAACTGATTATAATGATAATGAAAAGACTCATTATCTCCAGGAATTTAGTTTTTCTTATAGGAAAAAAGGAGTTGTTAAAGCTAAAAATAAAATTAAAGACCTTAAATATCTCAGCCTGATATTCAAGCTTATGTATAGCCACAGCATACATTTCTTCTGCATGCCACTATTATTCACTTTAATACATTCATTTACTGCTTCTAGTAATTTGATCTCCCTCTTCCTATCTTTTAACTCCATGTTACTTCATTCCCTATGCTTAGAATGTCACTTTCCCCATATCTTCATACTGAAAACCCTGCCGTGCTTAAAATGACATAACAAATGCCTAGTACTTTCTCTCATTTCTCAACTTTCCCAGACCTGGATCTTGACTATGTTTACAATTTATAATTTTCTTCCTTAAAAAACATTAAATCTCCTAACCACAACTAGATTTTAAGCTCTTCGAAACAAGGATCTAAACCACATTAGTATAATATGAAGAGAAGAAGAGAGAGAAGGAGGAAGAGAGAGAGACAAAGAGAAACAGAAACACACAGAGAGAGACTGAAAGAGAGAATAAGCATAGTATATGTTCTTTTTATATTCAAGATGCCAGTAAACATTTGCTGTATAGAGACAACAATTATAAGCCAAATAGAGTCCAAGCATCTAATCTGACATTTGAGCATTTCTCAATCTTGTCCTTTCCAAAAGAAGTATCTCATTCTAAACCTGTCTGTAAATCTGACATTTATATTTTGAAAAATGAAATAATGGAGTTGGTGTTCTTGGGATCCATAAATTAAACTCAGTCATTAAGCCACATGGGAAAAAATGTATGAAAGAAGGTAACGAAGGGAAAAGATAGTTTTTTCAACAAATAGTATTGGGAAAACTAGATATCTACAGTTAAAAGAATGAAATTGAACTCTTATCTTATTTCATAAATAAACAAACAAATAAAACCACTCAAATGGATTAAAGATCTAAACACAAACCCTGAAACTATGAAAGTCCTAGAAGAAAAAAAATAGGAATAAAGCTTCTTGATATTGGTCCTGGCAGTGATTTCTTGGATATGACACGAGAAGCATAGGCAACAAAAGCAAAAATAGACAAGTGGGGTTACAACAAGCTAAACAGCAAAGGAAGCAGTCAACAGAATGAAAAGGCAACCTGCAGAACAGAAGAAAATATCTGCAAACCATATATTTAAAAAGGAGTGAATATCAAAAATATATAAGAAATTCTTATAACTCAATAGCAAAAAGTCAAATAGCCCAATTAAAAAATAGGCAAAAGGAAAAAAAAGTTAAAAAAAATAGGCAAAATATCTGAATAGACAGTCCTTCAAAGATTTTATACAAATGGCCAATAAATACATAAAAAGTGTTCAACATCATGAATAATCAGAGAAACAAAAATCAAAATCAAAACCAGATATCACCTCCTACCTGTTAGGATGAAAACTATCAAACAAACAAACAAACAAATAATCCCCAGAAAATAACAAGAGTTGATGAGAATGTAGAAAAACTGGAAACATTGTGTATTGTTGACAGAAATATAAAATGGAGCAGCCACTATAGAAAACAGTATAAAGGTTCCTCAAAAAACTAAATATAGAACCACCCCCATCATATGATCTAGAAATCCCACTCCTAGGATATATCCAAAGAGTTGAAATAAGGATATCAAGAATATTTCTATCTATATTCATTGTAGCATTAGTCATAATAGCCAGAATATGGAAATAAATGTCTGTAGATGGATGAGTAGTTAAAGAAAGTGGTATCTACCTAAAATGGAATAATAATCAGTGTTTAAAATAATGGAAATCCTGTCCTATATAACAATATGGATGTGCCTGGAGAGCACTGGGCTAAGTAAAATAAAACAGTTCTAGAATGACAAATACTGTCTTATTCCACTTAGATGAGGTGTCTGAAATAATAAAACTCATGAAAGCAGAGAATAGAATGGTGGATGCTAGAAGCTAGAGGGAGAAGACAATGGGTAGTTATTGTTCAATGGGTATAAACTTTCAGTTATGTCAAATAGAAAGTTCCAGACATATGCTGTACAACATGGTACTTACAGTTAACAATACTTTATTATACACTTAAAAATTTTGTTAAGAGAGTAGAGCTCATGTTAAGTGCTCTTACCACACACACACACACACACACACACACACAGCAAAGAGGCACAAAGAAAGGTTTGGAATTGATGGGTATGTTTATTACCTTGATTGTGGTGATGGTTTCATGGGTGTATGCATATGTCTAACCTCATAAAATTATATAGATTAAATATGTACATTTTATCAACTATGCTCCAGTAAAGATGTTTTTTTAAAGGTAATAAAAAGAAATGGTAAAAAACATTAATAGATAAATTTCATTGGTACACCTAATTCTCCACTCCTCCCTGTGTCTATGTGCTTTGCCATATAAATTTGCAATGCTATCGAAGGATATTTTGCCCTACCCCTTGATACTGGGCTTAGCCATGCGACTTGCTTTGGCCAATACGATATTAGCAAATGAAACAAAGTCTTGGAAAGAACTTACATATTCTTGTTTGTGCATTTCCCCTCTGCCACTGCATTTAAAAGAACATGCACTAAACTAACCTGCTATCCCAGGAAGAGTATGTAAGACACCTAGAGCATAACAGAGTGGCCTCAGTTTTCCAGCCAAGGCCATTCTAGATTAACTGATAGTTAGCTCACCACTAGATATGTAACCCAGAAAAGATCAGTATTCTGCAAGCAAGTTGAAGGCTAGGGAAATAGTGTTGTAACCAACAGATGTGGTCTTTGCAGAATACATTTTCATCTGTAAATCTGTCTTAAGCTCCCAGTATTCTGTGGGCAAGCTGAAGCCACTGGAAACTTTTACTAGTATCTTCATTGCCTTGCATAGCATCAGCATCTTGGTCATAGAAATCACTACTCAATATTTGCCAAATAAATAAATGAATCAGCAGTGGTTTCTCTTTAAGCTTCCTGTTCTTAGTTTTTCTAGGTCACATTTCCATAAGTAAACATTAAAAAAAAACTGAAGGTAATATTTACCACATATTCAATATGCTCAAATACAAAATCGAAAGAGAAAGAGAAAGTCAGAAACCTTACATGATACAAGGATTGAGAGGGAAGAAGCATAGGATGCACGGGGATGGTGTGTGTATACAGGATAATGCAGGTTTGGGAGGGAATGAAGAAAAAAAAAGTTTGCAGAATCTGTTACATCCAGGTATTAGATATCTTGTAAAATTACATTGGACCAGATAAAAGTATTTTGTAAAGGTGCTATGTTCTTATTCAAATTAATTTCTACCTGTCTCTTATCCACAATTATGCCAGTGACAATAAAGTAACAACAAATCCAAAACACATCAGAAAGCATTTAATGTGACAACCAATAAAGATGCAAAGAAGAAAGGAAAGAGGGAGAGAGGCACAGAAAGAGGGAGGGAGGGAGGAAGAAAAGAAAGGAATGAGAGAGGGAAAAAAGAAAAGCTCATTACAAATTTTCCTTTACGACAGGTAAATCTAATATCTTCCCAAGTGACATTAAGGACAGAGTCCTTATTGCTTGTAATAATCAACAGGTATAAAAGAGTATAGTTGTATTCTGGGTTGAATTTACTGAAAAAGCAATGAAAAAAATGCACTTTAAGACCCACTAAAAACACAGGTGAATTTATAGTGGAAGCTACTGAGGAAGAATGGAGATATTTGAGGTTACAATCTGTGCGCTCTCCATATAAATTTATCTTGAAAATTCAATATCGTTTCCCACATTTCAAAATATTCTCAATAAAGAGACTTCATTAGAGTATGAATGATATAATATCCTATAAAATCTTAACCTAAAATTAAGTTGATACCCCATATTTCTCCCCATTAATCTTAGAGTCGCTTGTAAAAAGGTTTGTGATTGTAATATTTATGATGATATTTGTAGGCTATTCAACTGGTTTTCCTTTAGTCATGAAATTAATATTTATTTCTGATTTTTATTTATCATTTACTAAGGTCAATTTCTCCCCCTCTCTGTTTTCAATAGGAAAAAATGCTTAAGGAATAGTCAACAAACTAAGGGATAGTCTGAGCTCTAACATTCTGCAATATAAAAGTGGTTATGCAAATTATGGTACAAAAAGATTAAAAATTAAAAAATTGAAAGCTATCACAAAGATTATAAAATCTTGAGAAATAATATAATATTTTAATGAACAATTTGATGGTTGCAAGTCTACATATTTATCCTCCATTACTTTGTATTTATTATCTTTGAACACCTTTTCACATAATAGCAGTTAATACATTCAGGCAAATTAATTGTTCTCTCATCCTAATTCCACAACATTCCATACACAGCATTTATCACAATGCTTTTCCATATTTATGTGTTTGCCCATCTCCCTGAAAGTTACAAATTCTTCAAGAGTACGAAATAATATTTTTTTCATTCGGAGTACATTGCACAGTATAAACCTAAATAATGTGGTCATTAAATTTAACTCTCTAAAACTGCATTTCTTACAGAAATTAAGAGAAAGATGTGATTATGCCTACTTCTTTAGCTATTGAGTCAAGAAAAGACAGGGGATGAAGACTGAACTTTAGTATGGTTCATGAGCCATACTTCTAACATTTACCTGTTCTGTGACCTTGGTGACTTGGAATAATGTAACCTTGCTGACACTTAGTGGCTGTTCTGAATGCTTCATTGATGTTATGAGATCTTTTAAAAAAAAAACACTTGTTAAACTATAAAAGTAAAAAACAAATTATCATGATTGGTATTGGTGGTGGTGTTAAGCGCTTTCATAACGGGGGTGGGATGGGGGAAACCTGGGTCACTATTATCTCACATTTTAACTTAAGTTTTTTAAAATGTCATGGGAGAAAAAGGAGCAATGCATTTCATCTCATAAAATTAAGATGTAGAAAGCAAAAACAACTATGTATTTAAAATAAAGTGTTAAAAAGAATGTAAATACCCATACACTTTAGGCTACGTTGATTCAGTGCTTTCAATCTGATGCCCTATTTTATAAACAAATTGGTCAAAATAATTCAATTATCTGATTTCTTTTCCACACTGAATTTGCTGATTTATAAACTGATTAATAATTTGGGCTTAGAGACTTAAAATTGTTCTTTTAAGCATTAGTGAATAGCAAACATCGTGGATTTTCAGCATAGGGAAAATGAGCAACATGATGATATGATCCCTGTCTTTAATTAATAAAAGCTAGTAGAAATGTTTGCCTTAGCTCTAGTAGAAAACCTGCCATTGGCTTTTAATCCTGGTATTACCATATAACCTTTCCTGAGTTACTTCAGAGATGTTAAAAAAAACTTGCATATTAACAAGTCAATTTAATGTGATTCTTTTTCCCTTAAGATGAAAAATGAACATATCACTAACGATAATGAAAGCAAATGCCTGTCATCACTCATCCTCTGAAGCCAATTTGTCTTACACGGACCTGTCTCACTGTCCATTTGAAGAACTCAGTGAATAGCACAGGTGTCGGTTTGTAAGATCAATGGGCAAAAACATCCTTTAAGAAATCTCTACATGCTTTGAAGCTTTTAGATTTTTATTGTCCACCAATCTTCTATCACACATTACTTTTTGTTGCCAATATGGACACTGTGGCTTATTAGGTTTATTCAATAATTCATCACATATATTTCAGGTATTGTGCTAGGTACTTGTAATATAGAGCTGTAAAAGACAGACATGGTGTCTGTCATTATGGTGGTAAAAGTCTAAATTAGGAAAAAGAAAAAAACTCCATAAATGTATTCTACATCCATGCTTACAGATAAGAGTACTAAAGCCCAAAGATGTGGTTTTCCCAGGGTCACTAAGTCCACCAAGTAGCCAGGATATGAACCTACATTCTGATAGCTGTAAGGCTATAAAATATTATTGCTCTTAAGAAATAATAGAGAAATTCTAATAAAAAGAACGTGAAAAAAATAGAACTATAATAAATACACTTGGAAGTCGTGAAAGGAATTTTTCAGTCAAGCAGAAATGTGCCACCCAGAAAGTGCAAAATCTTTGATTTTCTGAGTTAAAATTAAAACACAGACAACACAAGCAAACTTGCTTGTGATGGTTTAGATATGCTCAACCAAAGCTTTGCACTTCATTATCATTAAGTACCAAAACAAGAAAGCAAAATTTATGCATACAATACCATACTGATGAGCAATTATATTTAAATGGTGTAAAGTCAGTGAAAAAGTTGCAAAAGAAACATTCATGATTCAATTCAAGTTATGTTGATGTTGACACTCAAATGTTTTATTTACTGTTCATGATTTAAATAATATATAGCAGCCTTATTCCAAAAATATTAAGTAAATCTATGGAAATAAATGTGGTAAGATTTTTTCAGAAGTGGAGGATGAAAATAATTTGGAAAATATGATGCTTTTGTTATTATTATTCTCTACCTTAAAATCTCTCCTTCAGCCTACTTCTACTATAATCCCTGTACAAAATTTTTCCGAAGCACCAAATCTCACCTATAACTCAATTGCAATTGCTTAATTGGTTTCTTATGTCCTAAAATATAAAGTTTAAATTCCCCTATGTGTCAGTCAACATACTCTAAAATATGGTCCTGTGACGCTTCCATATAATCTCTTTGCTACATCCAAACTAATCGGCTCATTTTTCCCAACGTGGCAGGTGCTTTCTCCACTAGGTGATTTGTGCCTCCTTATCTGAAATGCAATTCTCCTCATTTTAGCTTACATATTTTGTTATAGATTCCACTTAAAATCCATTTTTTCTGAGCACATGGCTTTTAAGGATCTTTCTCATCTCTGAAATCTGGTAATTTTTCTCATCGCTCAGCAGTACCAGTGCTACCTTGCATTATCTTGTATGAGATTTGGTTTGCATAAACATTCAACCTTCTCTACTGCTCTGGGAGCAGCTAGAATGCACAAACTGTATCAGAGTCACTTTTGTAATCTAGTAACTAGAACACCCTCTAGTAGGTCTTCAATGTGTTGGTGTTAATGAAGACGAAATATGCATGTGGCAAGCATATGTGAAACTCCAATCATTTTGTTGTAGTTGCTTGAAACCAGGTCTTAAGAAGACATTTGAGGCTAGGTCACAATGAATATTGTGAGAATTTAGTGATGCCTTCTAGGAACACAGGAGGAGCACTTGGGCCATTTCTTTGTCATCTCCAGCTTGAGGGGCCTATTTTATAATAAAATATCACAAGACATTCCACAAAAGAATAGCAATGATTTGCACTGTACTTTAAAACGAATATCTTATTGTGTAACTCTGTCTCAAAGTCTTTTGCTGCTTATAACAACCTTCTGGGGAGGTATTTATTTATTTACTTACTTATTTGCTTATGTATATATGTATGTATGTATGCATTTTAATTCTGATGTCCTGCCATACCCATACCACTTAAATAAAAATCTTCAGGATTGAACCTAGGCATTAATATTTTTTTAAACTCCTCAGATGATTCCAAGAAGCATCATTGTTAGAAAGAAATTTCATATCTAATAGTTCTGGAGTAGTTCTAACAAGCTCCCAGATGATACTGGTCCTTACCAAACCTTACCAGTCAGTGGGCCAAAGCTTAGTGAGAGTAGCATAGGCATTGACTGCAAATTACTGGAAAGGCAGAATCTGAGGCTCCCTCTAAGAACCACTAAATTAAAATTTGCAGTTTAACAAGATCCTCTAATGATAATTATGCACTTAAGATTTGAGAAACACTGTTCCATGTCGGTGGTTCTCAAAGTATGGTCTTGTGAACTTGTTAGACATGCAAACTCTCCAATCTTAAAGCAGACCTACTGAATCGGAAACTCTGGGGTTAAGGCCCCCAAATCAGTAGTTTAACAAGCCCTCTGGGTGATCCTGATGCACGCTAAAATACAGGAAGCGATGTTCTAAAATAAATCACTGTTTTCACATTTGGCTGCACTTTGGAACCGTCTGGGTTATATTTTAAAAAAATAATGATGTCTGGATTGTATCCTCAGAGATGCTGATTTTATTTATCTGAAGTAAGACCTGAACATTAGGTTTTCAAACTTACTCCAGTGATTCTAATGTACAAAAGTCTTGGAGCCATTCATTGCTCTAGAGAACTTGGATATAGGTGTGAGGCGCACTATCTTCCTTTACATCTTGGTAGGACTTTCACTGCTCAGATTATCAGCAGAATCGAAGGACTGAGAACAGACCATGTGTAACAGTAGTCATTCCAGTCCCCTCAGAGGGAAATTCCAAGTGCAGTGGGGTTTAATCCTGTCTAAATCAGACTTCCATCAAATTCCGCCCCCCTTCGCCCCCCAAGATAAGAAGGCTGGGTCTAGGGCGTAAAAGAATGGTGAAACTGCAGATGAGTTTCCAAAAAGGCTTGTTACATAATTCTTCAAAGCTCCGTCGAAGTTCTACATTTCCCCTGAAATTACTCTTTATCATACTTCAGCCAGCATAGATTTCTCCCCTTTAGACTTTCCAAAGCATTTCCTTCCATGAGGGTAAATTTGATATATACTTTAAATCTTTACACATAATTCTCGATTTGTGGATGAGAAACCATGACTTCAAGGTGCTAAGCAAATCACCCAAGTTTATACAGCTGGTTAAGTGCAGAAATACATATTAATATCCATAACTGTCTCTAAAACCATATGGGCTATTCACACATCATACTGATTCCCCCAAATATCAGGGCTGATCTCTGGTACACATTAAACTAACTGTAAAAATTATGTCTTCTGCTAATACCTAAGTAAAAGAAAGCAAAAAAAAAAAAGCATTCTTTAAGATATTTTTTTTTAAAAATTCAATTATAATACTATGGGTTAGGCTTAGTATGCTGTATTGGCATATTTTGACATGTGTATTGCTCTACATTCTGTCTCAGTATCAAGGAAAGCAGATGCTCTAAATGCAACCCTACTACATCTTGGCTAAATCCCTGCTCAGATGAACTCTATCTAGGCTACGAAACAACAGATGAAAACATATATTGATACACATATATCATGTATATTTTTGTCTATTTACATATGTAGACAAACAAAAAATATGGAGACAGACTACACACACACACACACACACATACACACACACACAAACACTTCTACACATCTCAAACTTCCCAAGTCAAATATATCAAACATGAAACCACATTATTTAAGATCTTTAAAATTACTGTGTAATGGTCTACTATTTCCAAAAAGGTTTTAATTTAGAGCTTAAATGCAGCAAACATATTAATGAAAAATCCTCTCAACTTCAATGCTTATCTTGTCTAAAGTAAACCGCCATAATAGTGTATAAGTAAATCACAGTCTCTTCCTAATAATTTTTTAAAGTGCTGTGAGAAGAATGCAGTGGTATGATTTAGAGGATGTTTATTATAAACTAGTAAATATTAACCAGGAAAGAGAAATTGAGGATTCAATGTAGAGTGGGTAAAGGCATTAGCTCTGGAATGAATAAACTCACTGAGCTCAAATCCTGAGTCTACCATTTAGTATCTGTGTGATCATGGGCTAATTATTTAAACTTCCTATGCCTCAGTTTACTCATCTTCAAAAGAGGAATAATTATAGTACCTGTGTTATAGAATTGTTATGATACTTAAACGAGTAAAATTTATAAAGTTTTCATACCTGTACAAGTCCTTTAGAATATACTCAGTAAACATTAGCTATTATTATCTTATATACCCCAAACTTATAGGTTAAGAAATCATGCTTGGCACATAGATGATCATTTTATTTTAAAAATCTCTCACTGAAAATATATAGTTTTTTCCTTTATACATCATGGTAGTGTGTCCTGGTAAACACCAGTCCACACAAGAATAAACTTACGATCTAACCCTTATTTAGTTAGTAGCTACAGACTGAATGCCTATTTGAACCAGCCACATATAACAAATCTCACTGCCATTAATGACTACTTACATTAAGGATAAGAATGTAGGCAAATATGTATAACCTCTCAAGCAATGACTTGAGGAAAGAGCACAAGATATGGATATAATAGAAGTGAATTTTCTTTACCTCGAGCAAATCAACTCATATGTCAGAGCCCAAGAATCGGGTAACTTCAGGGGAATTTTAATAATCTCTATCTCATCACAACTTTAATACTCTTTTCCACTGCTACAAGAACCCCACTGCCCTACCTTTTTTTCTTACTCTTAAAGCACCTGAGTGTATTTTCCTTGTCCTGCAACATAAGCTTAAATTTAGCTGCTGGTCTTAGGTGAATAATAAAAGCAATGGCTCCCTCTTTTATGGGAAAATGTACCATTTATGTACTTTCAGAAAATAATATCTCTGTAATTATCATCACCATGAATATATATTCATATGACATGGTAATGATATATTTAATAGTGTTCAAGAGCATATTCTTTTATTATTATAGCTATAGAGTTCAGTTTTCGAAACTAAGCATACTCAATTTTCTTCCTATTTTCATAATGGAAAATGACTTCCTTATCTATTCCTTGGATTCTTTTAAATTGTCTGTCATTCTCAAAACAAAATGCAAACGTGATCCAGTTTGCATTATTCCTTCAATGGGGTGTTGTTTGACAAATTTATATTCATTTTTGATGGGGTTTTTCTGCAAATTCAGTTTCATTCATTTATTCAACAAATATTGAGTACCTAATATGTAACAGGCACTATTCTAGGTGCTTGAGATAGAATAGTGCAAAATGCAGACAAAGCCCACTGCCTCTGTGGAGCTTATATTCCAATTCCAATTTAGCCTTTTAATTTAAATGGAAGTCTGATTATACTATTTCTGCTATGAATTAACTTATCCATATTGATTCCTAAGGCCTTATTTCATGATGCCAACTCAGAGATGCATCAGGCATAGTCAAGGCCCTCAAGGAACTTATAAAATAAAGGAAGTAAATAAGTCACATACAAAACAAATACCTTCAAATGAAACTGAATAAATATCTTAAGAAATGTATAGAGTGTGAAAAGAGAAAAGCAAGAATTCCAAATCAAGAAAATGTTTTTAAAGACAAAAGGAAATTTGTCTTGTTTTTAGAGGATGTTATAATTAGTGGAAGAAATAACATAAACCAAGTACGGAATGAAGAAAATATATGCATATATAGGGAGCATTTTAGTGGAAGAAGGACATAATAAAATAAATAACTATGTTAGTAGTAAGTGTTCTGGAGGAAAATATGGAATCAAGCTGCCAAGGGAGAGAGGTGCTGACCACAGGGATTGAAATTTATACAGATTAACTAAAAAAGGCCTACATGAGAAAAGGCCTCACTTTTAAATAAGAGTATAAAAATGATGAGGGAGTGGGCTATTTAGATATTTGGAGAAGTAACATTCTAGAAAGATGGGATAGCTGATACCAATACCCTGAGGAAATAGTGTGGTTAGCTAGGTAGAGGAACAATATAAAGGCTAGTCAAAAGAGGAGAAAACAGTCAGGATAGGTAATAGGTGGTATTATATAAAATCTTATTGGTAAAGGATGAAGTCAGTCTTTTACCCTTAATGATGTGTGATGAAAGAGAATGAGCAGAGAGGTGAGTTTGCCTGACCTATGTTTTAACTTGGTGGCTCTGGCTGCTGTGTGGATAATACACTGAAGGGAGAAAGCCTTAAGTAATGAGATCAGTTAGGAAGCTAGTGTAGTAGTCCGAAAGTGAGAGTAGCCTAAACTAGGCAGTCGCAATAGGGCTATTGAGAAGTGGTCAAACTCTGTAAACAGTTTAAAAGAGAGTGAATTTACTGTTTTCAAATTCATTGCAAAAACCATTGTACTATCTGCTCTTACAATTTTCCCCATTTTTACAATGCATTTAAAAGAGAAAGTTTCAAGTTTTTCAAAGGTTAAAAACAAAAACCATTGCCAATTTTTAGGCTTTCAAAGTTTCAGATCTGTCAAGAATATTGGAGATGATCTTTTTAAAACACCTAATTTAAGAGACTAGAACACCAAGGAAGAGAAAGCTTACGTGACTTAAACAATTACATAGCTAATTAAGAATAAGACCTGGATTGGAAACCAGGTCATCTGATTCACGCTTCAAGCTACTTCGCCTTACAAGTGGTGATATTTAAGTGGTTTATACTTGTCCTTGGATGTTTTATTCAGTTATTTTGATTTCACAAACACTGAGAGCCACAAGTATCCCAAGCTCAAAACTCTTAGGGCCTATACAGATAAGAGAAAAAAGCAAGGGAAAATAGGTGTATCCATTGCTTGAATACACTCATTTTTTTCCCCTGAAGTGTGCCAGCTAAATGAAATATGTCTGTGTAGCCGTCCAGTTTGTGATCTTGGAAAATGCCCATCATTATGCTAGGCAAAAGGGCAAATAAGGACACTACACGCTAATGGGATAAACACAAATACAGATAAAGATCTGCAGTATAATGTGACTTGTGCAGCTGTAAATGTACACACAAGTTCAAACACCCTAGAATGAAGTGAGTAATTAATGTGGAATTTTGTGTGGGGGTGGCAGGTGAGGGAGACAGCTGGAGAAGTCCTCACATAGATGAAGGAAATAAGAGTTAAAAAAGGTTCTGCAGGGTAAGAGTGACTTACCAGGTGAATAAGATTGGTGAAGTCATTATAAGCAATAGGAATTAACAAGTAAAAGCTCCAAGCCATAAAACAATATGATTAGGTTGATCACACACCTGTCTAGAACTGAGTTCTGACTCCCTCTAAAAGATAATCAAAATGGAACATATTCCACACATGCTTGAGATACTAGAAAGTCTGAATTTTAGTATGCTTTTTCAGTATGCCTGCAGATTTTTGCTTTCCCTATTATGTTAGAAATCAGGTACCCATAGTGCTAAGTATAACAGTCCCAAGACAGAGATTGCTTTCATTAGCAAATGTGAACACTCCAAATCCTTGGTATAGAGAAGAGTTACCAGTCATATACCTCCTGCAGTGTATTAAGACTTGTCAAAACAGATTGCCGAGCCTTAGCCCAGAGATTCCATGATTCAGCAAATCTATGATAAGGCTCAAGAATGTGTATTTCTAACAAGTTCCCAGATGATGTTGATGTTAGTGATCCAAGGACTGCATACTTTATGAACCACTAACTTAGAGTACTCTTCAATACACCCAGCTCAAGGATCTTTAAAGTCTTTCATGTAACAACATCTGCCACCAATAAGAATTCAATTTCTGTTAAAATGGCCACTGTCTATGAGCTCCTTGCAAACAAGGACTCTGACCCCTCCTGATGAGACTAACGACGACAACAACAATGACGACAAATAACATTAAACTGTATTTTATGCATTATTTTAAGCACTGTTCATGAATCAACCCATTTATTCTAACCAACAACCCTATGATCTAAGTACTGATTATTCTCCCTTAGTAAATAAGGAAATTAACATGTGAAGAGATTAAATAACTAACTCAAAGGTGCACAATCTCAAGTCAAATAGCCTGGATTTAAATTCTAGCTCTATCATTTATGTGTGTGAGTCTCTGGATCTTTATATTCACTTCAAGAATATAACATAGGGATCTGTAAACTGAAGATTTCCTGCCAATAACATACCTTTCAGAATAAATGCTATTTATGGAAATAGACTCTGTCAATCAGTTTTGCTGAGCATATATTCACTTCTATATGAGAATTAAAGAAAAAGTTAGCAAAATCCTAGAGAATCTCTGTTCCTCTCATTTTTTACAATCAGAGATTGTGTAAATCTGAGAAAGTTTATGTGACTTGCCCAAGGTCAAAGCACTGGTCACCTCACAGAGCCAAAAATAGACTAAAGATAATCTCAGTCCCTAGCTCTTTCTAGGAAATACTTAGTTAAGTAGCTCCCAGAAAATTCTGAACCACTAAATACACTGCCTATACATATGCCCTTAATTAGTCATAGAGCAACTAGGAAGAAGGGTAATTTCAAATGGCACAGGTGTTGCTTTACTGACCAGAGGGACCTTGAGGGCAGAAGTCTTAAGATCAAAAAGAAATATAAGGCCAATAAGAAGGTAAGAGGCCAAGGTTAAAAATAAGTTTGAGGAATTATTCCCTTTTGATTTTTTGTGAATGGGTAATCTATTCAAGGAAATAATTGATTCTTGGTCAGGCTCTCTACAAATATTATATGGAGGAACAATCTTTAAAATTAAAACACAGTTAACAGAAATGCATTTCTAAGAAATATTCATTACTTCTAGCTATCAAGTTCAAAAGGCAAGATATTTCTTTTATTAAGAAAAATCTAATGAAGTAATTGTATTCATAAGCTAAAGCTGAATATTAATTTTGCTCTTGAAAAGATATGCCACTATAAGAGTAACAACATTACATATACCAAATGTTACTGAAGATTATGTAAATGACCTTGCTTAAAGAAAAACATCAGGATAACAAATGCATTTCTTTTTCTTTTCATCCAACTTGTAGGTGTGATTTCACACCTACGATTTGATGACATATTCTTCAAATATAGATGACACTAGAAGAAAATAATATCCCTATAATTAGATATGGTATAGCTCTTCCTCTCCTATGAGTACTATAATGTGCATGCTTACATAGGTGAAAGAGATGAACTTCTTGTCCAGAAAGGCCCCTTGTTAGAGGAAGAAAACATCTTTATAATTCTTTGCAGCACCCCTTAGTTCTTCGATAATTTTCCACAATTAACCATTTGGATCATGTTTCTGTTCATAGTTTAGCAATACAAAGCTTCTGTTGGCTTTGGCCGAATTTATATATACTTATGACTAGTGGTATCAAAACATCAGATGTTTGGTATTGTTCAGAAAAGTTTTAAATATCTAATTGGATTCTGAAACTCAGATACAGACCATTCTGAAGTGTTTCTTTATACTGAATTTATGGAGAATTTCATATACGCATAAAATCTGAAGAAACCATGTTTGTATTTGTGATTGGTAGTTAGGAATCCAAAGTATTAGAGGTCTAGAATCAAAAGATTTCAATATGTAAATTCCAGATTAGTTAAATATTAAGTATAAAGATGAAACAATAATTTACTAAAACAAAACATGGGAATTTTTTTTAAAAATCTTGGAATGAGTAAAGTCTTTCTAAATAGGAAAGAAAAGCTGAGGGCATAAAAGTATATTTAAAATAAAAATAAAATAAAATAAAGCATGGCAAACAAACTCAGAGATAACAAAAGGAGTAAAATTATTTGCACTCATATAACATAAACAGACATTTTATAGAAAAACAAAAGTAGATGGCTTTTAAAATATACATAGAAGCATTCATCCTCACTCGTAATACAAAAAGTTAAAGTTTATGTTTTTAAGCAACAAAGGACCAAGTTTGGTAACACATTTGGTTGACTAGAAGATAAAGAAACAGATACCCTCAGTGTAAATTTGTAGGATAAAAGCAAATAGATTTATAAAATTATAAAAAAATACATCCTTGGCCCAGCTATTTCACTTCCAAGTAGACATTCTAGAAATGCACTTGCACACATGCAAAATGACTTATGTACAAATCTTTATAGCATTATCTGCATTAGGAAAACATTAGAAAAAACTGAAATGTCATTTAATAGGAAATTACATTAAATTTTATCCCCTTTAAATATGACTAATATGAAAAAATCTTATTGATGTAACATTTTAAATTTAAAAAAGTGTTAAACAAGATATATATTATATAGATGATATATAGATAGACATAGATATAGATATAGATGATATAGATATAGATAAAGATAGAGATAAATAGTATTGTATATGTTGATATACATATAGGCTACATCTGGAAGAATACAAAGAAATGTGACCAGGTGGCAGAGAGGAAAGGGATAGAAAATTGCTTTTGTCTATGTCACTGTCCTCTTGCTATAGAAACACAACCTCAGTTGGACAAAGTTGGGTTTAATAATTCGAAGCAAGGAAGAAAAACACAAAACATGACAGAATAGGGATGTCTTAATAAGAAGTTGTAAGAAAGGACTTAAAGGACTTGGTCAGTGTTATGTGATTTTTAGGGAGATACCAAGAAATGTAGCTTTACTCCTACTGGATGCTCTAAGGAACTGGTATAACTCTATGAATAGGAATCTTAATAATTCTTATCCACAAAGCAAGAAGAATAGAGCGAGTTTAAGATGTGTTTGGTGAAGAAGCAGCAGCCATGCATACAAGCCAGATAGAGAAATACTTGATCATTCTGTAGTTTGGACAATGTATTTGTTCTTGTTCTTGTTCTGTCTATGTTCAGACATGATTGCAGAGTGGTCTTGTTTTTGTCTTGATCCATCATGTTCACAGCAGCCCTGTCTGATTTGGTGTTCTATGAAATTGCTTCTATTCAGCAGAAGCACACCTAAGCCTCTTGGGAGTGCCACCCCAGCTACTGGCTCTCAGGGACTGTTTTGTTCTTTCTCAACTGTATATTCTTTTGTGCCTTTACAATTTTATATCGTATACTTACTTATCTTATCTATTCAAAATAATTTTGAAAATAATCTGAGAACTGAAGGAGACCTTAAAAGTCACTGAGTTCTGAGACTATCCCAACTCACACTGCCTTCTCCTCCTATAGCAAAAGGGTTTTCTTGAAAAACACCCCTATAGCATCTGCTTGAATATCCCCAGTATTACTCTTATACTAATTTATCAGGCAGTTCATTCCACATCTAATGGCTTTAATATTTTTTTTTTGTTCGGAAGAAAGAGAACAATGCTTTTCGTTATAGTATCTTAATTGTTTCAACCCAGCACGTTTGACCACTTCAAATGCATCTTCTCCTAGTGGAGCAGAATAATTACCTTTCTAATTTTATGTAAAATATTCCTATTAATACTCTCCAAACTGCAATTGTTGCTTTTTTTGTGTGTGCCAGTGTTCCAACACAGTTTTGTATCTTTTGTTATCATTACATTTGCAGAGATTCTTATCTGTTACTGCTGACAAACCCATTTGCTTTTGTACTCAATTACATGTAATTCGTCTTTTCTTCATGAACAAAAGAACAGGTGTCTTTATCTATTCTCTGCAAGATACTATGGTAAGGTTGGTTGGACCTAATAATGCCTAGTGAACCAAACAACACAATTCTGACAGATGCTCATAGTAACAAGATTTTTTTAAAACAATTAAATGCTTTTACTCCTGCCCACACAAAAGAAAGAAAAGGCATTTTTACATCTTAGAAGTTTATAATTTTCTATTAAAAATGAGTAGAACTTAAATCCTTTTCTAATGCTTTAAAACCCCACACAGAAAATATATTAATTAAAAATATTTGTTTATACCTGCAAATTTTTCAATAAAAATATTGGGAGGGGGGATCAGAAGAAAGTACATTAATCAAAACACTGATGAAATCTGAATAAAGTCTATATAGCTCAGTTAATACTATAGTACCAGTATTAATTTCCTGGTTTAGATCTTTGGACTTTTGTTACATAAAATGGTACCGTTAGCGGAAGCTGGGTGTAGAGTGCAGAGGAATGCCCTGTAATACTGTGTAATTTTTCTAAAGTCTAAAATTATTTCAAAATAAAAAGTTAAAAAAATATTTGGGTGGATAGAGTATTTAACCAATGATCTAGAGAAACTTGTCCACATATGCACAAGGAGACATTCATTCATTTGTTCCTTTTTTGTTGAGTACTTACTATCTATTAGAACTCATTCTAGGTTCTAAAGATACATCAAAGATCAAAACAAAATCTCTTCATTCATAGAACTTAAATTCTCTTGGGAGGAAAATCAAAAATAAACAAATAAACAGCAACAATATATAGGTCAGGTGGTCATAGAAGATATAAATAGGAAAAAAAATGGGGTATCAGAATAAGGAAGGCTGAGGTGGGATGTGTAATTTTACAAAGGATGCTCTATCAGAAATATCTTGGAAGTACTGTTTGTAACTGCCTTAAAATGGAAATGATAATTATCCACCAAAAAGAGAATGAATAAATATATTTGGGTATTTTCATGCAATGGGATACTGTATAAAAATGAAAATGAATAATGTAAAGGAACTATATAACCATATATGCATCTCACAATCATAACATTGAGAAAAGGACAAAAAAATGTATATATAGTAATGCTCTCACTTATAAAACATTTAAAAACATGCAAAAGGATATTATGAATGATTTAAGTATACATATGTGAAAAAATGTATTTTTAAACTGCATGGAAATAAAAATGACACATTCAGGACAGTTATTATGTCTGGTACTGAAGAAATGCAGGACTCTATCAGAGCACACAGAAAGTATAAATGTACTGATATCTTTGACTGAATTTTAAGCCAGGGGTTAAATATCCAGATGGATTTGTCATTATTCTGCACATCTAAACTACTTTTAATAGCAAAATATCAAAAATTATGTACAGTAGCATATTTTAATAAAAAAATAAGATATTTTAAACTTGTAAATTCAAAGTTTCTAAAAGTATTTGACAAAATGCATCACCCTTGATGTGTGTGTGTCATGCATAATGACACTATGCATGTAAATATGTGTTTTGTTATACATATATAAGTATATACATATAATGTATGGATGATATGTGGGTGTAGATTCGCACTAGTCATTGATCCGGCATCAGCAGAGAAAGCACTTTCAATTATTTTTCTAGAAACAGTAAAGGAAGGATTTGCGTTAGCTGACCACACACTTTCATCGCTGCTGTTCTACCACTGCCCATGATAAATGTCATGTATCTGTCTGGGTTATAGTTGCATCCTGTGGAGTTGATTACAGCTATTTGGCTTACTTGGGAATTGACTAGCTACATCAATTCATACTTTTTCAATCTTTTTCCTTTAAAGTGAGGTGGGTGGCGCTAATAGAGAATATTAATATTATCTCCAGCCACCTCATTTTATAGAAAAATAAACTGAGAACAAAGGATATCTCATAGATAGTAAGGGTGACACAGCTAAGCAATCTCCCTGATTCTTTCCATTCTACACTTGTTTGTAGCTTTACTAAATCCACATTCATATACAGATGCACTAGATGGAAATCCTGCATGGAGAGAAAACATCCTTATTCTTCTGTACTCAGAAAATGTGAATCATTTAAAGAATGCATTCCCACTAAAACAAATCAACAATGCAAACCACAATAAGCTAATCAACTACTTTGCAAGAAACTAGAATGACATTCTTTATAATGTTATCTTTTCTTTATTGTAATTCATATTTTGTAATGAGTAATATTAAGGAACAAAGAATAATTTAGAGGGGTTGGGCTAGAGCATTTTTATACTTTAGGGATTATAGATCTTTCTTCAAATCTTCATTTTCAATTGAAAAGATATTTCACCATAAACTATCAGGCTTCTTAGCCTGTCTTATGCAATCTACCATTTGATATACTGTCAATCTGATCACAAAATCATATCCATCAGAAGACAACTCAATTGGACATATATTTAATGAGGATTTACTATGCGCTTGACACTAAAGATATGGCAATGAATTCAGACATATTTTGGAAAAATATGGCACTGCATAATTTTGGAATAACAAATTTTCCTCAGTTTGTGTACATCATTAATCAGAAAATGAAAGATATGTTGAGAGTAATAATTCTTAGTACGGAGGTTGATATTTAAAATTTTTCTGAAATGTAAATATACTGTCATACCTTGATGATTTTTCTTGGGTTATTAGCTTATAAATTCTATAGTTAAAAAGTACTTCCAGGAATATTATAAATAATATCTTAATATTTGACATTTTATATTAAAAATTATAAATAAAATTTCAGGTCTACTAATCTTTATTATCCTGTTATTATTATATATACACCACAAAGCAACATCATACTATTTTAAAATATTTCTCCTTTTAAATCAACAATTTCTTCCTCAATCAAAATAAAATAACATGTAGTATACATATGCATGTATTCAATGTTAACTTTCAGAAGTAATTTTAGTTTGCCAGAAATGATGTCTTGAGAATTATTTTAATGTTTTACTATTTAGTTCTAGGATGAAAACCCCTATCTTGTGCTGGAAGGTCTGCCTTGTTCCTACAAATACTTTTTTATCATCCTGACTACAAACACTGGAATGGAAGGATATTCTTGTCCTGTGACTTTCTGGAACCTCTTCAAGCTTCCTATCTTCTCATCTAGCATATAACCTTTCTCCCTTACTGTCACTTTGCTATAGGGAATCAAAACAGGAAAAACAAAGGAAAAGGCACCAGCTACCTTGTAGTTAAGTAGTTCATAAGGCAGCCTAGCCATGTTTTAAGCCTACGATGCACTAGGCCATATATCTGACCGTAACTGGATTTCAAGGAGCTAATGTTCCTTACTGTAGTCACTGTTTTCGTCCTTGGTCCCGTCAATGGTACCATCTGGGTGCATCTGCAGGAAATATCCCTGCTGGCTGAATAACCTTGTCACAATTCCTTTCAGCTGGGGTTCTGCAAAACAAAATGAAATAATTATCCAAATCTTGTTTATAAAAATGCACACTTGCAAATCATCAGAAACATTCTCCAAGTAAACGCGAAAAGACCAATGGCTTAAATATTAAAATAAGTATTTGTAAAGGGGGAATTTCAGTAACCTATCCTCACTTTTTTTTTCTTTCTAGAGGCAGAACCACAATACTGTGCAGTAATAAACCAAATGTAAACATAAATAAAAGCTAATTATGATTAGAAAAATACAAAGGCATACTAAAAAGTAAATTATTTCTCTCTCTCATGCATCTAGTGTCTCGCTGCAAGTTTATGGTTCCATTCCAGAATCACTGTTTAGAACAAACTGCCATTGTAATTCTTAAGCTTCCAGCAGTCATAATCAGTTCCTGGAAGACTTCTATTTCTGGTAAATGTCGGCTACCCATCAGAAACTCCTGGGTTTTAAATTCTGGTCAAGTTTGGTCAGAAAGAATGGCTTAGATGAGAACCACAGGAAGAAGCAAAACCTATGTCCATGAGATGTCACTAAAAGTGTGTGGAAACATTTCACCTCCAGGAAATACCTCACCAGAGAGCCCTAGTAATACAAACTCATTTTTTCCAGTATAAAAATAAATCAATTCATATCTATTTCTCTAATTATTCAATCTCGAAGTAGTCCTCAGCTTTTAAAAACTCCCTACACACTAATACCATCACACTGAACTTTGTATATTACATTCGGATTTTTGTATATCAGCTAACACAAATATTTAAAGCTTTCTCATTGTGGTGCTGGATGCTAGCAACAATTCATTTTCTACGACGTCTCAATTTTATCTCTACTTCAGTGTTAAGTAAAAATTAGACCATTCTAGCCCTAAACATTTCATAAGAATGAGGATAAAGAGGAAAATTCTTCTCATAATGAAAATTGAGGCAAAGATGAAAATCATGTGATTGCTGAAGTAGCAACATGTCACCCTCAAAATGACACAACTTCTGAATTTTAACTGACAATTTTATTCCTTCACCCATTTTTGTCATCTTGACTACAAACCAATATTCGCTCTGAATCTCTTTCTTTGTTAGACAATATGCTAGGTACTGAGTTAAACTGGACACACTTATTTATATTTAGGTCTAAATAAGAATTTTAGTTAAGGATTCAATGCATTTAACTCTTTGGGAATAAACCTGCTCCCTATAACATATGTCTATGGTTAACCTTTTGCACATATGACTTGATCACACATTTTCAGTAATATGAGGCAATGACTCTATAATCATGTCTTCCTCTAAGCAATCTTAAAAAGAAGAAAAGATGCCAAGAAAATTGGGAAATGAGGAACAAGGATTATGAAAAAAGAACTGAACTAAAAATTAGGCAATCTGATTAACTATATGTTATTTTTATGTGTTTAATTTGTAGGCCTTACTTTTCATATCAATAATATCTACAAGTTAAACTATGTGAACTTTAGGTCCCTGAGAGTGCATGAGGAAAGCTTCTGGGGCACTGGCAATGAATTTCCATTGACTCTTGAGTACATCAGATCCTTTGCCCTGAGTGGTAGCAGACATCAAGGAATGGATTCCTCTTCAGTGTATTGCCTCCATGGGCCCACCCAACCTGACATACTAGGGATATGTTGGACAAGCACATAGCTAGCTAACCTCACTACAATAAGATATCTTGTATCCTTATTACCATTTATCAAACCTTATCAACTTTTTCAGGCTCAGTTCAAGATCACATTAAAAATGAGGATCACTTTTATGATCAGGGGTAATAACATGTGTGCTTCTGCCATGAGGCTAACTGATTGACTGGCAGGTCCTGTTGAATAACATATGTGCTTCTGCCATGAGGCTAACTGATTGACAAGCAGGTTCTCTGAGGCATACTCAGGTCTTGATATTTGGTCAGAAGACCCAGCTTTGAACCACAATTCCTGTGTGGTCCTGGGCAAGTCATTTAACATCTGAGGCTCAGTTTTCATATCTGTATAATGGGAAAAAAATTTCTATGCTAACTATAATCACTGAGACTTTCAAATGAATAAATATATGTGATAGTATGAATTGAAAAAACCCATTAGAATATAAATCCTAATTAAGGTCTAACTTTTCAACCATGAAAATGGAGGAAACTGTGTTAAGTGAGGTAAAATCATTCTGTGAATAGACTCTATGTCTCCTGATTTGTTTTAATAGAACATTAATCGAGCTTACAAAGTCACTAAATTAAATAGCAGGTTAAGAGTAGAAGATAGAAAAAGATAGAAGAAAAGGGACAACTCTCTTATAATTCATATTTTCTTTCTAATCAGCTTGATAAGGTCACTTTAAGAAGTCCTGTTTTGGCTGATAATGAGATGCATGGCAGCTGAGTCATTAATGCCTGCAAATGATTGTTTGTTTTTTCATGCTCCTCTTTTGTAGCTTTAATTAAACACTTCTTTTGCTATGGTGAAGCTCTCCCACACTCCTTCTCATTGGGGCCCTGGGAATTCAGGTTGGTAACTCCTGTTCAAGATAATGAGCATCAAGCTTTCATACTATCCCCGACTGCCCAAGAGCAGTGCCAGAACCAGCTCCGAGTCTGAGTTTTAATTATGTGACGATCTATGAAAGTGAATGTCTTGCACTATAGATGCTTCAAAGGAAACCTGACCATCTATTAAACAAATGTCCTCAACCTACGATGTGTCAGAGAAAGCAGTATCGCCTGCCTAACAAACCTGTACCCTTGTTACCATTTATTAAACCCTACCAACCTTTCCAGGCTCGGCTCAAGATCACCTTTTCTATGAAAGCTTGGTGATCATGATTGAGGATCACTTTTATAATTGGGGGAGGGGGCATGTTTTGTTGTATTTTTTGTAAAAAGAGGGATAAAAAACGAGACTACTTTTTGGCACATCTATATCCTGTGTACATTTAGCAAACACACTTTTTATTTGTCAGACAATGTATAGGGATCTAATAGGTTAGCAAAACCTGGCTGTCCTCAGGGAGCACCCAGTGTAATGCATGAAACATATTTATATATAATACTAGTGTGGGGTAGCTGTTAAATGATGGACAGAAGTAGAATGACATGATGGCACCAAGGAGCAAGAGACTAATTCTGTGTCAAGGTTGGATGAAAGCACCTCATCTGTCACCTGAAGAGTGAGAATTTTCATAAGTAAAAAAAACAAAACAAAATGAAAAAATGGGGAAGGGCATTGCAGACATAAAAACAATAAATGGAGGCAAAAATCAGCATAGTAGACTATGGGAAAGATACAGAGACTGGGACAGGCAAAATATATCACAGAGGTTCTCAAACGCTGGCCTGCAGATAAGTGCCTGTTCTCAACAAATATTCACAGGTCAACAGTAAAACAAGAAAAATAGGGTCAATGAAATAAGTTTTTCATTAAGCTAATTTTATTTCAATTTATATGATTCTCCTTGATTCTAAGATAACATTTTTCCACTATTTTTTTCTTTTATTATGAATTGATGGCTATACTATTAGATGGGGAGGGGGGTGATTTATTACCTTTTATATTCTGAAGAAGTGTAGCAAATACTACTAGCTTTTCTCCCAAATTCATTTCCTCCTTTTTCTAGGCACCCAGCTAGACCATATGTCCTAGCCTCCCTTGCAGTTAGGTTTGGCAGATAAATGACTGTCATATGGAATGTAAGTGAAAGTTATGTGTGCCATTTTCAGGCCAAGGCTTTTAAAAGCAAACATTCTCCTCCACATTCTCTTTTCCTTAGCACTGGCTGGATTAAGATGACAGAGCCCTAGGGAATGTCAACAAAGAATCCTGGGCCCTCGAAAAACTGATGGAGAAAAGACAACAGCCATTATAAATACCTTTCTCTGACAGTTAGGTGAAGAAATAAACTTCCATTGGTTGTAGGTAGTGATTTTCTTCCTAAGAATACAATGTGAAAAGGGGGCGGGGGTGGAATTTTACAGTGGAGAAACCTGACAAATAAAATACTTCCCCAGTCAGGTGATCAAGGGTAACATCAACAGTCATAAATCGTGTTGATAATGTGCACCCTTCACATGATGCGATGAGAAAGGCACTTTACTTCTGTAATCTTCCTCCTTAAAACTCATAACCCTAGTTTAACATCAAATTCCTACTGAATGGTATTCTACAAAATAGCTGACTAGTACCCCTCAAAACTGTCAAGGTTATCTAAAATAAGAAAAGTCTGAGAACCGGTCACAGCCAAAGGAGACTAAGGAGACATGACAATGAAATATAATGTGGTATTCTGGATGGAACCCTGGAACTGAACAAAAAATTGAGTAAAACCTGAGGTGATCTGAATGAAGTATGGACTTTACTTAACCATAATGTATTGATAAAAATTCATTACTTTACATAAATATACCAAACCAATGTAAGATGGTAATATGGAAAATGAAAACGGTGTAGGGTACAGAGGAATTCTGTGTACTATCCTAACTTTTCTGTAAATATAAAACCATCTGAAAATTAAAAAATTTATTAAAAATAATAATTACAGTCACAAAAGCAAGTAAAAAATGTTATCCTTAAAGAGGATAGATGAGAAAGAAGGTAAAGAATAAGAACTCATGTTTAGCACTGCTGCCCTTTTTCAACATAATGGTTGAATTCAAAGCCACTTTAAAAAGCTGAGACCTGATGCAGCTATCCAGACATTCCTACTGGCTTAAAGTGTAGTGCTTTGTGGCAGCTACCTGGGTACACAATGTAAACCCAGAACATAGTTAGAATCATGGGAGCCTGATCATGCATCTCAGGGTGAATACTAGACTGTAGAACTTTAAAACTGGAAAGGACCTTGGAATCCAACATCTTCCTTCATCAAAATACTTCCTTCCTTCTTTGATATCAAAGATTTTTAAAAAGTAAAATTAAATAAACACTAAGGCCCAAAGTGAGTGTCAAGACACAGCCAGTATCTCATGCAAGCTGGGGGTTGGGGGACAAGAAGGAAGAGAAGAGAGGACAAAGAGAGAGAGGAGCACCTTGTCCTGTATGAGTTACTAGAGTGTGGGGGTGATAAAGAAAAGGGATTATAGAAAACTGTGCAAGAAATATATATATATATATAATACTGCACCCAAATGTAGGGAAAATGCCCCCATGTAAACTCAAATTTAAAATGAAAAATATATCAGTGATCCAAACTTTGTGATGGAAGCTATATCGAGAGAATCGAAGTAATTATAATAATGGTCATATTTTGAACCCAATTACTTTGTACTGGGCACTCCTCTGATTTTACTACAGTTTTATTTAGTAAGCAATTACATGTGCAAGATACTTTTTTCATTTTTCAAATGAGATTATTGAGACTCAGAGAAGCGTTATCACTTGCCCAAGATTACAGAACTAGTAAATGAAGAGGCAAGTCTAGCTTAAGAGTCTACAGTCCTAGTGACCCTCCATCACTCACTGTTCAGTCGCTTTAAGAAGGGCACTGTCAAAACCGAACATTTCCAGAGGAAAGAGAGCCAAGTAAAGAGGGTACAAAGGATGTCATATAAAAAATGGCTGAATGAACAGTGGATGTATAGCCCAAAGAAGGGAGGACTCAGGGGGCATGAGAGATGTCCTTACTTTCTTGAGAGCAGGCAGAAGTAAGAAGTCAATTTGTTCTGAATGGCTCCATAGGGATAGAAGTAGGGCCAATATGTGAAAATTATAAGGAGGTAGGTAGAGAAGAACTTCCTGTAAATTGAATTCAAAGGGAGAACAGGCTGTCTAAGGAAAGAGTGGATTTTCTATCACTTGACAGATTCGAACAGGTAGAAGCTGAAAAACTATAAGTCAGAACAGCTGTGAAGGACATGGATGTTTCCAAAAGCTAAGGCATTCTGCATGACAATTGCAATGGCCTCTCCTGAGGTCCTGGAAAGCTTTGGGATAAGCCAGAGAGCCCATTAAATACAAGTTCACGTTTCTGTTTCTTAGTTTGTTTATAAAAGAGAGAATTGAAAAGATTGTTAATCAGGCATCCTGAAAATGCAAAATCCTTTGGAGCTGTTAAACATGGATTGTGGAGTAATTTGATGGGGTTTTTTAAATCAGTCTCTGTGGGGTTACAAATGGGTCCTCAGTATTCAGATTTAATGTTGCCCACTTAAAGGAACTGAGATTGCAGAGGCTATTCAGTGTGATTCTTGTCAAGTGCTTCTGAGGCCTCAACTGCTGAAGATCTCAAAACTAGACTATTAGGGTTGGAAATTGTTCATAAACAGATACACTTCTGATCAATCACAGCTAAAGGGCATATACTAGAGCACATTTACATACCATAAATCAAAGCTCCAGAAAAATCAGCAATGGGATATAGTAAGACATTTGAAAGAGAAGAGAACTTTTCTGGGCTTTTGAACACACTGCAAAAATTACAACCACATTGAGCTGTAAGAATTCATCAAAAATACATGTTTTTAGGAAAAGAGACGTATGCCTGAAGCCCCTCATTCACTCAGTAGACTGCAGTAGACACACTCAAAGGAGCACTTTAAGAAACAGAACTCATAAGACCAGAGATATGTCACCATGGCCTGGCAGAATCAGCTTTGTGGGATAAAGAGAGTCACATCCTGTCTGAGTCCTCAGTACTCCCATCCATTTAATAAAGGTGACAGATGCCATCAGGAGTTATCTACCTGAGAGCCATGGAAATCTCTGTGAAGTGCTAATAATTGCAAAAGAACTCTATCTATACAAGCATATTTATTTTCTCAATCGACAGACTCTAATACCATATTTCATTCAAAAAATAGATATTTATTGAGCACTAGGCTTTGTGGAGTTTATTCCTCAGGCACAGGAGATACTAGTAGTGTGCTAGTAAACCAGTTCTCAAAGAAAAAAGAAAGAAAGAATGTTCAAAACCTGATTTCCATGGTATGCATTTCCACTGTATAAACACTCCCACCATGGCTGATTTAAAACTAGTACTTTGGCATCACTGAATGCAGAGTTAGAGCTGGGAGGAGACAAGCATAACTGGTTCCAACACACACACACATTAAAGAACAAGACATAAGGTTTACATTCTATTATGAAAGACAGAAAGGAAAATGCTAAACAGTTAATATATAACACAGTTTTAGTATAAATGCTATAATGAAAACTAAAGCAATGAAAAAAGATGGAGTACACAGAAGATGCATATGCTATGTTGGCAGAGTAGCTAGAAGATGACATCCCAGACACCTGAATGAAGAAAGGGAGCAAACCACCAGGGATATCTAAAACAAGAGCATTCTAGGTGCAGGTAACAGCAAGCACAAAGTAATCCTAATACTTGAAATGACTGGGGACCATCAGATAGGAGGCTCTCTGAAGATCCTTCTTCCAGACCAGGAGTTGGCAAACTACAAGCCCTGCCAATTTTGTAAATAAAGTTTTATTGGAACACAGCTATGTTCATTCATTCACACATTGGCTACCTTCGTGCTACAACAACAGAGACCCTACAGCCTGCAAAGCCTAAAATATTCACTAATAGGCCCTTTACAGAGAAAGTTAGCCAATGCTGCTCTAGACATTTGCTGATGTAGTTGCCTCTGCCTGAAACGCACAAGCCCCGCCTTCCTTGTCTGTGCAGAATTATTCCTCAGTCTTCTGGGCCCAACCTCTTCCACAGGGCCTTCCCTGACACCCTGAGGGAAAATTAATCACTCTTTCTGCAGAGCTTTCTGTGCACAGGTTTGGAGGGGACTCCCCACACTGTTACAGCTGCTTGCCTAGGCTGCCTCTGTTGCTGAACTATGAGCTCCTCAAGGGCAGGGACCTTAAATTATTCATCACTCCATCACAGGACTAACACAGTGCCAGGCTCAGGGTAGGTGACAAGTGTTCATATGTTGAAAGAAAAAAGGAGATAAGTTATATCCACTATTTTTCATTGTCACCTGTGACTTTCAGAGGAGCTCTTCACTTGTAAGAAAGATGTTTACAGCATCTTAATATAACGCCTCTGGCCTTCAACGTGTTTCTTTCTATTTTCGGTCTCAGCCGCTCCACACTGAACAGTCTGACAAGCACAGCGGCATCCTCCATAAACTGCAGTCTCCAAAGCCCCGAGTTGTCTCCCACTTCTCCGGGAATCAAGTGACCTTCAGATGGGCAATCCTTAACCTTCATGCTGCCTCAAAGCTAAATGGAAGAAAGAACACGCTTTTCCAGATTATCCTCTTCCCCAAAGCAGTCAGTCTGAGCTGGGGAAGACTGGCGAAGCAGAGCAAGGCAATTAATCTAGGATATGAAATGCCGATAAAAACAGGATTTTTGTACTGAGCCAATTTTATTCCTCATACAGTTAGTCCCCTCCCTCTCAGATTCTTCTCTATAAGGTGCTCATGAAAATTTAAAATAACTCAAACACCATTTACGGACTTCTGACACGCACTAGGTGCGGAGTAAGATGCAATTCCTGCCTTGAAGGCACCCATGGCCTCGTCAGGGAGACACATATACAACAAATCATTATAGCAGGGAACATGAAAAGTGCTGTCATAGAGGAAAAAAAAGAAACAAAATATCTTGGAATCACAGAGTGGGATGCAAATTTTACCTGGGATGGCGTGTTCTGGGACAAGAGGCAACTAAGAACAGCTTTGAAGATGAAGCAATACATTGGACTTCATCTTGAATAGGCAGGGGGATTTTTGCTGTGGACAGCATCAACGGAAGCAATAGCCCAGGGGGACTGGGCAAGCAGATGCGTGTGGTTAGTGTGTGGGGAAATAAGAAGGTGCACATAGACGTTTGAGGTGACAGCAGAAGGGAAATATGGATCCAGGATACTGAAAGTGCATTAAGCAAAGCTAATCAATTTTACTTTATACTTTAAACAAATGATCTCCAAACTCTTTTTTTAATTAAAATTATTGGGGTGACATTGTTCAATAAAATCAAATGGGTTTCAAGTGTAAAATTCAATAAGACATCATATGTATATATCAGGTGTGTGTTCTCACCGCACCAAAGTTAAATTTCCGCTGTCACCAACATTTGACCCCCTCACTCTCTACTCTACCCTTCTTTTCTTCTGGTAACTACTGATCCACCATCATCCACATGCATCCATGAGTCTCTGTTTGTTTGTCATGTTTGTTTGTAACTTTTAGTTTCATATTCCACTCCAAAGTCTTTTAATTATACAATCTATCCAAAACAATTTAAATCTACAGACTCTGTATATGTATATTTATTACTTATAAATTATATGTATATGCTACTCCATATATTATGTGTATATTATAAATCAAAGTTGAAATGTTTAAATGAAACCAATACTGAACTTAAACAAAAATTAAAATAGTTTCTTTCCACATGATAAAATTTTTCTTGCCCCATCCACTTCAGATAGAAGAAACCTTAGGTACCACTGAACCAGGTAATGGAGAAGCACTGAAGGATTTTAAGTCTGGGGATAAATTATGAGGGCAGTATTTTAGAAAGCCAAGTTAGGGAATAGAAATAATGAATTAGAGTGGGTGGTACTATGGCCACAGAAGCTACTTAAGAGAGCTGTCACATATAGTAAGGGCCTTGGGTAGGCAATAGCTATGAGGGTGGAGAGATGTCAGCCTGAGGCCCGACGGTACTTGGCGGTGCTTAGTAGATGACAGGATGTATAGACTCCCTTCAGTTTGAGAAAAATATGTGACTTCTTTGTCCCTAAATCCAAATCAATCATTAGGCTTCTAAGGAAGCCCCGTTTAAGCGTAGAGTATCATGGGATATGATGGTAAAGGAAGCTTAATGTGAGCCTTCCCAGGAAGCCAAATAACTTCTCTGCCTTTCTAGCGATTTCTTTTTATGAAGAGGCTATTGATCTGGTCAATCTCACCAAGTCACAACTCCTTGGTCTTTCTTAGACTATCATCCAAAGAAGTAGACCTGAAATAAACACTGCCTTCCAGACAACTCAAGAATGAACTGTGGAGAATCAGAACACAAGGTATTTCAAACATGAAGATAATCCTAGAATCTTGAGATTTTAGAACCAGAAAAGCCATTCAGAGTGATCTCAGTCCGGCTCATTCTATAGTCCAGCAGAATAGCAGGGAGAGGGGAAATTTTGTGGCATCACATCCTCCAATCCCTGAAATCAGGGCTCTTTATGATCCTTCTGTGCTGTGCACCTTAAAATGAAACGTTTCATACCTCCCAGAGGTATCCTGGCCTTGACCCAAACTACTACCTGTATGGTATCCAGAAAGGTATTTCATTTCTTTGTGCATAGTTTTACTTTGCCTCTTGCGAAACTGTTTGAAGGACTAGAGCCTGCTTCTGAAGGCTGTTCTAAGGAATTAAGAATACACATTACATTGTGTTATATGTCCAGGAAGTAACCATGCTTGTATGAAGATTTAACTTTCAGACAGAAGTAACATAGATGGGAAGCACCATGGTTAAGGAGCAGTAGCAATGGGCAAATTCTTCTGAGTTTTATTCATAGATAACAACTGCTAAACATTTACCACATACCAATGACTTTATGTAGATTATCTCTCTAAATTTTCACAGAAATAATTTGTCAGGCCCTATCATTGGGCTTTTTTATAGATTAGGAAATTGAAACTCACTGAGGTTGTTACTTGCTCTAAATGACAAAGCTAATAAATGCCAGAACCAGGTGTTGAACCAGATCCCTCTGCTCTTCACACTTTCTCATTGCTAATCAACAGTTGTCTCTCAAAGCCTAATAATATGCTGATACCTCTCCCTTCTTTCTTAACTGTGATCAGCCCACAAAAATGGTAAAAACCTATGAAGCATGTGACCAGGAATAAACAACAAACATTAAACTGGAGTTGGACACATAGCTTTTGGTCTCCTGATACAAAACAAAACAAAACAAAACAAAACAAAACAAAACAAAACAAAACAAAAACAGGGGTGGAGGAAAGTGTAGACGCTACTATGCATACAAAAAATCTTCTGTAATAAAAGCATCCTCACTTGGCATAGAAAAATCTTCTGTCATAGCCCTCTTTTTCACAGACACATAATTTGGCACCAGAAATAAATGAACAGGACATGTTATTTGGGAGAGCACAGGCATGACACAGTGCCCTGACATCACAGGAGCTATACAGTGTTAGATCTGTCCTAAAACTGTCCTGTATTTCTGAGATCTGTTTATCCAGATTGGCAAGCCTGGGGAATTCCCTCGAACACCACAAATCTAAATTGCTTGCAGGTAAAATGCTATTGTTGTAAAATATGGTCTTTGTTTATCATCTTTTTTTATAGCATTTACCAAGAAAAATTTGCAGAGTCAACCAGAGCGAGTTGAAGACATAATAATAGTTTCTGCAAAAGAGCAGTTTATAGCTCCAATAGCACATCAATCAGCCTAAATTCAGTGGCAAATTCAGGCCAGGTAGTGTGGTGCAGTGGGAAGCTTGAGCCAGAGGGATCCAGACATCTGGGGTCTGATCTCAAGCATTTGCTCCTCTCCGTCCCCACTGCCACCACCTTTGTCCAGGCCACCAACAGCTCCTGGCTAGATTCCACTAACAGCCTCCTTACTAACACCCTTACCTTGTTCCCCTTCCAAATCACACTACAGTGGAGATAATATTTTACAATATAAATTGGATCATGTCATTCCCCTGCTTAAACCCTTTAATAGCTTCCCATTTTCATTTACAATAAAACGTCAAACCCTTAGCATGGCCTGGAGAGCTTTGCACCATCTGGCTCTTGTCTACGATTCCATCATCATCTAAATTTACTCTCTCCTGGCTCACTAACTCTAGGCACACATGCCTTTTTTCTCTTTAGACCTAAGGATTTTTACACATGCATATCCCTCTGCCTGGATTGATTTCTCCCTAAGATAAATTCAAGCTTCAGCTTAAATATAACTTCGTATAGATGTTGTTTAGCCCCTCAATCTAAATCTGGCTTCATATTCATTTTTCATATTCTCTATCAATACACTGTTTTCCCCCTTCATAACACTTATGCCAATTTGTAACTAGATATCTATTTTCCTTTATTTGCTTAATGTCTGTTTCCTCCTCTAAATTTTAACATCCATGACAGTGAAGCCATATTAGTTTTATCTATCATAATATGCCTAATGTTTAGCATAGCATCTACTAACACAAGGTAGGAAGCAAACACATATTTGTTCAATGAACTGGTTTCTTCTCTCCGAGCTTCAGCTTTCATCTGCAAAATCATAGTATTGGAACAGTTCAGTGGCTACAGATCTAGGATTCTAAAAGCCTAAAAGACTCATAAGTAGAAATGGATATCTACAAGCTATTTTCAATGAGTTAAAATTAAAAATGGAGAAAGTATTTCTAATAGATTATATCTCTCAGCACTGTATATGAAGACTGTTAAAATTCTATTTAAAAATATAATCTATACAAACTATAATAATGCAATTAACTTAATGCCTGATAATATAATACACAAAAGTGAAGTAGAAATATTTATCAAGTGTTGATGGAATACTTGTGATGTAAATATGGATGGCATGCTATACCCCAAATTTACTTTGGGAGGTTCTCAGGGACACGACTTGAAAGCAACTGAAACAGAAGTACAAGGAACTGCCACTATGACTGATGATGAGGGGCCGTTACAGATACACAGATGAAGAATTCGTCAACAAATAAAATTTTATCTCTTCAATTTTCTTTTTCAGAAAAACAGCTAAACATTAAAATCTACATTAAATTGTATCTATGTGAAACAGATTCAAAAATAGAAAAAAAAATTTCTATTTGAGATTTCAAAATCTTGCCCTTTGTTCTAAAAAAAGTTTTAATCTGAGAATCAGTTTTGTTTCTAAATGATAAACTGAGAATAAATGCGAAGCTCTTTGCAAGTATGTATCCACACAAAACCCGTTTTGCATATGGATCATTTTTATTTTCATAAATGAGAAACCTAATTAGGCAGAATGTTCATGAGATTTTCTCTTTTAACTTTGATACTGAGGCTTTAAAAACTTCTTGATGTGACAGATAAGAATTTTGATCAGTGATTTTAATTTAAGTTTTGGTGAAAATTATCCTTTTACAATTTGCAGATTTATTATAATTTTACATGCTCATTTTCTTTCATTGATTTGAATTGAATTCTCTTTTAACATGAAATATTTAAATCATGTGAAAAATATATAGATAAAAATAGCTCTCAATAAGTGCTTACCATGAACCTGGGACTATTAAATGATTTCTATGTACTATATTTACACATTCAATCTTAACAGTGGCTACAAAGTTTATTTTTTTGTTTTTGTTTTTATTTATTTTTCCAATTTTATAGATGATGAGATTGAGGCACATAAAAGTGAAGTAACTGCCCAAGGTCCAACATCGTACAACAGGAAGGGTTTTGAAGCTTTGAGCCCAGAATGTCTGTCCCCAGAACCACTGAGCAAGTTCCCATTCTCCATTGCTTCTCAAATATCCATGCATTCACCACCCACATTTAACAAATACTAATATTTTCCAAATCTGTTTATATAATTAAAACATTAGAGTCATCTCCTTATCCATTCCATTACTTTTCTAACTATACCCAACCATATTTCTAAACTTGGTATGTAGCGTTCATGTTCATATTTTTGTTCCTTTACTCCATCTATAGGCATCCACAAAAATACATAGTGATATTTCATGTGTTATACATTTGAACATTAAAAGGTGTCAGGCTGAGCATACCATTCAGCAATCATCTCATTCAACATTATATTAATATGTATTTGGATTTTGAATTTTAATCTGATCTGGAAGTCCCCTAACATAACGGTAATCATTTTACATTCATTGTAATTTCTGATTTTATTGTTTTTATTTCTATCATCTTAATTTATGTTTTCTATTTATTTTGCCTTTCTTTGCTTCTTTATTTATCCTTACATTCTTTCAATTGGATTGGTTTTGTTTCCTTTATTCTCCCTTCAATTTTTCTCCTTATCTTGATTTGGAAGTTACAGTTATATTTGTATTATTTTAGCAGTTACTCTTAAATAGTTAACATAAATTTGTAATTTAGCAAAGTCCAAGTATAACTGTTATCACTAAGCTCATACCAAATAATACAAGCATGTTAAAAGTCTGAAATTCTCCTACTCCTGTCACTATCTAGTTGTTCTAGCTTTTTTAAACCCATGAAAGACTTGTCATAGGATCTTTTCAGTTCTTAATCTATGAGATATACCAATATCCTTCTTGCTTACCATTGCATTCTCAACTCCTCCTCCCTCTGTAATCTGTCTCTGCTTTGTAAACCAATAAGGAGGGTTCATAAATGGTAAAATTTCTCAGTCTTCTCCTTAACATTTCTTTCCCTCTCTCTTCGCTCTCTCCCTCTCTCCCTCTTTTCCTTCGCCCCTCTGTCTCTCCTCCTTTTATATTTAAATGAATATACTGTATCAAATGATGGCATTTTTCCTCAGCAGTCTGAAAATAGTATCTCATTATCTTCTAGCAACCAGTATTGCTTATGGCAAGTCCCCAGTTAGTCTACCTATCTTTCATTTGTACTTCATCTGTCTTTTCTCTCTGGCCATTTTTAAGATATTTTGTCTTCACTGTAATGTGATTTTACTACAACAATGCCAGGTGGGAAGTTTTTTTAAGAACCTGATGGGATAAGGTAACATGAATTTTTCAGTTGTGCAAAGTCTCTGTCTCAGTCTCTTTATAGATAATCTGTCATTGTCTCTCTTTTCTAGAAATCCTATGAACAGTACATTAGAGTTTCTCTTTCTGTCTTCTGTATTTCTAATTTTCATTCAAAGTTTTCCATCTCTCAGCCTCTCAGAAAAGCATTCTAAGTGATTTCTGTATTTTCATTTTCAATTTAATAATTTTCTTTTCTACTATATATAGCTTACTTTTGAACACTTAACATAGATTTTTCTTTCCTAATATTGCAACTACTAATTATTCTTAGATTTTTAAAAATCTACTCTCTTTTCCAAACTACCCTGTTACTGTCTTATGATTTTTTCTTCTTTTAATCGTTAAACATTTAAAATATTCTTATTTTAAAATTTATTTCAGATTAATCTAGTATCTAGAATTTAGGGTTATGAATTCTTCAATTTGTTGTGTTTTATCTTCACATGGTTTCTATTATTGAGACTTTCTTCAGAAAGAGTTGTTTTGTGCTGTCTTGGACTTTGAAACCATCAGGAAGGGTTTATATTGGCCTCTCGTGATACTCTGTGGATTTCTCCAACTGCAGAAAAGTTTTAACTTCTCAGACTGGAATTTCTGCTTGCCAAGGAAATACTGTTAATATTTTACAATTTTATATTGGATCTCACCCAAGAAGTGGCCCATATTTAGGTCTCTAATTTCTCATGCCCTGTGCCTATATGAGGGTTAAACCCAGTGCCCACTTAGTGATGCCCATCCATGTCTGGTTCAAATAATTCCCCTTAAGGTATGTGAAATCAGTTACTGTTCACCTCTATAAAGTCCTTCTTCATTTCTGGAAAATGAGAAATTCCCCTCTTTGGTTTGAGCTCAACTACCCATTTTAACATTTGTTATTGTTGTTCTCTTCTCTGCAAAATAATCACCTATTTTTAAGTGGAAGGCAGAGTCCTTTTGTAATAGCTCAGATTATAATAGTCAAAGTCTTATCATTTCAACATCAATGTTTCTTACGCCTCCTGTCTTTAATGAATGATACATTATGGAAGTCACATTAAAACTGTATAATATTCAAAACCATCACTGTGGTTAGACTTGTGCAATCAAGAAGGACCAAAATCAGAACCACGCTGAAGAGCTGAGTCATGAGAATATCTATTTGATCCCTACTAAGTGTCAAGCAGCCATTCACTCAGCAACTGAGAGCCTGTTAGCACCGGGCACTGTGCAAGAAGACTGGAGTACAGTAGGGAGCTCATTAGCTGTGTGTTTCCAAATTTCAAACCTTAAAGAAAAATATTTTTTTAAATAATTTATTTGATTGCTTTAAGGAAAATAATACACAAAAACAGTTACCATTTTCCCTAAAGGACTGCAAACCCCCAGTTGTGAAAGCTATTCTAATTCCCCATCTTTATTTCACACGTGAGAGAATAAACTTCCAGTACAGGAAAAAAAAACTTTTCTGAAATTACACATTCATCAAAATACAACCAAAACTCTTTCACCTAACTATTAATATGACTTTTCCAAAAATGCAAAGATCCCGTCTGATCTTGGAAGCTAAGCAGGGTCACTCCTGGTTAGTACTTGGATGGGAGACTGCCTAGGAAGATCAGGTGCTGTAGGCGTAAAAAGTAAGGGATTGTAAGCTAACAAGATCCTTGCAATCTGTGAGGTCAACCAAGGGTTGCCTCACCTATAAATAAATAATGAAAGAAAGAAAGAAAGAAAGAAAGAAAGAAAGAAAGAAAGAAAGAAAGAAAGAAAGAAAGAAAGAAAGCAAGCAAAGATATGAACATAACTATATGTTTGCAATTGGAAACTAAATAGGTGAATCTCAGATTACTGATAAACATAATATTAGTGAACTTAAATTCAAAAATTCCAAAAGTAATAGTGCCGGGATTCATTTTGTGCCTTTTAGAGAAATGGCTAAGAACATTCTCTGACTGGCATAAATTTACATTCTGATTTGAAAAAATAACACTTATTTGTTCTTTACTATTTTTATTTTGAATCTTTCCTTCAATTCAACATAATCAGAAACACTTCTTATCTAGCTTCAATAATTCATACCTACCTTCCTCATATAACTATGTAATAAATACCTATGTATATGACTATTTATTAAATATATTAATAAATGCAAATTAACATACATTCTGGGGATAACAGGCAAAATGTCACAAATGTGCTTACATACTCTATCTGCAAAGATAAAAGGAAGAACGATAAGGACATGGAGGAAACAAAGAAAGCTTTAGTTCTTTTGAAAATGTTAAACAAAGTAATGAAATTTACAAAGTACCTACTTCCAAGAATGCCACGTTTCACACATATAACATACACATCACACACACATACTCAGAAGTGCACACACACATATAATAATTATGGATTTTTCTTAAATTTCATATACCTAAGGATACTGCCTTATTTGCCCAGTTTAACAGTATTAATTTCTAGTCACTACATATTGACACCCACATATTCTCAGCAAGAAGTCAGTAGAAAGAACAATGGACTAGGAATCGGAAAGTTTAAATTCTAGCCCTTGCTCTACCAATTGGGCAATTTACTTCATTCCTCAGTTTTCTCATGTAAGATTCAAGGAGTTGGATTGTCGAGATCATTTTTAGATATTTTATCGTTTTTAGATATTTTGTCCTGGGGCCTTTGGAAGGTGCTTAGGCCCTGCCCTATGATTTTAAAACAATAATGGTGGTTAATTAAAGGCCTTTGATTTATGATTTTATTATGTTTTAGTTACTGGCTACCATGAAATACCCAGATTTGAACAGATTCAAACACCACAGTGGTATATAACAGAAACCTTTTATACCTCAGTGCTTGGGGAAGAAAAAAGCCAAAAATTAATAACATGATTTAAATTAAAGGCTGTGCCAGAAATCTGTAAGAACAAATCAGTTCCAACTTTCAGCAATAATAAATAATATCCACTAATAATGAAGTGGGCGATGTATAGTTTCAGTTCCAGGTGCCCAAGCTTCCCTTTCTTGTCTCATTATTAAGAGTTACAATTGACTGTGCTGCAGACAAACCTTTGGGCAAAGCATATTTCATCTGTTTGCTTAATGGACTGGCATCTTCTTGGAATTCAGAGCTCTGGAACTTAATATCGGTTGCAAGTTAATTTATGGTTGACTTAAACATCTACTCTTATATGGAGAAAACTCTCAGGCTATAGCAAAGCCTGAAACTTTAGATTAACTTTCATTTATTTAAGTGAAAACATACCAAACCACATTCCAGAATCTAGCAGAAGAAACAGAGGTGGTCACTTTCAGAGCAGAAATTCACAAGAGAAAAAAATAATTACCATGCTAAGCGAAATAAATCAGACAGAAAAAGTTGAGAATCATATGATTTCACTCATATGTGGGATATAAAACTGAAAGCAACAAACGAATAAGACAAATGAATAAAAACTCACAGACACAAACAACAGTTTAGTGGTCACCAGAAAGAAAGGGCAGGGGCGGGGTATAGGTAAATAAGGTAAAGGGGGTCAAATACATGGTGATAGAAGGAGATTTAACTTTGGGTGGTGAACACACAACAAAATATACATATGATGTATTACTGAAATGTATACTTGAAACCTATGTAATTTTATTAACCAAGGTCACTCCAATAAATTTAATAACAAAATAAAGTATAAAAACATGATGAGAAGGTAGCGATGATGTTATTTCAAAAATGGTGTTATTTTCCAGTAATTCCATTTATGATTGTAAGATAGTAAAAATACCCTGGGGAAATCAGCCCCTAATTGACTCGTAAGGAGTACAGTAGAACTTCTTAGACTTCTTAGCCAACAGTGTTGAAGGCAGTTACCTCATTCCACCAGAATGACTTCTCTCTTCCTTGGGATCTAGTTGCAAGGGAAAGAATGCTGTGTTCTATATCTAGGCCAATGATATCTAAAGATAACATCGGGCAAGCCATATTAGGTAATTTGAACTTTTCTGGCAGTCACATTTAAGAAAGGAAAATAAATGGCTGAAATTATTTTAATGACATTTTATTTAACCTAATATATCCAAAAATATGTAATCAACATAACAATTATTGAGATTTTTACATTCTTTTAGTTCGTGCTATGTCCTCAAAATCCACTGTGTATCTTACAATTACAACACATCTCAATGTGAACAATGTGAACAATCACTTTCAAGTGCTCAAAAGCCACATCAGCTACTGACTACCAGATTGGACAGCATAGCTCTAGATGGTTGCACAACTTGATAAATATATTTCTCCAAAAAGCAACTAAGTGTCTGCTACATAAAGCAATAATTATCTCAGTGATCTATTATGTGAATCCTCAGCATTAAAAAGGCAGAGATAACGAAAACCACACAGGTTCTGAAAATACACATCAAAGGAAGATGCAAGACAAAAACTATATCCTAAGACTACTGTTCACCTGTCTCCTTTCTGCCCATCTTTATCCTAGTCCTTCCTTCCACCAATACTCTGCGCTTAGCGTTATATAAGGATGAACAAGACATTTATGGTGAGTGCCCTCGTGAAGTTAACCTTGTAATGGAAAAGACAGAACTTAATTAATAATTGTAAAATTAATTAATTACAAATATGATAAGTGCTCCGAAAGAATCCTGGATAAAAGAATGGAGTCCTGGAAGGAGTATAGGATAAAGGATGGGCCTTACTTAATCTCAAAGGAGATTCATGTGGAAATCCTAACCTCCAAGTGATGGTATTAGAAGGGGGGGGCCTTTGGAAGGTGCTTAGGCCCTGCCCTCATGAATAAGATTAGTGATCTTATAAAAGAGGCCCCAGAGAAACCCCTAGTCCTTTCAACTACGCGAGATTACAGCTAGAAGATGGCTGTCAATAAGGAATCAGGCCCTCACCAAACACCAAACCTATTGGTGCCATGAATAGGATTTCTCAGCCTCACAGAAATAAATGTGTGTGTATAAAGCCGAAAAGTTTATGGTATTTTTATTATGGCAGCTCAAATAGACTAAGACAGAAGTCGACAATGTCTTCCATTCGGACAAAACAACGAAGATGAGTCCTCAAGAACAAAGAGAATTAGCTTGATGGTGCAAGAAGGTGAGAGAAAATGGGAAGTGGAAATAATAACATTCCACACAAGGACAGGAGATTTTTTAAAAAAAGGTTCAAGGACATAAAAGACTGGTGAATTTAAATAACTGGAAACGTGACTGGAGTGGGAGACTAAAAGTACAGAATGTGGCCCAGTCCAAATCATTTAGAAAGTTATAGAGCACATTGGGAAAAGCAGTGTTAAATCAAGAGTCATCTGGGAAACTGTATTAAAAAAAAAAAAAGAAAAACAGAAGATATACAGGACACATAGAAAGGGCAGTTTAGGGTACATTTTTTTTTGCACTTACCCATCAATTAACCACTGATACAGTGCTTCATCTATATACAGTTTGGCCATCCCTTCCTATCTATGCCAAGGGAGTAAAACTTCAAATCTACAGCTGTACAAACCTCAAGATTTGAACTGTACAAATCTAGTCTTTGATTTTATGTACCTTTCATTCAAGAATAATAGCCTTTCCTTTCTTACCAATTATTAGTGTTTTCTTTTTTATTGCCTGCAGCAATAACAAAATGCATAGCTATAAAAAAAAAACACAAAGTTGCTCAAAGAAAGCAATTGGTTTGCCCAAACAATAATTCCCTCTTTTGCCACTACTAACCTAGAACAAGTAATCAACTCAAATAAATTATAATTATGTAACATTTATAATTCATAACTATATAATTTATATGGATTGCTTCCCAACTATATTAATCCAATGCATGTAATTATAAAATTTGGATTATAAAAATTATCATGTAAGAGAAATGCCTATTATTTAAAATGTTAATGTTTGCAAGGAGTAATGGAAATACATTGAAAAATTTTAAGCATGAAGATGATACAATCTAACTCATATTTTAAAAGCTCAGTAGAGACTGGAAGAGAAAGAATAGACAGAAGGATAGGCAGGAAGATAAGTTAGAAAATAACAACAGTAGCAATAGTAGACCAATCAAGAAATGGCATTAAGAGTGTTCTGGAAACAGAACATAGTTTGGGATGTAGAACTGTCTTGATTTAGTTATTAATTGTATGTGGGCAGAGAAGGAGATGCATAGGAGGGCAGTAAAAATAGTAACTGGAAGTACAGACTCATGGCACAGCCAGAATTTTCTTGTAAGAAAATAGAGTAGACCTTAACACAGACTTCTCAGAATGTCATGAAAGAGAAAATTTAGAGTTTATACTTCCCTGACCTAATGAAGACTCCTCTCATCTTGTAAGCTATATTGACCATGAGCTTAGACACCTCTGTGAGCTATTAGGGAGGCAACAGGGCGCTGTCCATGTCAACCTGTATCCTTGCTCTTGTGTATATCCTTCCCATTGTTCATATGCTGGTGTGAAAGTAAACCAAAGGCAATCTTAAAAGTGGACATTCTCACCCATCTTCGAACCCAGATAAGCCACTGTGGTCAGACCTAGCTTCACATGTTAAGGATGAGTCTAAGGTTTGTGATTTAAACAAGAGAGATATCGGTGCCATTATCTGAGAAGAGGGACATTAAGAGAGGAACAGATTTGGGAGTAAATCTTCAAATTCAGTTTGGGATATTTTCAGTTTGAGGCACAAAGTGGAAGTTAGATATATAGGTTTAAAGCTCAGATGAAAGATTTTACTAAGGATATAACTGTGGCAGTAGTCGACTTTTGAAAATAAAGCCATGTGAGTATACTGTCACTGTTTAGGACTCAGGGCTGAGCCTTGAGAATCTCCAAAGATGGAATAAAAGAGGATGAGCTAATTAAAGAGACCAAGGAGAAACCAGAAAGATGGAAGTAAACAATATTTCAAAAGGAGGTATTATTGGCATAATCACTTTGTAAGTAATATAAATGTCTAAACACTGTGTTCTATGCTTAAAAATAATATTATATTGTACATCAACAATAATTGAAATTTTTTAATTTTGAAAAATTTTTTTAAAAAAGAAAGATTTAAGACTGTTGAATTGAAAACTACAGGCATCAGAGATTGGAGTTAAAGGTAAAGTAATTTTCCTATGAAAGTAGAAGGGGATGAAATTTAGAATACAGGAGATTGGTCTGGGCTAGAAGAAAAAAACTTCATTGTGATGGAAGGAAAGGATAAAACAGACGTCTATTTGCTGATTAAGATGCAAAAATGTTGAGGAGTTCCCAAATATGTTGGCTCCTCTGTATAGCAGGTAATTCTCTCCCAAGATTTCCAGTACATATGTGAGAACTCTGGGGACAAAAATACACACACATAAACAGAGTCTTCATAAGGGCTTTATCACTGAATCACTACAGGTTACCCACTGCCAAGTTCCAGGTGTGCCATTCAGAGCACCATCTGCAGAGGTAAACTGTAAGTCCAGTTAGCTATGTATTCCCAAGACAGGCTAAAAGAGTGAAAAGAGACTGTCGGGAGAACCTGACTCTATTCCTAACTCTGTAATTTTGGGCAAGTCATTTATATTCTCTGGTTTATAATGTCCTTATCTGTATAGAAGAGCAACAGAAAATAGAAGATAGACAGACAGAGATAGATCAGGGAAGGAAATAGAACAAATGGTTTTTCAGAAGCATGTGCAAAGACAGAGATATGAAAGGGTTTGTCATGCTTAATTAATTTCATTGTGGCTGTGGCAGTAAGTTTCGAAAATATCCTGAGCACTATGTACAAGAGTTGTATGTAAATTATCAAGTTTCTCATTATCACTGGGCTCCTTCTATTACTATTTATTTAGCAATAACACCTTAAACTTGTGTAGATGTTTTCTAATATAAATTGCATATATTAGGATATTAGGAATTTTTATATCTATATATGGATACAGATATAGATATAAATACAGATACAGGTATACCCTATTTATTCCATGAGATAGATTTTTTAAGGTAGGTATTTTTTAAACCCACTCTTAATATTTGTAGGGCTCAGTGCATGAAACCCATATACCATATGTCTAATATTTAAATTTATAAATCAAGGTAACTAACCATTTAATAAAACATGTTTAGTTTTGCTACTTGAAAATTATACCTTCCTAATGACCCAGAAACCCAGGGTCAAACTTAAATTTCTTGGGCCCTCCAGAATATTTTGCCAAAAAGGGCAGTACTGAGGAAACTTGTCCCCCAGTTCAGATCTCTTATCTTCTCACCCCAGGCTCCAGCCAACAAACACTAACAGGGGGCTTGATAGGGACTCATGTGGACACAGGAGCCTACATGTCTAAGTGCCATCCACGCCTCCTGCAAACAGCCTTGGTGAACTTTCAGGCCTAGGGTTATATCCCCTGCAATGCAATTTGCCCTGGAAAGTACAGACTTTAGGAAGAGGCCTACATAGGCCCTGGCAGGGGGCTCAGTGCTGTCAGGTAGAGAATTCCAGGGCTCCTGATACCCAGAATGTGGTATAGAATGAGGAAGCAAGTGTTCCAGGTGAATATGAACCCTTAGCCCCTGGGACTCCTTGCTCAGTGAAGAAATGGAAGAAGGCCAGGTAGAGTCCAGGGCAGAGGCCCCTGTCTAAGAATCAGAAAACTCATTACTATACCTATTAGATTATGTTAACATTAAGGTATGTGGGACTCAGAAAGGTGAAGTAACCGTACATGTACTAGTACATGGTAAGCTTTCAATATGGGCTGAATAAATGAAAAATAAATGGCACATACTTAGTAACATTGTCTGAATACAAATCCAGTCACCCTCTCTCCAGAGCTAATTCTAGGGTTGTAATCTGACTTAAATGCATATTGCTATGTGGGTTTTTCATGGATTTTGATACTTTTTTGGTTGCTCATTTACTCACACATTTGTTAGTGTGTATATTTGCACATGCTTGTACACACACAGAATATACTAGCTACAGTGTACCTCAGAAGCAAATATTAATATGATTTGTAGCAATTACTGTTTGAGTTCTATTTCATTATTTGATTTTCCCTACACAAATTTCATCTGTCATAAGTTCTGACTAACTTCTTGACTCAGGAATGCAGTGCTTATACATCTCACCCTCCTAAACAACATTCAAAGATTATTAAAAATTACTTTTCTTAGATTCTTAAATGTATTGTACATAAAACCAATGATTTATTGATGATAAAGTTCTATCATCCACTAAAATCCAGAAGAATAAAAGTAAATGTGAAAGTTAAAAAAGGCTCTGATATAATCATAATGAGAATGATTTACAAAATCTTTATTTCTTCTATTTATCCTTCTTTGTGCAGGGCAATGCAGGAATAAAAACAATAAAGTACATAAAGAACACAAATTGAAAATGACCAATTGGGTAAGTGAAAAAAATAAAACTGTTTCTAAACTACCCAGTAAAACCGCTATGGGAAGAGACAACATTGTGCGATAGAAAGAAGATTGGAATAAGAGTAAAAATCTGGGAGGCGAAAAAAAAAAGAAAAACTAAAAGACACTTATGATGTTTCAGGCACGGGGCTAGTGCCTTTATACACTTTATTGCCTTCCATAGGGTTGACATTACCTGTATGGTGCTTTCTTACCTCTAAACACTGCACGTGGTTATAGTAGCTAATTATATGGCATCACAGAATTCTGTAACAATAAAATGAATAGCAATGATATGAATATAAAAAAGGGCAAGTGCTAGCAGCGATCTGCATGTGTATCCAAGGATCGTAATCAGATACCGTTATTACCAGTGAATCAGAAGGTGCCCTGGCATGTCTGCCTGTGGGAAAGCCCTACAGAGAGGCTGCTTAATATTTTATGATGATACTCAGAAGAACTCAAATGACACCTCAAAGTTGGCCTTTTTCTGATTTCACAGAATAGATGTGCCAAGTGTAACATCAGTTAGGAGTCATCAGAAGCTTAGAATTTTTTGTTTTAATATTTCTTATTAGTTTCAAGTATACTATACATTGGGTTAGACATTTATATAATTTATAAAACAAAGCTTAGAATTTTAAGGTTCAAATGAACTGAAAGTATGTCTAAGCTGTTTTGTTAGATGATTAGACATTCAAGAATGTCTTTTTGCGGGGGAGGGGATGGATTGGAGAAGGAAATGGATTATTAATAAATTAATTCAGAAAGCCAAGTTCTGCTTAAATAATCTTTCACAATTTTTTAAAAAAGATTTTGTCTTAACTTCATTCAATAAATCAGGATAGCTATTTTCAATAAGTAGAATAACCAAACTGAAATTGCATGACTTATTTTATGTAATTGAAAGTACAGAAAAAATAAATGTTTATGAAAATAAGCAAAGAGGAAGACAATCCAAATCAGTCTAATGAAATGTCGACTACAGAAAATGAATGTTTTATTGGAGGGCATCAGGATATAAAGTGCATTTCATTTAAAATGTGCAAAGTCTTAGAAATTGACATATATTAGATAAATTTTGTTGTCTAGTGAACTATAATATGTCAGATATACTAGATATTGTGAGGATAATTAGAAATCATGTGCTGAAAAGAATTCAATTTATTAAGGGAGATATATAACTTATAAGCACATAATTTCAATGTATTGGCAAATGGAATTAGAGCTGGATATGAAAGGAAAAGAGAAGAAAAAATAAAAATTTAAAAATAAATACAATTTGTTTTTTAATTAAAGACATTATAAATTTATTCATATTTGTCAGATACTTCACAAAGGCAACTTGCTATATGTTGTCAGACTGTGAAATACTATATAACTAAGTACTCAAATTTTAAAAATATATTAAAAAATATTCAATTAAAAAAATAAAACATGAAAAAGAAGAAAAACAAAATGAACAAAAACTTTACTCCTATCTTAGGAAATACAAAGCAGTGTCAAAATTTTGACATTTATATCCTGATACTGATGTCTGGATTTTTTTAATCCAATTTTTAAAAAAAAGAAGTCAAAACACAAGGAAACAAAGAAGAATCAACAACAAAAAAAGGAAACGATCTTATAATGAGACAGAATTGAATAGCTAATAGATGGTAAAAGACTTAATTTAACAATATCTATTCTACACTGATCCCCTGAGGTCTTGGAAGTTTGAGAACTGCTTACATATATTTTAATGCTATCCTTTCAGCATGAGCACTTCCTCTTTTTTAATCCTAGATTTTAAAAATGAAACGAAGCATTCTTAGTGCTTAATGTTTAATTGGCTTCATAAAATGAAAACAAACAAAAAACAAAACTTACATTTCACTTTATTTTGATACTACTTAAAATCAATTTTAAATTTTTATGATACAAAAAGTTAATAAATAGGCATTCGCTTATAAGTTTATTAAGTATAAGACCTACCTTTCAAAATGCATTATTTCTGTGAGAGGTTATAAACCAGAGGTGTCAGGTACAAGCTACAACTGGATTATATGATGGCAGAAAATTCAACTCAAGGAACAAATGATGAGATGAATATTAAATGTCTGATTAAAATCATCATCCATAATATCTAGGCAACAAAAAGAACTACCTATACTGAAATATCATATTCTAAGGTTCTCATTTTAATTTTAAAATATTTCATCTAAACCAAGAAAAGTATACAGGACAAAGCTGGTGTACAAAGAAAGCTCTCTTTTAGGCTGATTCATAATCACTGACTTACTTCCTTTAGTTTATGAAAAAAATAATTGAAATATCTACGAGTTCCTACCACAGAACATATCTAAAATGGTTGCTTAGATTACAAACTATGTGGGAAATATCAAAATGGAGGGATGGAGGAAAGCCTTTTTGTGCCTTGTATTTTTTAGTATCAGTAACTGCAGTTTCCCATCTCTATTCATTTGTTCATGTGCTTACCACCCACACTTACTCTTATTGAAATCCTTATCGTCCCCGGCCTGGCTAAAATGCTTCACTCAGAGTGTGGGGGCTGTGGATAAATGCACTAAGAAAGAAGGATAAAGAGATTGATAGAACAAGATCTCAGGAAGTCATAGCCATTTTTAGGCCATTTAAAGGTGCTTTTATATGCAATTACGAAGCTACAAAGGTTTTTCTGGGAAACCAACATGATATTAAATATACTGCACAGATAAAGAAATGGAAAAAACTAAAGAAGAGAAAGGTCGCATACCTAAATAACACCTATGAAAACAGATGACACGGGTGATTATATAAATGAAACTCGCATAAAGTTTTTCTTTGTAAAGAATGATCAGGGATTCTAGAAAAGGGAGGTTGAGATACTAGGTGAGATACTACAACATTCCCGGTTGTCACAACAAGCCCCTAAATCTTGGCAGTGCGTGACAGGAGGTATGGAAAAAAGATAATATGAAACAAAGGTCATCAGTTTATATATGTTAGTGATTGTACCTGGTTCATCTACTATCCCTTTTAGTTCCCAGAAAGTCTTCGGTCAGTGCCTGATGAATAAATGAAGGAATAAAACTTTGCAGCAAACAGATCAATGAGGTACCTGACTGAATATGATGAATGGAGTTTGCATGAGCACAATGAGGGCAAAAAGAAATACTGTCTTGGGATTAGTAAATGTATATCTCTTCATTACATTAGCGCACAGACTGCAACTGTGAAATTGTGAACAAAGATGTGCTCAAGACTCTTAAAATTAAACACAGTAAGACCTTTGAGCATACAGTTCACATGCTGTGATATCTACCTACGAATGTGCCTCAATCAACTTAGATGTGGTCTAGACCAACTGGAGACCTAATTTAGAATGCAGGCAAAAATCTCTCATGAAAATTCTGAGTTTGGTTAACATTAAAAAATAAGAAAATTCCTACTGTGAAATTATAAAGTCTTTTCTCAAAGCACATTATAAACAGCAGTTGCAAGAACAGTTAACCAAACATTACTGTGCAGAGGGATAAAGTGACCTCCTAAAAGCCACACAAAAATTCTAACCTAGACTGAGGGTATTTTACTCTGGGTTTATCAAACCAAACCTGGATTATTATGTTTGATTCCAAGCAACCCCTTCTACAATGATATTGATAAACTGAAGCTTGTTTACAGGCATGTAATCAGGATCATCAACACACCTACTACATGCCATGAAATTTCAAATGCTATAAATCTTTTTTAGGTGCTATAAATTATAAAAGTGACTTTATGTTAGACTTCAAATTCAGGGAATAGGCCATGCTTATTTCTGGTGAAATAATATGGTCAATGTTTCAAAGACAAAACCTAATTTCCCTATGTATACTATAACTATACTGCACAAATAAAAAAAATGAAAAAAAAAAAAACTAAAGAACTCTTAAAACTGTCCCAGTGAAGAGCTGAACTACTTATGAAATTCTTGGTGTTCTATACCTCCTGTGTATCCACAACTTCCTTAAGAGAAAGACCTGTGTCTTTTTCTCTGATGCCCTATACCATGGTGCTAGATAGATTATAAGTAGACAATGAATGTGTGTTAAATGATTGTATGAAAGTGTAAATAAATGAACAATAGTGATAGGATCAGAGTATTCAAATATCAAGTAAGTTAGATGATCTTTAAATTCCCTTATAATCCTTTACAATATTAATGTGTACAATTTTGTTTCTAATTCTACCTATGTCCTACCTCTGTCATCCAAGATGTAGAATAGAGCTAAATCAAAAGAGTTCATCTGACCAAATCAGATGTCCCAAAGGATCGATAGTGTGTATATGAAGGTAACTTTACTAATGGATGCTCACAGAGCATCATTGAATGCCCACCCTCACTCTCATTCTCCACCAGGAGGAATAATTTGTGTTTACACTTGTAATTACCAGTAAATTAACTGTCTTTAATGGTTTTGTTAAGCCTACGTCATTGGTAAGATTATTCATTCAACAAATATATTTTATGTGACATCTATGTGTCAAGCACTACACCAGGCTTTGTCTTTAACATGGAATGGATTAATAACGATGTTCTACATAAGAACTAACCTCAAGAAATGATTTTATTAGCCTCATGTTCTAATTGAACAGTAAACCAGCCAGTGATTCAAGAGAACCCTACTTTCACTCTCAATTCATATCTATAAGGAGATAAATAATCCCATAAGAGTCTCCAAACTGTTTCTCTAAAGAATTGTCACACTTGGTAAACACTTGGAGGTAGTCTCTACTGATCGTTAACAATATTCTCTTCAGAAACAAAAAGAGTTCTTCTCATGGAAGGGTTAAAATTAACTTTGTGTTAGATTTCAAATTGAGGGAACAGGCCAAGCTTATTTTTGGTGAAATAACATGATCAGTGATTCAAGAGATAAAACTGAATTTCTCCTAAATATATCGTAACCATACTACACAGATAAAGAAATGGAAAAAACTAAAGATATGAAAGGTCAAATACCAATAAAATCTATGTGAACAGATGACATGGGTGATTACATAAATGAGAGTCACAGAAACTCTAAAATCTAATTTTAGACAATATTTTAAATATGCCTTTTCTTTTTAAATCTTATAATTTTACCACTTAGGCACTGTCTATTAAATTTCAGCAACTGTCTATAATATAAATATACTGACTGACAAGAGTTATGTCAATCCCGATATTCAGTAAATGCTGCTTTCTTCTTTCTTTTATTGATAAAGGCTTGCTTTGAAAATACATGAATAAGGTGTACATCAAGGTCTGGGAAATCTAAAAACTTGAAAATTAAGATGTGACTTTCTCCTCTACTACCATTCCAATTCTTATGGCACCCTATACTTTAACATATTTCCATTGCTTAATTTAAAATTGTTATGAAATTCAATGTTTCATATTAGCTTACTCAGAAATAAATCTTCAACTTTCAGTCAATATCACATGGTTCCTTTTCCTGTCTATTTTGTATTATTATGCTATCTCGAGGCTGCACTAGTAAATAAAAAGAACAAACTATTGTTCCATCATTTTATTAAATTATTTCAGTGCTGAAATACAAGTTTATGTAATAGCCTATTTTAAATGCCCAATAAATGCTAAAAAAATAAAATAATACAAGGAAAATTTAGAATAACATCAATTTGTATTCAATTAAATTAATGGATCTAAGAACAAATCAAGACTATAGAAGAGATCAGTTAACAATATTTATTAATTGTTTTGCTATTCCATTTAATATAGATGTCAAATCTTATAGAATTTCATATCTAATGGATTATTAAGCTATTCTCTTATAGGTGACAATATACAGGTTCTTGGAATCCTACCACCTTTCCTCTCTAAGTATTAACACCAGAAATATACATCAAGGATGATAAAGGTGAAAGAAATCCCAGAAACCATCTGATATAACCCCTTTATTCTGAAAATGAGAACACTAAGTTGAAGAAAAAGGAGTTTTCCAAGGTCAAAAAGACACTGCCTTCCAGTCCAATGTTATTTCTATGACACTATGTTACCTTAGGCTGAATTAAAGCCCCCATTTAGTCATATCTTCTTAAGAAAAAGGCTAAGTTTCAAAGCAAACAAAAGAATAAATACAGAGGATTGTGGCATACACAGAAGACTTACTTAATGCTGCTATCAATACCTTTACGAATAAGAGAAAAGAAGAAAAGCCAATGAGGTAATAAAGAGTTGACAGAAAGAAGCTTTTTCATTAGACCCAATCAATACTGTATTCCCGCATCACTTAGAACTTTACCCAGGAAAGTGAAACCAGAGTGAATATGTTCCCTCAAGGGTATTTAACACTAAAATGACTTGTTAGTTTCAACTGTAAATGTAAGGATCAGGCATGACTGAATTTGAAATCAATGGCAAAGGTTATTTCTCATTAACCCAATATTAAGAAACCAAAGCCAGTCAAAATAAAAATGGGCCCTTTTCCACACTGGCTACACCACTCAACCTCGGTTTCTGGGGCAAAGACATAAATTAATATAAAGATGCTCCCTCTTTTAACATTCCCAAAGGCACTGCCCCTTTTCTAAGTAATTATTCTCCTGAGAAAGAAGAAAGTATATTCTGAGTGAAACAGAGGTTGCAGTTGGAAGTCAGGTTGGGGAGGAAGGGAAGATATGAGATTCTAAGTACTTATCTAAAGCTATATATCAAACGAAAAATGAATTATTAATATTTTTCATCTTAATATGAAAGAAAATAAATATTAGCCTAATATACTAATTCCTTTTCTTGCTCAGCATCTTCATATTTGTGCAGAAATTCCCTTGGAGCCTGACTAGTACTATGCCATGCACACATTAGTCACTAACAGAACTCATTTTGTTTTGATGAGTTATTTCTGACCACCTACTATGGAGAGAGCACTGAAATGATAAGAATCCTTTTTCTACAGGAACTCATACTCCAAAGGGAGAGACAGGTACTATATAGTAGTTAAAAGATAAGACAGAATGAACTTCAGACAATACAGGTACAAAACCAAATGAAGCCTGGGGCTCACAGTGATTCACTCCTCTTGGAAAGATCTGAGATGATCTGGCAGCAGAGCACATATTAAACAGATATCTAATAGGTGTCTGACAATATAACTTGACGATAGATATTTTAAAGCAACTATCCACCTTTAAACTGCTCAAGACAAAAAATGAATAGATCTTGCTACCAGTGTCTCACACTGTCCCACAGGAGACAGTGATGGCATAGCAGTAAGGCACTGGCTTATGCTGAGTTTCAGTGCTTGTTCTGCCTTTCCTAGTTGAATAACCTAACCTACACCTTCGAAGTCTCAGTTCTCTCCTCCATAAGGTGAGTGATTATATTGAGCTCTGATGTTCTCCAATTAAAACCCACCAGCATTTTAAGTCACATACCCCACTAGGTGGAAATCCCTAGGCTGATGTCACATATACTCAACCTCAAGTGCAGATAGGTAATGGCATGAGACAAAGTCTTAAACGAAGTGCCAAATTTAACAAGAGTTTTTAATCAAAATTGCTAGTATTATTGAGATTCAAATAATGAACCAAGGTGCATGAAGCTTGCAGCTCTTCAGCTTCACTAGCCTCAGCTATCAGCTCCATGGAAACAAGCTTCAGACTGAATGTGGTTGCTTGGCATGAGAAAGAGAGTGGGCAGCGCTCTGGTTTAAGTGAAAGTAACAAGAGGGCCAAGGAAACTCCATCTTCAGATTCCTAACCAAGACAGTCGTCCCATTAACAGAACGATAATAAATGAACTCTAACTCAAGAAACCATGTAGTAACCCAGAAATGCAGCTCAGAAACACCTCAAAGAAGGGAATTTTGCGGAAATACGAGAAAAAGCCTGATTTCAAAGTAAATTTCCTTCTTGGTGCTGCTTTTTGCATGACCTGTAGGTGGAAAGAAAGGAGTACATAGACCTCTCAGGATACCATAGCTGCAGAATGTGGATGCAGCCCAGCCTAGATGCTGCCAACTACGTAACAACTGCCAACTATGTAAAAGCTGCAGGGGCTAATGGCCCAATTCTGGGACCTGTTGGAGAAAAACAGGTTCAGCAAGCAGGCAAACAGGAACCCTAGCTACTGTTCTAAAGGGAAGGTAAATATTCTCCAATCTCTCAAAGGGATATCCCACAAGAATAGGACTACAGACAAAAGCCTGGGTTTTTATAAATGTGACTTCCTTTCCTAGAATACTGAGCTGCTAGACTATCATCTCATATGCCACTTGTCTTTCACTTGGGTTTCCTTGGAATTTGAGATTCTCCTTATTTTCCATCATTTTTTATTAATTATTCAGACATTGACCAACGTCTTCTGTTTTAGCCTCTTCAGGTGATTTGGGGGTGACTATCCTCTCTTAAAGTCTTCTTCTCAACATAACAACACACATGGAATGGATATTATATGGACAATTCAGCTAGAGCTATTTGTCTACAAACAGAATCTAACGCTTATTCTAACCAGACAATATGAATAAAGATTCCTACTTTTACTATTTATTTAAATTTTTTCCCTGGTTCTTAATTATTTGAGGAGCATTAGCTGATTCTAGGGCACTGTGAAGGTGATCTGGATCATCTTTGAATTCCTCAAATTAAAATATAACATTCATTATCACCAGTAGCAATTTAAAAATATATCTTCTAGAAAATTTTATTTTTCCTTTTAATAATAACTTACATAATCCCACAATTTTTCTCTCTCGAATCTCCTTCACACTTCGTTTCAATCCTCTTTTTGACCTTATGCTTAAAAAAATCTAAAACACTGAAGCATGCTGGATTTAATTACTAATCCTTGAAGGGACAGAATAGGCCTGAATTGAGGTCAAAAGAAATAAAGCCTGATATTTTAGATAAAAATATGTTTAATAGCACATTGTAGGTAGTTAAGCCATGAAATGAAGTTACCGACATCCTAAACAGCAGACTCGGAAAAATTTTATACTTCCTATTTAAGTACAAAGCAGGAAGCAGATGAGTATTTCACATACCTAGTCATGAATGTTTCTCCTGGGAAAGGTGTCTAGTTAATGACTTTTCAAGCTAAAAACGCCTTTAGATATCCCTTAATACAATTTCTCTTTTTTTCACAGAAAGAAACTGAGGTCCATTTCCAGTGCTGGCAGAGTGGAAAGAAAAGTTGACTTGGAAAAACAAGGCTGAGTTCAAATCCAGATTCTACTTCTAACTAGTCTTATGAACCTGAGAAGCTCCAGGTTTGCTAGGCCTCAGCATCCTGACATTAACTGGAGACACTAACTTAAGAATCCTCTTTCTCTAAGCTGATTCAATGAGTCAGCTTACCATTTACTCATTTCTTCAACAGTGATTTAAGAACTGTAGTGACACAAGCAAGATGCTAAATGTGGAGAATCTGGTGAAGAACAGGGCACAGGTCCTGTCCTTAGGAATCAGCAAGCTAGTCAGGACGGTGAGGCACACAAGCATATCACATTAATGCAGCTCAGGTTTTGGACATCATTAAACACTCAAAAGATTAAACAGTAAGCAAAAAGAAGGGATCTCATTATAATTCAAACTGGTGTATACAGTTTCTAAGCATCAGGAATGTGTTCCTAAAGGCATTTATGAATGGGATAATTATTTTTTATTTAAGGGGAATAGGTATGAAATGATGGGACTGAAACAGGTCAGTGATTCTCAGCCTGAATCACCAAGGAGATTAAAAACAAACCAAACTGATGACCAGTGCCTGGGCCCCAGAGGAAGAGACACACTAAATTGAATTTCCTGGTTATGTGTCATTAACACACTTAAAAACCTCACAGGTGATTTCACTGTTCAGCTAGGCTGAGTACCACTGGCCTATATAATCTCTAAACTCTAACATTTTGTGATTTTGACCATGGATCCTATTTGTCCCACATCATTCTTTTCTAGGAACCCAAGTTTGGTCTTAGGCCTTAGGGTCCTTTCTAATGACACCTGAAAAGTCATTATGAAAGGCTTGTATACACTTAAACTACAATTAGGAAGCATTAACAGAAGTATGGCTAGAAGCAGGGAGCCAGGAGATATATAAATACCACAAACTAATCAAATGACTAATAACAGAAAGAGAAATAAGGAGGACTTTACAAAGTTTGTCTTTTCAAAGTAACCTAATTATACAAAGACCAATGAACTTGGTCCAAACTCATGTATGAAATCCACCTAGGTGCCACACATAAGAGTCATATTCAAGACATATTCAGGATTGAGCCAGGTCGAATGTTTTTGAAAGCCTATTAGATAACAAATATTTGGTTTCAACTTTAAAAGATTAGAAAACCTATTAAGGTTTTCTTCTTTCCTCAATATTTTCCTCTCCCTAAAAATCTTTATAGGATTGTCCTTGTAAGGTGGAAGCTCTTACAGATCAATGGCTAAGGGTTAGTATTCTAGGATGTTTCCTTGAGAATTCAAGATTAAAGTAGATTGCCTTAATTTTAAAAAATAATAATAAAATAAAATAAAATAGACATGTCATTGGGTATTCAAGATCTTCATCATATGACAAAACTATTAAACAGTAAATACCATTATCCGATTTTTCACCGTAGCCTTCTATAGTGCTTTATAGTTTGAAAATTATATTATCTGACCCATATCACCACTGTTTCTTCCCTTGCTTCCCTCTATCTCAACAAAGCTACCATTCACTATTGACTTGTTCAGCCAGGAATCACCCAGGTACCTTTCTTTTGACTTATATCTACTTATTATCAGGTTCTGCTCATTCTAACTCCATACTCTTTTTATACCCATGGCCACTGCCATTATGTTTCACATCAACAACATCCATAGCCTAGGCCAATGGTGCCCAAACTTTGTGGTCTCAGGATCCTTTACATTCCTAAAAAATTACTAAGTACTCCCAAAGAGCTTTTGTTTATGTGGCTTATAGCTTTCAATGTTTACTGTGTTTAGAAATTACAACCCCAAAATTCAAATGTTTCTTTATTAAAAACAATAATTACAGTATGGTGGCTAATACTGTATATTGTATATTTAAAAGTTACTAAAAGAGTAGATCGTGAAAGTTCTTATCACAAGAAAAAAATCTGCAACTATGGGTGGTCATGGATGTTAACTAGACTTATTGTATGATCATTCCACAATATATACAAATATCAAATCCTTATGTTACATCCTGCAACTAATACGTTATATGTCAATTATATCTCAATAAAAAAATAAGCTCATTAAATATTAATATAAATAGCATGTTTTAATGAAACAAAAATGTTTCATTTTCAAAACAAAAAAATGAGTAAAAAAGTAGTTTATATGTTTGCAAATCTCTTTAATGTCTGACTTAATAGAAATCAACTGTATTCTCAAATCTACTTCTGCATTTAATCTCTTGAAATATGTTGTTGTGGTTGAAGTATATAAAGATAACCTGATATGTGGACACTATGACAGAATGAGTGAAAAAGGCAAATAATTAGTATTAATATGAAATGTTATTATGAAAATAGTTCTGACCGTGTAGACCCATTGAAAGGTTTGCAAGGAGTTCCCAGGGCCTGTGTACCACACCTTGAGAACTGCTGGCCTAGACCAATGTCCCAGCAGCCTTATGATTCTTTTGCTTCCACTCTGGCTCCCTTGCAAGCCATTCTCCTCTCCAAAGCCATAGTGTCCATTAAAAACTGCAAGTCATTTTTATCACCACTACTTCGAACTCTTCTTTGGATCCTAGATTAAAATATGAAATCTCTCCAAGGGATTTTAATGTCCTACACAACTCTATCCTTGACAATCTTTCCAGCATCAACTAAACCCCTTGCGCTTATTATATCAGCGATACTTCAACTTCTTCAAAAGCACCGAACTCCCTCTCACCTTGATCTTCACGCAAGTTGTTCTCTTCTGCTTCGAATTTTCTTTCATCTCTCTTTGCCTACCTCATCCTTCAGAAATCAGCTTGAATGACTTCCTCAGTGTGATACTATGATTTTATAAGAAATATATATTTGGTCTTCATTGTCTTTTTTTTTTTTTTTTGGCACAGAGCTCCTAAAACCCTTAGAATTTCCTAAGACACGAGAGTGGTAAGCTGTTTTTGTTATGTTAATGAGGTGAATTTGGACCAAAACTGAGGATGGAGACTGGTTTCCAGGAGAAGCAACCATGTAATGAGAAGGTTGGAACTTTCAGTCCCACCCCAGAGCTCAAGGCGGGGCAAAGGGTTTAGAGGTTGAATCAATCACCAATGGCCAATGATTCAATCATGCCTCTGTAATGAAGCCTCCATAACAACCCAAAAGGATGGGTTCAGAGAGCTTCTTGGTTGGTGAACACATAGAGATTTAGGGACAGTGGAGCTCTTGGAGAGGGTGTGGAATCTTCGCACCCTGTCCTCATACCTTGTCCTATGTATTTCTTCCATCTGGCTGTTCCTGAGTTATATTATTTTATAATAAAGCAGTTACCTAGCAAGTAAAATGTTCCCCTGAGTTTTTTGAGCTGCTCTAACAAATTAATTGAACCTGAGGAGGGGGATGTGGAACCTCTGATTTACAACCAGTTGGTCAGAAATACAGGCAATGACCTGAACTTGCAACTGACTTCTGAAGTCCAATGAGGGGTTCCTTGGAACTTGCAATTTATAGTCAGTTGGTCAGAAGCACAGGTGACAACCTGTACTTGAGAAAGGTATCTGAATTGGGGCAGGAGGGGTTGTCTTGTGGGAGTTGTCTGTGGGAGTTGTCTTGCCTTTAACTTGTAGAATCAGACATATCTTTAGGTAGGTACACAGTAGAATTGAGTTGACTATAAAACACCCGGCTGGTGTCTGAGAATTGGTGTCGTTGTGGGAAACCGCCCCCTGCCCTCCACACATTGGAACTGGCTGCCAGACAAACTTTTGCTCAGAGAGACATTTCCTGACCAAATGCTAAAGATAACATTTTCATTTTATAAACCAGCAAACAGAGGCTCGAAGACATTAACAAACTTGCCTAATATTCTTATAAATAATATTTCCAGAATTTGAATTCAGCTCCTACACCAAAATCCATGTACTTAAGTGTTCTGCTATCCTTTCACTTAAACAGTAACTTAAAAAAGAAAAGAAAAGAAAGAAAGAAAGAAAAGGTCTAAATCCTACAGGACTCTCCTGACCTTGATATTAACCTCTTTACATTCAAAAACATCTGAAGCAATCGTTTATGTTTACAGTCAAGAAAGTCTGCCCCTCTGGACTCAAGTCTCCCAGTGAGTGCTTAGGTGCCCCAAGTGGCTCCCTTGATATCTCTGAGGTTCCTGGCATGCAGAGAGGGACATCCCAGCCAGGAGCCTGAGACCAGATATAACAACATAGCCATAGTGGCTTCTTTAGTTCTGGCTTGAAGACCACCAGTCGTTCCGCTCCATTCCTCCTCCTCACTAGAAATCTTCCCTGGAGGTTCCAGACCACACACACAGCAAAGCAAATCGGTCATTCATCACACTCCACAATTCCTTGAACTCTTCATTGGATTCCCCCTAACAATAACTTCCAAGCTTTGAATCCAATTAAGTTATTCAGAAGCAGCCTTCTTAGCTCAAGGTGATGGAAGATAAAGACAGATGATCTGCAATGTAGGGGCTGGGGGTCATATGACAGCTTAGCTAGTTCCTGACTCCATGAACCTGAACAAGTCTTTCTGCCACTTTGAAGCTTTGTTTTCTTATTTCAAAGATAAGGTAAACTGTGTCAGTGGATCATCATAAAGAATAAAAGGGACAAAAGTTGTGAAGAAACTGTGTAAGACCTGAAGTCATATAGTCGATAGTTATTATTATTATTATTATTATTATTATTATTATAAATGATTAATTAATAGACATATTGCATCTAAGGCTTCTCCTTCTCACAGATGCTTAGAAAGTGGCCTCAGAATCAGAGCCCTTTAGATGCAATGCATCTTTAACTGGACAACAAGTAAAGCTCTGCAGTGTGATGGGAAGGCCGTTAACAGAATTCAAAAATGTAGTATATTTCTTGGGTTCCCTATGTTTAACGAGGCTCCCTATGTTTGAGAGTCTTCATAAAATCTAAAATATTTCTATGAGAAAAAAATCAATAACAAATATACATTATGATGAAGCACTCAAGGAAGAGACAAGAAATAATTAATTACTATTAACAATTTTTCCAAACCAAACCAAAAATGTACATAATATCTGTGCATAAATACGCTGGCATCTAGAACAAAAGCATGTGGTGTTATCTTAGCAAGCATCTAGAACAAAAGATGTGGTGCTATCTTAGCAAGCCCAGTACTTTTTTAAAATACAATTTTATAAGGCAAAGCTTTAGTTTTTAAAGATCTTCCAAAACATTCCTCTTGCTTCCTCAAATACAAAGACTGCCTCATTTCCTGCAAATTGTCTTTCTAATTCTGTTCAAGAATATCAACTTCATTAAAACTTTAAAGACTTAATCCTGAGTTATGGCTTGATGAGATCTCTGTGGGATGAAAGAAATCAAGAGATCACAGTACTTGCTATTTTAAAATGTTCTTACAATGGAAACATAATTTGTTGATGAAAATGAACTGCTGTAGAGAAAATAGGATTTAAAAAACACATACAAAATATCAGTTTAAACCCTAGGGTGGGTTTCTGAAGAGAAAAGTTCGTTGTTTTTTTAACAGACATCAAGCCAAATATCAATTAGGCAGATTTTGTAGTTCAGACATGAGTCATACTTTTAAAAGAAAAAAAAAATACAATAAAAGAGCTTACTATAAATGTAAAATATCACTTGTCATATGAATCTATTCATGTATCCATTGACCAAAATTTTTCAATTTATAAAAATCTAATTTATATTCCAGAGATTGTATAATTAAGCATCATTTCCCTTTTTTAGGTCAGTTTTCTTTTTAAAGTTTTGATTTTTTGTGATTTTTTTCATCTATGTAAAACGATCTGTTTGATAGTAAAAAGCTGAATGAGTATGCTATTAAATACTGTACATCTACCAAAACAAGTTAGAAGCATACTGAAATATTGTGAACGACCATAACTTTTATAACAGTAGAAATAAGAACTCAGAAAAACAATGAAAAGCAACAAAATTTAGTAAAAATTACAATAACTTCTTTGGTTTATTGTATCCACTCAGTGTAAATATACTATATCATTTTTTAAAAAGAGAGGGGCATATAAAAAAACAAATACTTAAAGTTTATGAAAAATATTTAAATTTTTTAGGTGAGGAATTTTCCTTAATTGCTGATTTTTTCTTAATGCTCTGGTTTGAGAGGAAAAATTAAATTTTATAGAAAAATAGAAATAAATTTTATAGAAAATAAAACCACAAAATCACTTAAAATATACAGATTTAGGCTTAACTAGTTACTCTGACAGAGAGGCTCTCATTTGAAAAATGAAGGAGTGATCCTGGATGACCTCTAAAGTTCATGGCCATTCCAACATTCAGAGATTCTATAATAATCTCTCCCTTCTTGACTGTGAATGTTATCCATTACCTGTAGTAAATTCTGAGTCAAAATATAAATACTTTTGGAGGCGATCATTTGTACAGGTATTTCTATTCAAAAGTAAAACCAATGTAGGAAACAAATAAGTCATGTAATTCACATGGACTTACTAACTGCCTAGATACAGCAAATTAAGTGGCATCGACACTTAAACAAACAGTCTATCAGGTTTCACAGATAAATAATGACTCAAATAATGGCCATAAGAATGTTTCTTTCTTTACTAGAAAGTGCTCAAAGAGAAATGTTCTAAAGGATTTTTGTGGTTCAATGACCTCAGCCAACTTGCCAGTTCAAGGTCTCCAACATCTCATTTCCAAAGAGCTACAGCCCACATAGTGCCTAAGGGGCTAAAACTATTCCTGTGCTGTCTTCACTATTGGGATTTTCTTCTGTAATGCATGCTAGCTATAGGATGGTCATTTTAGAACCCCAATTGCCTGACTTAACCTCCACCTCTTTCTACCAGTTACCTCCTCTATTCTATCCTATTCCTATACTAATTACAAAATAACGACAACAATAACCACTAATGATAAATAACAAATATAAAAGATTGTTTCCATCCTTTGAGAAAGGACATCTAGTTCTTCTTCATACTACTTTTTATCTGTGGTGTTTTACAAAGAGCACACGCAAGAAAAATCAATTGGATCTAGTTCTAGTCCCGATTTTGCCACAATATATAGCTGTGTAACTTTTTATAAACCACTGACTTGCTCTGACTCTAGGATTTATTATCTAAGAAAGAGTTTTTCTGCATAATGCCAGGGTAAGCTATCATATTGTGCTCCAGGGATGCCATTTATAAAGCATCTAATGTGAACCATGGCCCTATAACTGTATAATGTCAGATCTGCCCTACTAGTTCTTACGTTTTTATTCTGCAATACCAAGATTTTGAAATCCAAGACCTTCATCGTGTAATTTCAGTATTCCCACTGCGTTTGTAAAGTTTCAATATTATACATATCAAAACTTGGTTAGCTAAAACAAGAGATTGAGGGACACTCAATATATCGGCCCTAAAATCAGAAATACAAACATGGTCTTTCCTATCCAAAACTTGGCTTAGTTTTACTGTCTCAGCCTCACTCCTCTGGAAAGTCTGGTTAGTGGACTATGACCACTTTACCAGTTGTGACTCCGTTTGTAGTTCACAAGAATATAGCTTAGTAGGACTAGTGAGTTCAAGAATAGCTCAAATATTAAGTGAACATAACATCAAAGTGCTTATAAAACAGATACCCTCAAATAGTTTTTCGTTTTGGTGTTTATCGACTTCCTCCCAATCCAGTTAAAGAATCTACCCTGAAATTGAGATGTGGAAAGTGCTATCTCCCTATAAATAGGCTCATCTCATGCTATGTGAATCATGGTTGCTGACAGTAAATCAACAGATTAATTATTTGGCTTTGTTAGTAACGATAATAGTACACTATCGTCTTCCCAAAAAGCTTTTCTGCACCCCACACTACCATTCTTCTAAGCTAAGTTTCAGAACGAACTTAAGTCAATGGTGTATACACACGCATGTTGCCCTTGCACTGGGCAGGTCTTAACAGATACTGTCATCTCTCTGCCAGATTATTACTGTGACACTTTAGCTAAAGGAAGCCACCAGTCAGGATCATTTCTGCCAAGATGTACACTAAGTAGATGAAAAAAAAAAGGAGCAGATTAAATTAACACTGAAGAAAACAATACACTCAGCAATTCTCTCAAATTCTCTATTTTCTAATGTGATGCTGAGGAAAGAGCTACAGGAAGCAATTTCCCTATGCAAAATTCAGCCATGCAAATTGTTCATCTCCAAAACAACTTCAACAAATGTCAGGTGAGTTTATTTTATCCATTCACAAATACAATCCACCTATCATTTTTATTACCTCATTTTCAACTGAGGAGACTGAGTAGGATCTATGCACAAATATCATATAATTATTCTAACTAGAGTGCAAGAACATACTTCAGAGACTGAGATATAAGAGTCACATTGAATTCAGAGCCTTGAAGTTTCTTTTCTTGTAGACCACATAAACCCTGAGAGATGGCCCCCAACTGATCATTGTACAATACCAGGAATTTTATTTTCCCCTAATGTGAATTATTTACTGTGCAGAGATAACTCTAGTTTTTACGCAAATCTTCACTTTATAAAATGAACAGTGTATAATAATCGCATGCAAAAATAACACAGATTTTAGTAGTTCCTGCCTTGGGATCATAATGATTTTTGTTTACTCCTAAGATTTACTATTTTATCAACATCACAGAATGAGAAAATGAGCCCACTATGGAGATCTCAAGATAATGTCATGAAAACCCAATGGAAAAATGAGATGAGATTGCTTCTCCACAATACTTAATCCCAAATTTCTAAACTAAGTCTGAGCTCCAAATGTCCACACTTTCCAGTGTTTTCCTCACCCTAAAAACCCTAGCCCATATGCTTCACTCCTGGAACCCAGGAGAACGTTACAATCAGCGTTGCAAAGACACCAACCTAAACCAGTCAAGGAATCGCAGAAAGCAAGACAGTATTTCCTTTCAATCTTCCACTGTAAGGGTAGAATATCTGCAGACTGTAAATGACCCTACGGGCCACACCCAGAGGATCAATAAAGTCTGATGGAAGCACAGACCTTGACTTTCATTCTCTCAAGCTTGGACACTGGCCTGGATTGAGCTGGGAATAATCACTCTGAAACTCAAGATATTCAATTTCTCTTTGTAAGAGACCAACCATTGAGTTTAGGGCCAAAGAAGACAATCAGCTTCAGAAAGGCCATGCCAAGAAAATCTCTAATAAGACTAAAATTTTCTTTACACTCCCTGAGGCCAAACTGCAGATACTATGTTTTTTTTTCCTTAATATCTCAAAAGTAAGTGTGAGTGTGCAAAGGATGAGAGTAACAGCACAGAAAAGTTAATGAGCAGAGTCCTTGGAAACCATCAAAGTAGTTGGAGAAAGAGCATAGAAAGAGAAGGTCTATGGAAAAGGAAGTGAAAGGACATGTGGGAAAATGAGGTGAGAAATTGATCGGAATGTCTGAAAAACACCATAGCATGTGTTGCTGGAGGAAGAGTTAGAAAAGGAGAAAAAATTTAAGTTCCTCTAGTGCCTACTAAGTGTCTATGATGTGTCAAGAAAAGTGTCTATTATGCTAAATGTTATGACGAATATATGGAAGGGTTTTGGTTTTTGTTTTTTTTTTTTTTTTTAATATTTAGGTCCCTAGGTAAAATAAGCACTGGATGGATGGATGGATGGATGGATGGATGGATGGATGGATGGATGGATGGAAGAAGAGAGAGTGAATGAGGCCACTGCCCTCAAGGACTCTACAGGCTATATGGGACTAGAAGCATCTGTACATGTAACTCTCATTCTAATCAAACCATGGTTAAATCAAGGTATAAAGTGTTTTACCGAATATGGGACAAGCTATTAACTGACAGAGGGTGACTTAAAGAGAGATGTCTGGAAATTAGGGGAGAAGGGGGGCGGAATAGAAGAGGGGATCCTGGTTCCTTCAATGAGTGCCCCCAGGTGCTTTGCAGAAGGGGAGAGGGTGTCAGCCTCTCGGTAGCCCATTGTGCCGGCTTCTACTGACCTGGTCTCCGCCTCACTGGCCTCTTGCGACCGCTGCAGAAGCGCACTTTGCTGAATACCCCGAGGACGTGCCTCTCACACAGGGAGCGCCCGTCTTTGCTAGGGCTGGAGCGGCGCTTGGAGGCCGACACCCGGTCGCTGTTGGACTCTCTCGCCTGTCGCTTCTGCCGGATCAAGGAGCTGGCTATCGCCGCAGCCATAGCTGCTCAGCGCGGGCCCCAGGCCCCGGGCTCCACTGCACCTTCGGGATTGCACTCCGCTGGGGCGAGGGCAGCACCTCGGCAGCCAGGAGGGACAGGGCAGGCGCGGGGAGGCAGTGCTAATACTTGAGGAGGCTGCAGTACCGAAAACCCGGCGCCCACAGGGTTAGACAGAGTCTGGGCAGTGGCGACAAAATGTGTGAAAATCCAGATGTAAACTTCCCCAACCGCTGGCGGCGGGGGCGGGGCGATCCCAGGCCTTCCTGTTAACTAGACTCTTGCACCCCAAACTTGCACCCTAAGGCAATCCACGTCCAAGGGGCAAAGGGAGTTTGGTCACACTGCGTTCAGAGTACCAAGTGGAAGGGGAAGAAGATGTCCAAAACAAGCCGTGCCCCTGTTGTGGAGGCGCAAGCGTTGTAAGGTGTCCAAAGTATATCTACACATACATATATATATGTATATATATAAAACCCGTTTACAAAGCAGAGTCTGGACCAAAGCGGGTAGCGTGCCCCCGGTAGAAAATACTAAAAAGTGAGTAAAACGTTCCTTTAGAAAACAAGCCACCAACCGCAAGAGAGAAGGAGAGGAAGGCAGCAATTTAACTCCCTGCGGCCCGCAGTTCTGGAGATTAGGAGGTCCGTCCCGGCTGGGTGAGGTCTATGGATTGCATCGCACCGGCTGCCGTTCTCCAGGGGCCGGCTGCTCGAGTTCTTGAATTCCGAGAGGCGCGAAGTGGGAGCGGTTAGCGGGAGTCGGGGTAGGGGCGCTGAGCGGGGGCAGCTGTTTCCAGCTGCGAAGAGAAAGACTCCCCGCCAGCAACGCTGCAAAGAGAGCAGGAGGCGAGGGAGGAGGGAAGGAAAGAGGAATAGGGAAGAAAGGGGGGAGGGAGGGAGATCCTCGAGGGCTAAGCACCCCTCAGGGAGAAACCGCGGGAGGTGAGCGCTGGGGATACACGGGGTCCCAAGAGCGGGCGCTCTTTCTCTTCCCGCTTGCTTTCTGGCACGAGACGGGCACAGTTGGTGATTATTTAGGGAATCCTAAATCTGGAATGACTCAGTAGTTTAAATAAGCCCCCTCAAAAGGCAGCGATGCCGAAGGTGTCCTCTCCAGCTCGGCGCCCACACGTCTTTATCTGGAGCTCCCCACCATGGTCCGCCCGGGGCCGCCGCACCGAGCCTATCTCCGCACAGGCTCAGAGGGAGCGAAGGAAGGAGGGGGCACCCTGGCGGGCTACGGATCAGGTCATCGCTGCGCTGCCCCAGCTCCCCAGGTTCGCGCCGCCCGGCAGTCGACAGCTCACAGGCAGCAGATCAGATGGGGATTACCGCTGGACGCAAGGCCGATCACTTAGTCCCGCGCGGCCCATCCCGGCCGAGGAAGGAAGTGACCAGCGCGCTGCGAACACCGCGCGTCCGCTCGGGCGGGGCGGGGGTAGGCTGTGGGCGACGTCGGCTCGAGGTGGCTGCGGCTCAATGCTGGAGCTGCCCACCATGGTCTGGCGCCGGGGGCGCAGTTGGGGCCCCTAGGCCACCCCAGGCGATGGAGGCAGGTGGCCCAGAGCGCAACCCAGGCCTCGGGGCTGGACGCAGACTCTGGGGCCAGGGCCAAGAGGCAGATGCGGGCTGCCGCCAACTCGCCCAACTTGCTGTGCGGGTGGCCGTTCAGAGCCTCGTGCTAGCAGGGCGCCCCCTGCCGCAGCGCCTTTGCAGCCCCTGGCCCTGGAAGGGGCTCTCAGGGCCGAGTCCCATTCATGGGCTCAGACTCTGGGAGCGCGGAGCCATACCGGCTCCTGGGCGCCACTGCCTCCTCCCAGCCAGCTCGCCCGGCTGGAGCGCTAGCTCCGCAGGAAACTCCAGGTAGGGTCTACCGCTGCCGAGAGGGAGGTGGGATCAAAAGCGGGCAGCGGCGAGAGTACCTCCTGCACCGCTTGCCCACCCTCCGGAGAGCTCCAGAGTGCCTAGGTGGGGCCAGGCTTGGTCCCGGGCTTCTGGAGCTCTGAGAAGAGCCTCTTGCTCTCGTCCTCCTCCCCTCCCTCGCGCCCTCTGCTCCCAGACTCCTTTCTCCTCCCTCCCTCCCTTCCGTCACTCCTCTCCCTCTTCTCTGTCTTCTGTCTCTCCCCTTTTCTCCTCTCTACGCAATCCTACGTGATTGAGGTTTGGATGAGAAATTCTCAGGCAGAGCGAGGGAACTGCAGCTCGGGTCTGCTCTGTCCCGTCCCTCCCCCAAGAGAAAACACTACCACAAGCCGGTTAAAGGACCCTGGGTGCTCTAAGAAGAGATTAGGGGTGGGAGAGCTGAGAGAAGGTAGTCTACCCTCTCTCCAATAACCTGAAGCAGGTAGAATTCTCTGTTTAGGAAGGAAGGCAGTGGACACTGGAGAAAGTAACAATAGCCTCTTGGGCCCTGGCGTTGGGCCCCACCTTTAGCTCATTTTGGAACAAGAAAAGCGTCTCCTCTCCCTTGGAACCCAGATTTCTTGGTTCTATCTGGAAACCTGCAAAACAAGCTCAATCCCTAAAATGAGGGACCAGGTGAGCACCCTGCACAGAGAGGAGAATGAAGGTTGGGTGAGACAATAACTGTGGGCTAGGGCTGTCAACAACCAGCTTTGTAATGCACTCAGATCGCCAGGAGTGCTTGTGAAGACAGCTGGATGTTACAGAAAACTCAGCAGAGGAGATAATGTCACCCAAGTTAAAATGCAGCATGAAAGATTTTGGAAATGTAAAAAGAGTAATCACCTTCCATTCACTCCAAGGTCTGGAAGTGGCTATTAGTTATAATCGCTCTCCAACTTGTCTTCAAATATCATTAATGACTCCCCTTCACAGACACCTCTCTAAGCATCAAGGGCAGTGCCCAAAAATTAAATGGATGACTTCCGAGCAGAAACAGGTGTTTACTGGAAATACCCTAGTTGAGGGCAAAGCAAATGCAGGCAGTGAAAGCTACTGAAAATAAATATGGGACCCAGAGAGCTCTTGGAACTCTCTAGATGTGGCCACAAACCTGTAGGCCTAGTAGAAATTCACTTAGTCAATGAGAAGGATTGAGATTTATGAGGTTGTTTAGCCCAAGCCCAGTGTCAAACAATCCTACTGTGTCTGAGGGCCTGGAACTTTTATGCTGCCACTAGGCATAACACAGGCAGACAGCTGGGAGGAGGATTAAATAGGCAGGCATTTTGAGAAGGGAGGATTCTCAACTGCCAATGAAGCGCATATCCCCTGCAGCAGTTCATTGTGGCTGAATGAGGACAGCAAACTTGGGATTTTAACAATACAAAATAAAACAGGTGGATACATTTTCAAAAGTGCATCTGGATGGGGCAAGAGGATCATCACTTAAAATCAAGGTAATCACTATATGAATTAGGCAAATGTTCATATTCCACAGATAAAATTATTTTCCTTACTTGGCTACCAGACTTGTCTCATTCTTGAGTAAGGCAGGCACAGATAGTACTGGCTGGCACTGGGGACTCTGGGCCTTGTTCAGGTCAACACCAAAAAAGAAAAAGTTCATGAAAGAAAGGAATCTAAAGAAATAGGCAAGAGGAGGGTGTATAGTGAGGCCTTGAGAAAATCATCGCTAAACTGAGTCTCTTTCTTATCCTCAGAAAGAGACAATCATTCCTGTCCACCTCACAGAACTGAATATGTATGTGCAAGCATTTGAAAAACTGGAATATGCCAAATGAAAAAGATGATGACAGTGTTAGGTTTTTTTTAAGAAAATGCATAATACTCTTCTGAGATGCTTTTTTAAAATGCAGATTCCTGATTATTTCTCAGAATGTAAAGGAGAAATCTCTATGAGTAAAGCACAGAAATTTGAGTTTTTAACAAGTTCTTCAGTATCATATGTAGGTATATGTGTGTGTGAAAATTATATATAATATATGTGTGTGTGTGTGTGTATATATATATACATATATATATATACATATATATATATATATATATATGTATATATATATATTCCAGTGTAGATAACATTAGAAGGGAGAAATAAACTCAGACTCTCAAAACCTAGGATTGATTCAAACCGTGTCTCCTCCCCACCTGCCCCCTCAACACACACACACACACAAGGACCTGGAAAAAGGATGCTTGCTCTCTATTCTTTGAGTGTGTTGATTTTATTCTGAGTTTGTGAAAAATTAGGATGTTTTGATGCAGAAGGTAACCAATGTAGCAGCCATAAGTTAAAAGAGGGTGATGCGGGGAAAGATGAAAATAGCAGGTAACAGTGGCTGTTTGAAGTTCTCCCCTGTCTTGACATGACAGCATCAATTTAGGCACTTAAGGAACAAAATGAAAACAATAAATGCCAGCTTTCTGAGAGCAACATTATTCCTGTCTTTAGATCTCTATTAAAAGAATGTGATGATGAGACAACAAAGACTTTACATGTTCCCTTGAACTCTTGCAGCTATTATCAGGGTGCTTTTTAGCTGTTTAGCACTTTAAGTCACCAACAACATCATTTACACCATTTCCTCAATGAGAAGAGGTAAGCATAGGGAAATGTGAGAAGTTATGTTGGACCCATGTGCAGGGAAGGCCATTGAGATCAGAAGCAATACTGAAGTTAATATTTTGCTATCCATAAATTCATAACTTTCTTCTCTGGATCAATAAATCTCATAAGTTTTCCTCCATGGCTACTAGGACGCTTCCAATATCTTTTCATTTGAGGTCAGGAATGAGATTAAATCAATCTAGTGATGATTTAGATAAAACAATCAGGTTATTTTAAAGGGCATGGATATTAATACCTTGATTTTCAAGCTATCTTTCTTTGAACGACTTGAGAACGTCCCTTTACCATTCTGAAGATATCGTGTGTAGAAGCAGTGTTAATTACTTTGGAGAAAGTTGTCAGATACACATTGAAAACATAATTATATACTTATATTTATATTTCTGACCTCTAGTCAAACAGATAAAATATGAACAATCTTATTCATCTCCATATTTTAAAATGAAAAACGAAGAATATTTAACAGTCTTTCCCTTATTTATAAGACAAATCTTCCAACTCCCAAATCAAACTATTAGGATCGCCATAGTCATTTACTTGAAACTCTGACCTGAGCACAGATTATATCCAGCGCTCTGTTTTAGTTCCCAAGGGGAACTCTGTACACTTCTGCATTCTCCCTGCCCTCAACAAACTTACAGTTCATGCCATCATGATCTTATTTGGCTCTAACTCACCCACTAGCTGTATACTGCTGGACAAGTTATTCAATCTCTCTAAACCACATCTGCAACATAGATCAACAATAAAGACACTAGCAGTACCTATCTAACTGGGCTGGTGCAAGGCTCAAAGAAGATGTTATAATAATGCAATGTGTTAGAATGAGCATGCTGTCATTAAAATACCCATTTAAATCAAGTCCCTGCTATAAAATCCAAACTTCCCAAAACAGGAGAATATACCTTGTGATTCATATACATCATCCATCATTTACTCCTGGACATAATGTATTTAATGAAGACTGGAAATCAACTTGAAGTAAATGATTAACCTTGACATAGTAATGGCAAACAAAATTTTCATTAGGGGAATATTGTCAATGTCCTTGTCTGTTGAGAATGCAGAGGAGCTTAGCTTGCTCCTGTATTTTCCTACTCTGAGGACAGGGCCCTGATTCAAAGCCTTGGTGAATATGAGCTCATTAGGCTCCCACACAGCAAGCTTGATGGGCAGAAGAAGACCTTTTCTTCATGAATTTCATCCTATACAATAACTATACTTCCATTTTCTTTTCTCTGCCAGATTGTCAGTTAAAATAGGTTGGCAAAAGCAATACAAATAATTACTTTCTAATAATTTGTAAACTTCTTTATATAACAAATTTATTTAGTGTTTTATTCAACAGTTCAATCACAGAATTACTACGTGTTACATGTTTTTCTGGTTTTGGTCATCTCTAAAAATCAGAAAGACAATAAATTCAATTCTTCTTTATGACACACATTAAGGATAGTAGTCTTATTGCTCAAGTAGATAAACTATCAATATCTTAGAGAATGTCTCTTTTGATAAAAAAACAAGATATAACTAATGTGAGCCAATGCTCAGTTCCCACATAGTTCTGCGTGTAGTACAATTATTGACTCATTGGATCACGATCCTGTGATGTAAATTCTGCTATTATCCTCATTTTATGAATGAAGAAACTGGGGCACAGAGAGGTTAAGTTGCTTTATCAAGGTCACCCAGTTAAGAATTGGTAGAGTTCAAATGGAACGCATGTAATTTATTTCCAGAGCTTTCCTTTTATCTTGTTACACTTGAAAGGGACCAAAGTCTTGCCACCCTAAAACTACCTTCTGAGATATTAATCTTAAAGCTGATTATTAGGAAACGAAAGACTCAGAAAAAACATTTGATCCTCTCCCTTTCCTGGCCAAGAAATTCAGATGGAAAGACCTGCTCCAGGAAGGAAATCTTAAGTCTCTTCACCTTATCCCAATTTGAATCAAGTATGGTAGATCAGAAGGCTCCAGGCAGGGGCTTGTTAACTAGAGGACCCGCTATGTCCCATTGTTTTTGGGCAACTCAGAAACAAAAACAGCAGGAATTTATTTGCCACTCTCTAGGTTACCCCTAATTTGCTCATTTTCACTTATGAGATCTAAGACCCCATTCCCCATCTTTTCTCATTTGTTCAAAAATGACATATATACCCAATTTTGCCTCATTGTCTTTGGAATTTTCACACTTAAGTGAATTCCCCGAGCGCACATATTAAAATTTAATTTTCTCCTGCTAATTCGTCTCTATTAATTTGATTATCAGCCCAGCTAGAATAATTAGAAGGTGGGAGGAAAATTATTTTTTTAGCCCCCACATGTCAATAAAACATGGTACCACAAACTATTATAATCATGCAATAAAATTAATAAAATAAAAATGGAATTATCATTTGCATTTATATAGTCTTTTACTCTTTAGAAATCACCTTCCCATGTATTATCTCACAGAAATTCTCAACAAACGTGAGGAAATTTAAGATTATGTCAGCCCAGTTTTACAGACAAACTGAGACTATTAAGTGATGCAATCTCCCAAGTTCACACAACAGATAAGTGAAGATATATGAGTTTAATCCAGGCCTTTTGACCTCAGTGTCTCACATAGAGAAAAAAATGAGAATGTTAAATGTCCTTTCTAGTGCTTCCCCAGCAGGATTTCACATCTTGTAAATGACCTTGAAGAGATCACATAATATTGTAACAGAGGAGGACTCAAATGACCCAAATCTTCTCTCTCTGCAGTTTTTCCCTCTCTCTCAACCAAGGGGCTAAGCTTGTCCCACCGTCGGCGATGATAGGGTACCCTTTGGTTCTGAGAGTGTGGCCTCCAAATACTCTCCTCCTTGGTTCAGTAATTCAAGTTGAGCTTCATAAGAAAACTATAGGGAAACTAAATCAAAACGGGAATTAGAGAAATTTATAATAGGATAAATTTTCCTTTCTTCCATTTCCATTCTAAAAATGTACATTGGTTTGGTTTGCACTACATGATTGATACTTGGTTATTTTCTCTCTCAGATGGTTTGAGGATTTAGAAAACCTGCCTCAACTAACTACCCATAACTTTAGCCTTGCTCTAATTTCCACTGTCACTGATACACCTTCTTAGTAGAAGAGAAATGGGGATAGAAGATTGCCATCAGAATGTAAAACCCTTAAGGACAAGGATATTATCTATTTTGTTTACTTTTATATCTCTAAAGTCTAAAATAGCATCTAGTATATATCAGATGCTCTGGAAATATCTGAATGAATTAATTTATGATTCATCCATCTACCTTTTTAAGTCAAAATTAAACGTTTATTCTAAAATCAAGCAGCAAACTCAATTAACTCAAGAGTGGCCTCCACACTTCCAAGTTAATCATTTTGCTTTATCAACACCTCTAAAACTGTCTAAATTCAATCCATCTATTAAAAACTGACAGCCTGAAAGGGTACATGGTACCTAGATTCATGTTCTGACTGCCCCCATCTCCCATATTTAGGCCTATGATTTCAGTTCGTCCCACTTGTACAATTATCGCACCTCTTATCTCTAAGCATCTCTCTTCTCTCATCTCTCTCTCTCTCTCTCTCTGCACACACACACACACACACACACACACACAGCAAAGAAATATAACAATAAGGAAAAGAGAGATCATAGACAACAGATAGAATGAGTTGTCAATTTTTAAAGCCTTGGAATATGATCAAAATGACCTTAAAACGGTTTGATAATCTTGACATTCATGCTGTCACCCATCTCTCTGGGCTGCTTTCTTCATGGACAGTTCCTAGTTGCTCTCATTTCTAATTTTAGACTCTAAATTTTCAGGGAATGAATCTTGTTGAAATAGCAGTATCTTACAGCACCCATCACATGACTGACACTCAAACTATATTACTATACTTCAATAAATTTATATTTTTGTCCTCTGTGTGTACATAGATATGAGTGGGGGTGAAAATAACAATTAGTGAAAGATCTCACTGATCCTATGCTCATAGGTATTTGATATTGAATAAGATTTTATTGGAAATAACTGAAATATACAAATTGGTTAGGAAAAACTGTCAAGGAGTTTGGACAAGGTGACCAGAAACGTCATTCTACTATTAAGTTATTAGAATTCTCTACAATTACTAGGTAAAGTAAAAGAGTATGTAATTTAGAGTAAATAATTTTTTCCTTGCATAGAGTTACTAAGTCTTTCTAAACCAAAATATATTTGCCTGTGAACCTGCTACTATATAGGACCTAGATTAGTTAGAATAATATATTGAAAATATAGCACTGGTTTTTAAAACAAGGAAAAGTATGAATGAGTGAATGAATAAGAAAGTAAACAAATGGATGAGTAGATGAGTAAATGGATGGATGAAATATAGCATCTTTCATCTAAAAACCTCTAAATTTGCTTTGCTAGGCTAATTAAAATATGTTAAAACAAAAATAAAAAAAAATATTTGGCAAGCTTTTTTTCAGAATATTGGGGAGAGAAACAAGAAAATATTCAAGAAGTCCAAGGTAGTAAATAAAAGCACTTAGTAAAGTTCTCAGTCATTTACTTAATCATTTTCACATAAAACTATATCCCCCTGTGCCTAATTTTGTCCAATAATCTAGGATATGCAATAGGAAGTTAATGGGACACTGGTGTAGATAAATGGCTGTGTGTTTATGAAATCTAAGGCAGAATAGATAGATGATAGATAATAGATACATACATACATACATACATACATACATACATAGATGCATAGATACATAGATACATAGATCTAAATACATATTACATTACTCAGATATACAGAAAAGGATAAGATTATTGTATAAGGATATTTCTTTAAACAGTATTTGAGCAAGAAGAAACTAATTTTTGCAATGTTTTGGACAGGATATTAGTATTTAAACTTGTAGTGTTAGCTAGAAGGAATCTCATAAAGTCATCAACCCATTCTAGATAATGTATACATATTGTAATAAGCTAGAGACCATAAGAAAAGAGACTTCCTTAAAAATAAGCTAGAAAATTGTCTCTGGTTGGTTATGCTTAGACAACAGCAATGGAGAAGAGGTTGAAAGAAGTTAAAGGCAAGACAGAATAGGGTGGAAAGAGAAGGAAAATAAAGATGAGATACCTGCAATGCACCAAGACAGTACTGGGTTCAATAGAGGTTGTTTTGCTTAATCGTCATGATAATCCCATAAGGCCAACATTGTTATCCACATATACATTGAGAAAATTGAAGGTCAGAAAGGTTAATTATCTGAAGTATAAGTTCAGTCAAAAATTCAAATCTAGGTTAGCTGATGCAAAATCTAAAGCCCTCTTCATGACTGTTTTTAGATAGTGAATCCACATACCAATTTGTAGGGTATCATTTATATTATGGAACTGTTAAAAAACTTAAGATAACCCACGAGTTAAGGTAAGGATCTAAGTCAGAGGCATCCATGCTATTTGTTCCTCAATGACCACAGCTCCTTTTGAAGTATTAGTTTAAGAACTAGAGCCAGGAAAAGAGAAATTGAAGAAAGTGATGTCTATCTCCAAGGGTCTAAAAAGTTCTCATTGAAAAAATAAAGAGGTATCATGTGTGTCCAGAGGAAAACCTGGATTCAATTAAGCAGTTATATATAATGAAGTATAGACCAACCATGTAATAGACTGCTTCATATAATGGAGAAGTGAGTTTCCCATCATCAGAGACATTCAAGTTAAGATCAGGACTAATATCGCAGGAGGAAGGGCCCAGGAGTTGAAAAAGATATTCTATAAAATGGTTACAGTCAACATTGCTAGGTTAGAGAAAGAACCAAATTGTCAAGACAATACTTGGCAAAAATTCTTTTTTTCCTAAGTGAAAAGGTAAAGATGAATGAATGATAAAACTGACTACTAGTTAAAAAAAAAAAAACAAAAAAACAAAAAACAGTAGCATGGAGCAAGATTCAAGATTCCAGCAGACTGTCAATAGAAGCACATTAAGGTAACCCTGTGAAGAAAGCACAGGACTAACACTTCTATTATGTGGTATTAATGTGTGCTGTAAAGGCTGACATTGCTGATTAAAGGAGTTGTTTCTTAATGATCATTTGAAACGCTAAATGATAATATTCCTCTGAGTTGCTACATTCTAGAATAATTAGAAGAAAACATATGAACCCATTAAAATGTAAGTGAGGAAAGCTCCTTAGGAAAGGCCAGTGTAAAAATGCCCTAGGATATTAGTCAAAACCACAGCCAAGTCTGTGGAGGATGGTCATTGACCTTCTAGATTCCTCTTTAGGAAAGATCCTATACTTAGGTAAAATGCTTTAAAGTAACCAAAAGCTAATGAGCTTAAAGGTGAACTGAAAATCAAAGGAAAATTATTAGAAGGGCAAAGAATACGATTAGGAGTTCTATGATGGCTCCCTGAACAGGTCTTCCGTGGGTAAACTATAAACTCATAATGGAGAATGTGAAAAGCAAATATTCTGGCCTGCAGTTCCAATTGTCTGCTACAAGATCTACCATTTCTACTGTCAGTTATCACAGAGAAGTCTGGAGACTTGATTTATGGTACAACAAAGGAAATACTCAAATCTATGTATACATTCACAGCTTTTAATATACTAGCTGATTTCAATTTTTTAGAAAGGAAAAAAGAAATTACAGTTCTGGAAAACTGAAAACCAATTTGAGAAAACTTATTATAAACTGAGAAAAAACTTTTACAAAATAACTTCTCAACAAAATGTTCCAGACAATGAGGAAGATGGAGAGATGTTTGATTGTAGATCAACAGTTGTCACACTCATGAATTTAGGAATTTTGAAAGGCTGCCATCTCATTTCCTGCTTGACAGTTTTTTACTTACACAGTATTATCTTCAAAAGTGTAAGCATGTGTCCCACTATTAGACATTTGTGAGAAGAAAGTTGCATGACCATAGAAAGGTCACTTAACCTCTGTTTATAAGTTTATTTATCTATAAAATGAGAAATTCTCAAAAGAATAACTAATGACCTACATATTTTAAATCTTCTAATAGAAGGTTACTTTTGGAAGGGTACTGGAACCAAGGGTGACATTTAGTTTTAGGTTTTCTAAACAACAAGAATAAAGTATATAATCTAAGTATCGAAATATCTTCGAAGCAACCACTTTCTCAAAAAAAGAAGGATATTAGTAGTTGTAGCAAAGATTGTCATGATAACAAATGATTCTAAACCCAATAATACTCCAAGTTGCTAAATTCTCCCAATTTGAGTTCAAACTGGGTCCTCCTATCTCTAAATGATCAATGGTGGAGGACGAATAACAAATGATGAAGTAAGTGGTTTGCTAGCTGTAGAGATGGCGCAATACAAAATAAAGTTGTCTCCATCACATGTGGACTTTAGAGGTGTTTTTTTTTTTTCCTGTGTGCAATATCTTATATACTGTTAATAAGCAGTTTTGTAATAATTCAGATAAAAGAGAATTCGGTGAGGAGAGTCAACAGAAGCAGTATGTTTCAATAGGCCTACACCTAGCCTGAGCTGAAATCTCATTCTCATGATATTTCCTCAATATAAAACCTTGGACAAACTATTCCTCCTCTCTAGATCTCCATTTTCTCAGTTTTAAAATGAGATTAACCAGATGAATACCAAAGTCTCTTACCTTTCTAAAATCCTATAGTTCTAACTATAATGCTTACCAATACCACATTACTTATATAAAACAAACTAGGATATTCCCTTTTACCTTACTTTCAACTTCAGGGCAGTTAAAGTAAAAAAGTGACTGGTTATCCTTCATCTCCTGGCCCAGGGCTAGATACCCTCAGTTCCCAGAAGAATGAAACCTGACTGGTTATCTTTTACCACAAAACACTACTCTAGAACTCTGAATAAAGACAATAATAATTAAAGCAAACATTTTTTGAGTGTTATAGATTTATCAGGAACTGTTCTAAGTATTTTATATGTATCAATAAGTTGTTATTCATATAAATATAAGTTTACATAGATATTTATATAAATAACAAGTTGTTGTTTAATTCTTACAACAACCCTATGAAGGAGGCATTATTATTATCAGAGGAAACAGAAGAACAAAGAAGTAACTTGACTAAAGTTATAAGCTAGTAAATGGAATGACCAGGATCCACAGCAAGTCTGGATCCAGCCTCTTACTAATAGACCAGTCACCTCCCAGTTATGTAGTACGGGTGGGGGAAGAGGCAGAGAGGAAGGGTGGTGTGATCCTGATGATGATGGTTGTTGTAGCTCTTCTTTATTGTCCTATATGAAAAGAAAGGATGGAGTTGGGCACAATAGAAAACCTGATATGGAAAATGGTTTCAACTAAGAGAGGTTGGGAGTGGGTCCATGTTTTCTCTTTCTAAATTGCTTGAGGATATGCATGAACAGGGAGATTAGATTGAGATAAAGTCACATCATACCTTATGATTTAAGTGTTCTCAATCATTTAATCCTCATGATAATACTGTAGAATTAGCATGAAAGAGATTATTATGATGATACTATTATAGGAGAAAACATACAAGAAGAGTAAATTCATTCAGTCAGGATCATAGCTAATAAGTGATGAAACTAGGACTTAAATCTGTTGATGTCCAAAGGGATGTCCCCTTCACTCTACCACATTGGTTCTATTGGCTCTTTTCAGGTCTGACAGTTTCCCGTGACCCACTAAATAAATCTTTCTCTTTCTGTCTTTCCTTATTGCTCAACCTAGAAATTCACCAATGGGAGGATGCTGGCAGGTCTGGGCTTGCTCAGAATGCCTTACCAGGATTTGTGGTGTGTCTGCCTTTGTCAGACAGAACACTAGCCAATATCATCAAAAAGTAATCCCCAATACCGACATCCCTATGAGTTCATAATCCTAACTGAGCCCTATAATAGCACAGCATCACACTTCTACTTCCTTGAAAATTGTGAGCAAGACTTATTCTGCTTCTAAAGCAGAATCAAGTTTAAATATGTGTCTCACTAATTTTCTTCTTTATTAGAGAGCCCCCTGTTGCATAATCTGTGTAATTAAAGTATGCATGGCTTTACTAACCAATTCTCCTAGAGCCGGGAAAATGTGTGTAAGACTTAAAAAGAATTATACTGGCAGTATCCATAAAATGCCAACCTCTGATTTTCTTTTCAGAGTATTCAGTCTTAGGGAGCTACTGCATAACTAGGGAACCACTGTATAACTATGTATGTAGAAGAGCAACTTAACGCAGCATTAAGGCTGTACGGTCTAGGGGTTTGCATTTTAACACATAACTGCTCCTTGCTTATTGAGAGAACTGGGCAAACAGTTTAACTATTTTGTTCCTTAGGATCATTTGGAGTATGAAAGTAGCAGACTTTCATTACAAAGACTTAGATATGGAATCATTGAACATAAGAACTGGACTGAAAGGAACTCTAAGAATTATCTAGGCCAATTTCACAGATTATGAAATCGAAGACTGAGAAAGATGTAGCATAACTTAGGTCTCATATTTATTGGGGGGCTTACGCCAAAATACAGCTCAGGCTTCCTGATTTTAAGGTTAGTAGTCTCTCTGGTATAAGATTTAATTTTCCAATTAAAGATTATAGTTCAGGCTTTGTTTTAAAGGAGACTAACAAATAAAAATGAACATGTATAGCATGTTTCCCACTCAGTCCTCACAAACACCCAGTAAGTTATTTATGTATTATTGTTATTATTATTATCTGTCTGATTTACACATACATAAACAGAAGCTCAGACTGCTCAGGGAGTGGACTAAGGTCACATTCCTGATAAATGATGGCATGTGTACTCTCTCTCTGATCTCCTTAATCTGAAATCCTAAATTTCCTTCTTTAGACCTTTCCTCACCCTATCCCCTTTAAATTTACCTGTTTAGGTAAGATCGAAGGATTTATAAAATCTTTCTTAAAGAATATTAATGTTGTTCTCAAAATATCCCCAACTAGCGTACAAAGTAGTCATTCTTCAGTTGTGCCTCACTGCCCACTCCCCCACATCCTCTTCATTCAACATTATTCTCAAATAAAACAGGAATCTTTAGAACCTTAGGATTTTGCTCTTACTGGTTTATTATGTAGGATAAAGGACTCGTACTTCTCTTTGTAACTATAGAAGTGTCATCAAGATACAGAATTTTTTGTGATGCTAATGAGAATTTTCTTCACCAGGTAGTGCTGCTTGCAAAACATCTGGTGCAGCATGCCAAGAAAACATGGGAGCTGAAAGGCGAGACACTAATCTTGCCTCAGGATCTTCTCCAGGTAATTTCACAGCAGGTGCCGCTTTTAATATGTGGATTAGATGCTGCAGCATCTTATAGTCGCATTAATAATTTCTTTAATTAGTTCACCCCTTATGCTTCTTTAGCTTCGAAGATTAAATTAAATGCAAAACTTGCAACTCATTGCTGGAGTATTCATTAGCTTGTAAGTCATCTTTTAAAGCAACAACCGCTTAGGGAAAATTCAGTGAAGAAATGAATTTGCCTGTTTTGAACATATGTTATTTGAATCACATGCCAGGGAAGGAGAGTCCATAAATGGACATGTTTGTTCTCTGTTGCAACTCATCTCCAATATATATATGTAAAATTTTGTGTATATGTATATAATTTCACATTATATACATATAAATATAATTTTTAATGCTAAGGTAGGAGACTGAAGGGATTAAATGTGATCTATTGCCAAAATACTTTTCTACCAAAGTATTTCTTTTCCTTTCCTTCTACATCTATCTATACCTCTATTTTTATCTATCCATACATTTTATCTATCCCCCTACGCCTCAGTCATCGGGGACTTACTACATGTCAAATAGCCTGGCACATGTGGGAAATAAAGAAAATAAAACATGGTTTATCCTCTCAAAGAACTACTGCATAAAGGTGATATTTTATGTGATAACCTTCAGAATGAAACACACGGCTAATGCAAGGTTGGCTCAGGGCTGAGATGCAGGAGAGATCACCACTCTTCACAAATGGAAGAGACCTTGCAAAGTTTATCAGGGAGTGATGTGAGAACTGCCCACTCAAGAATAAGCAGGACATGGTCTTACAGGAAAGGGGTTAAGAAAGGCCTTCTAAACAGAGAAAAGAGAAGAAAGGCACAGAGTTGTCCAACATCAGGAAGGATGTTGGACACATCTCTAGAGACTGGAATGTATTGCTATGGAATTTGTGCCTCATCTAGAAGGCAACAGAGAGCTATTGAAAGATTTTAAAAATGACCGAGATACAATTTAATCAATAAAGTTCTGTAGTGTTGCATCTTTTAATAAAAGTGACTGGAATACAGAGCTAGTGGTAATCAGATTCATTACATTGTAATTAAATTATATTAAACTGAAATTTAACACATTAAAATTACATGGGTTTAGAAGTATCTTAACTACAACTTTCTTAAATGAATATAAATAGCATAAATAGCACATGAGACAAAGCTCTAAAAGACCAAATTCTAAGGTGTTACACTTAACTCTCACTGACTTTTATAATTCTCTACAAATGTTATTGAAAAGACCTACATGGTCACATTTGTTTGTTTTTATAAGTAGAAAAACAGGTATAGATATCCATAAGCTTTCCCAAGGTCATATATGGAAAACACAGTAGTGTAAGACTTGGTTTTAGTCCTGCTTCTACTATTAACTTCAATTAACTTGCTCTAAGACCCTGGATGTTTCTTTCCCTTTCTGGGCCCCAGTCCCCTCATCTATAAAAGAAGAGGTATATTGGGACCCTTCATAGTCTGCATGAGCTCTGGTGGTCTATGATTCCAATGAGGTAGCTGGGATGAGGACCTCAGACATCACCCCACCAATTTCCTCACTTAGCACAGCAGGAGGCTGAGTATGCTTTGTTGAGTAATGAACCCCATAATATCTTGAGGGAAAAATAATACATCCTCTTCTTTGTTCATCTAAAAATGAACAAATCAAGATATAAAGTAAAAGATGAGACAGGAAGCTACATAGATGCTATGGTCCGAATGTTCGTCCCCAATCCCCCACCTGCCAATTCATATGCTGAAATCTAATGCCCAGTGTGATGGTATTTGGAGGTGAGACTTTAAGGAGGTGATTATAAAAGATACCTCAGAGAGTGTCCTAGCCCTTCCTTCTCCTACGCCTTCTAGAAAGCCATCTATGAACTAGAAAGTGGACTCTCACCAGACACCAAATGTGTTGGCACCTTGAACTTGAACTTCCTAGCTTCTAGAACTGTGAGAAATAAATTTGTTGTTTATAAGATACCCAGTTATAAGTTATGGTATTTTTGTTATAGCAGACTAAGACAATTGAAAATATATTAGGTTTTAAATTTAGAAATTTGTGTGGTCATTCAAACAGATGTGTCATTTTACCCCAGGGATGACTTTATTTCAGAGGATGGAAATCCACTATGTATAGTAATATTCCTTGTACAGTTCCTAAATTATTTCAGAATTGTAGGAAACACAATGTGTAATACAAAATAAAGATGGTAACACCCCAGTAACTATATTAAGAGCTGGAGAGACAGTGCACACACTTACTTTTATCTTTAGCTATGTTTGAAAGAGAGACACTTACATAAGTAGCAGCAAAATACAAAAGAACTAAATGTCTCAAGAATAGAAAAGTGTTTGACTTATAATCAGAATTCTGATTTTAAATCTAATTCCTTAACTAAATAGCTATAGAACCTTAGGTAATTTACTAATTTATTGTCCTTTAATTTGGTAGTCACTTTAAATGAGGAAAAAAAATACTATATGCTTATTTTGAAGGATAAGTGAGAAAATACATTAATTACTTGGCATACTCCATACCACATAGCATGTGCTAAGTAAATGGTAATTATTTTTATTATGGTGTGATCATCTGGAACTTTTCAAAAACATTTGTAGAGAGCTATAGAGTAGGCGAATAAGTGTAGCATTTTTGTTTAACGTTATGTGGTAGTGTCTAACATTGTCTAGACTCAATAAACCAAAATACAAATAATATTTTAAATCAGCATGAGAATTTTAATCTGTTATTTGTGTTATCTTGATGGAAAAAGAAACATATTCTGATGTTAATTATAATCAATATGGTGGCTATTTCCTTCATTTGGGAAAAATAATATGAAAAACTGTATATATAGTGGTTCTCACATCTTTGCATTTCATTCCCAATGGTATGTGTTTGTAAAAGAGGTGTAAGCACTACTCTGAGAAAAAAAATTTTAAGAGGAGATACTGAGTAGCTCTTAAACCACCCTGGCTGGAACAATCCTAACAGAGCAACAGTATAATTAAGACTCAGCAGCAGAGAGCAGAATCGTTCTATGTCATTTCCAAGAAGTAGAAAGGCAGTCCATTTACTGCAGCCACCTGCAGAGTAGCTGGTATAGGGAACATGTCCTCTACATATGCCTGATGGCATCTGAAAAAAAAAAATCCCTATTAATTTTGTATTAGTTTATACCAGAGTGCAAAACCAGGACACTCAGGTAACCTGCCACAGAAAACATCTTAGAACCTCAACTGTACTTTTCCAACCAAACACAAAAGGAAGCTAATATTGTACAAAGTTGGGTCAGGTGGAAAACGCATTCCTTATTCAATCCCTTCAAGATCCTTCCCAACTGCAACCTCTCTTGTGAATTCCTAACAGGACTC